>NC_092695.1:874769-1239819 GCF_964275005.1 Diadema setosum | reverse complement strand
GCTTGTTTGTCGGTCGGTCGGTCGGTGTTTCTGGGTCTGTCCTTGAGGACAGTGATGTAGAGAGGAAGATGTCGATTCTCGCTTTAACGGAAATGTGATGTGCTACATCCGGGAGGATTCGATGATATGTACTTCATGATCCGTCAGACATTACTATCTAGGTCTCCATTATCGAATGAAGGTCGCCAGGGAGGCATTTCCTCACACATCAGAAATATATGCTTTATATCATTGTCAGCGTCAGTTAACATATTTCCAGACTGTTAGAGTCAACAGAGATAATGCAGAAATCCGAGATTTTATTCCGAGGGTGATGAGAGACCTATCTTCCACGACGAGTTTAACATTTGGATCGTGCTTATGAGAGGAAAAGTGCTAAGATTTAAGGATATTACTGTTATGACGGATGTTCCTCTCACGATAATACAGTTTGGGAGGCTGTTTGTAAAACAAAAAAAAAATGTATATTTAAGTTATAGTTTAGATGAGACACGATGAGCTTTGATATTTTTAAGGTTCAAAGGAGTCATTGCATTACAGTAGAGTAGGAAAAAGTTATTTAATTTAGATTTACAATGTGACTTACTTCGGCCTGTACCATGGTAGACTATTTTCATACAGACTGTTTTCTGTAACCATATTGTGTGATTGCTTGCTGTGGTAAGTATGACAATGTGCAGTGCGAGGAGCTTCACCTTTAGTGGCTTGTATGACACCTTGGTTTCGCATCGAGGGCACGTTGGTCTTTCAGTCGTTATGAAACTGGCAGGGCTGCGGGACACGTATCGAGCTCATGAGACACTGTGACGAGGCGCTCAAGCCAGCTCCCTCCCCGTCGCGTTCGATGCTGACTTCGCATTCGATACTGACTCGCTGAGATAGCTCTCATCCTGCAGTCATGCAGTATTTTCGTCATCATCGGCCAGATGGTAGTCTACTCTGGTGAGATCTTCTTCAGAATCCGGTGTTGGAAATTGCTAAATAACTGGTACAAAAGAGAAACGCTGATCTTTGTTTTATGGCTCACTGTAACAAACAAAATTCATAGTGGCAACCACTCTGAATGACGGGAAAACAACTTTTTGTTAGTGTCTTTTTTCTTTTAATATTTTCTAACGCCAAATGAATACCGACTTTCAGTCTCCTCCGACAGTTAGAACAGTGATGAACAAGAGGCACTTTTATTGAACTTCATGCGGTCTATAATGATGACATTTTGAGGGCACAACTAGGCAGGATATGATCATGTTTGTCTGCATTTATCATGGTTGCCATTGTTTTACCTTCTTCCCTTCCGTCTTTTGAGAGCTATCATTTCCGGGTCATTTCCTGCAACTTTAGCTTTGGCACCGCACTTGATGATGGCTCGAGTTTCATTTCCCATTCGGTTGGCGCGCGGCGATGTCTTGGCATAGATGCCACCGCAGACGGAGTTCATACAGGGTGATACTTGGTCTGTCGGTGCAGGGACAAGCCGCGAACATACTTGTTGTGGTGACTCTATAGCCTGCGCGCGATTACTCGCACGCCGTACGCCGAGAGCAGTGCACGTACAGGCGTGAGGTTCTCCGCATGTTGGTAATGATCGTCTGCTCGGTAGGAGGATGGGAGAGGAGGAGGATGCGTGCACAGACTCTTTGATCGGTCGCTACATCACCATGGTGATTTGTCGACGCTGAACGAAGCCGCAGACACCACCCATGCAGCAAGCATCTGCCGGATTTTTACCTCGGAATACGTCAATAATGGTAAATAGAACGGTAGGGTGGCACACAAAGTGATTTAATGTTACATCTATCTGTGACCGTCGCTTGTGTCGTCGCTCAATGATGGTACAAATCTCCGTGCAACTCGTGAACAGTCAAGAAGGAGACTGGTTTTTTGCAACAGATGACGCCCTGAGCATGTTTGGGAGCAAATCTGTATTGTGAATTCGATGAGAGTCGTGGAGCTTAAAGTTCAGTGTGGCGTCCTGGTTTTCTCGGCTCCTGTGGCTTAAAGTTTTAGATCAACTCAATTTGTAGCATGCGGCGAAAGAGGAAGAGGACCACGGGAATATTTTGAATTTCACATGCCTGCATGCGGAGACAGGCATGTGTGCTTCGGCGGGTGTCCGGGATGACTTTGTTACAGTAGTTTATGGCTCGTGATTGAAAATACGATCCATGAAAGTTCATCGTTAATCTGTCGTCTCGACGTCGGGGCAAATGTGTGTACATAGTGTAGCTGGTATCAGGTTATGATCACCATGGCGTTACTAAGTAGGTTCGCCTTCTTCGTCCTGCTGATTACGTCGTCTGCGGCTGTTACGATGATTACGTGCACCTTCTGGTTTTACGACGGTGTCGCATCACCCCTGCGAAGAAAACTCATGAGCCGTATGACGACGACCTTGGACAGCGGTGCAGGAACTCGACGATGGAATCCTGTCCTCATCGACGACAAGGTGGGAGACGACCTAAAAACGTTCGTCGAAAACTCGATCCATAAAGCTTTGTATGAACAACCAGCTAATTTGACGAAAGTTGAGGTATGTATAAAATCATTTCCACTGAGGTTCTGTGCTCTTTTTAAAACCTCTAATTTCTCTATCTTCCTCCAGCGTGCCCAGCAAAGAACAAAAAAGATGAGAGTAAAGCAGATAGCCATGGAAATGTTTTGTGCCCAGTATTGCATGTGACTTGGGTACTTTTAATATACTACAGTTGTATGTATATTTTCGTTGGTCGTCAGCTATGAGAGGTTCGTCACCCACGTTGTGCCCATCACTACTCGTACTCAGTCGACACTGCTACGTGTCTAGTGTCTAAGCTGTCTGTCGACAGTGTTAAAATGTATAATGAATACGATTTGAAAAGTACGATATGCAACAACACCATGACGGTTGTTTATAAAAAAAAAACTTTCCGTTGAGTTCATGTAATATGCATAATATTATTACCTTGCCATAGAATTCTTCCGAGAATATACGTTTGACTGTGCCAGTTGGTGTTACTCTATTATAGTATAGGCCTACCAAGTTAGGGTTCGCTTGATGCCAATACCGGTGTAGACCTACAAATCGTTAAAGTAGAATGCATGGAAGGCAATGTGACGTAGGGATGCCAACTTTTACCTTGTTTTCTTGTACTGGTTATTACAACGGAAAAAAAAAGATGGGAATGACTGTTTTCCCCCGATGGTATTACATGTAGTATGTACATTGAAGGCCTACATGTTTGTTGCAGGGAAGGTAGAGATCGTGTTTTCCTGCCAAAAGTCCGCCTTTTCATCCCTCAGAGTACTGCAGCGTTTACACGGTTGGTCTCCCAGCATATGATTATACTGTACATGACTATTGTGTAGCAGGAAGGCGAGACTCATCCCCCCCCCCCCCCCATTATACTAGTATCCAGACTGGTTGCACATAGACTTGCATGGACGTCACTGGGGGGGGGGGGTGCGTTGGGTGCGGACGCACCCCCCTTCAGACAAAAAAAAAAAAAAAAAAAAAAATCACCACTTTAGTCTGCGAGCGACCTCAACGCCGGTCGCTAAATAATTATTCTTGGGTTTGTTTGTTGGTTTGTTGTTGTTGTTTTTTTTTTTACTTTTATGTTTAATTTTGCACCAGGGACAACAAAATCGTGGGCAAAAACAATTCTCATCCTGGGCTCTGTCAGCACTGATTTTATACATTTCTACAGTGTTTACTATCTATCGACCGTATACTGTACATCCGTACGGTACGGAGCACGTACACGTTTGAATATACGTGTGCTACTTACAAGTATGTAGGATCTATGTACAGCACGTTGGTTCTGGCCAATCCATATTGATAGTGCGAGCCCAAGTGCGAGCCTTAGCCTCAAAAAAGAAAAAAAAAATGGAGGGGCAAGTATATCATTTTTACCCCCCCCCCCCCCAATAATTCCCGAGACGAGATTTTCTTGCTTTTTTGCCAGAAAAAAAGAAGTTGCCTCCATAAAATGTTCGAGGGGCAAGCGCACCATATCTGCTCCACCCCACATAATTATAATTCCCGAGATGAAAAAATTTTCTTGCTTTTTTGTAGAAATCTGTCCAATTATTTCACCCGAAGTGTGCACCAGATGGCAGGTTGATGAATTTCAATTCTAAAAAAGCAAAGTCTCTCTCGTGTGGGAGGGGGATACGTCTTCCCACACCTTCCCCCGTTCGGTCTATTTTCCATGGACTTAATACACCTATAGACTGACAGATTTACAAATGTTTCATCGAAAGTGTGCACCAAATCTGTCATTTTATTTAATAAAAAACAATGCAAATGTTCCGTCGTGGGGGAGGGGATATTATCTCCTTCCATTAACAATTAACCCTTTCCCAATGGCGTAGCCAAGGGGGGCGATGGGGCAGTCGTCCCCCCCCCCCCCAAGATTTTGACCGGAGATTTGGAAGGGTGAAAAAATATAATCGAATATGGGAGAGGTATCTTACCACCCCCCCCCCCCCCATTGCCTTGTCCCTTCTATAGACTTAGTACACTATGGGGAATGACATTACACTTCGAGTTTTCCAAATATATGCCACAAAATGTGTGCACAACGTTTTATAAAACTGCAATCAGAAAATACAGAATCTCCCTCATGTAGGAGGGGGAATAAGTCTTATCCCCTCCCACGTCTCCTTCCGCAGATTTGCACTTCTCTGTTTGACAAATTTTCAGATATTCCAACAGGAATGTGCTCCAGATTGTTAAATTTCAGTTCTAAAAATGAAAAAAAAGGTCCCTCAAATATGGGAGAGGTATCTTGCCATCCTCCCGTCGATTGGTCCTCTCTATAGACTTAGTACACTTTGGGGAATGACAATTCCGAATTTTCCACAAAAAGTGTGCTTCAGATCGCTTTATTTCAATTCTAAAAACTCAAAAGCTCCGTCGAGCGGGAGGGGGTATCTCCCTCCCACATCCTCCCCCTAAACTCTACCTCACTATACTTTGTACATACACAAAGTTGATGCGCACAAAGTTGATGTTTGAATTATTATTTTTGGGAGGGGGCTGCAAAAAAAATTCAAGTTCAGTTGTATTGCACCAAAAGTTTGCACAATATCGCTGAATTTCAGGTCTGAAAATACAAAATCATCTTCGTTTTGGAGGAGATATGCCCCTTACGTACACCCTCATGTGCATGCTTTTTCTGTTTGATTGCTTAACAGACAGCGTTCATAATATTCAGTGTAAGAATTGATACAAGTTTATCTAAATTACACCATTTTATAGGCAAACTGTTTAATACTGATTTACATCAAAATGTACTGCTACCTTATATAGTGGGACTGTTTCAAGTCGATAAAACACGCAAAAACCTGCATCAAATTGCACCATTTACAACATCAAAATGCAAAAAGTTCTCACCGTGGGAGGGGGAATGACCCCCTCCCACCCCCCCCCCCCCCCCCCGCCCTCGCTCGCTCCGCTTGCTCGGGCTCGGTCGCGTTCATGACATCTGTGTAAGAATATCAATACAAGAAGTTTATTTAAATGATATCTTTAGGCACGTTGTTCAATAACAATTTACATCAAAATGTACTGCTACTCAACAAGTGGGACTGTTTCCAGTCACCCATTTACATTATTTACAACATCAAAATGAAAAAAAAAAAAAAGTTCTCACCGTGAGAGGGGGGACAACCCCTCCCACATCCTCCCCCTTGCTCTCTCCGCTCGCTCTTGCTTGGTCGCGTTCATGATATTCAGTGTAAATATTAAAACAGGAAGTTTATTTGGATGATACTACATAGGCAAATTGTTCAATAGTAATCTACATCACACCCTCGTGTGCATGTTTTTTTCTGTTTGATTGCTTAACAGACAGCGTTCATAATATTCAGTGTAAGAATTAATACAAGAAGTTTATCTAAATTACATCAATTTATAGGCAAACTGTTTAATACTGATTTACATCAAAATGTACTGCTACCTTAGTAGGACTGTTTCAAGTCGATAAAACACGCAAAAACCTGCATCAAATTGCACCATTTACAACATCAAAATGCAAAAAGTTCTCACCGTGGGATGGGGACAACCCCCTCCCACACCCTCCCCCATCCCCCCCCCCCCTCGCTCACTCCGCTCGCTCTTGTTTCGTCGCGTTCATGATATTCAGTGTATATATTAAACACAGGAAAGTTTATTGGGATGATACTATTTTATAGGGAAATTGTTCAATAACAGTCGACATCAAAATATACTGCTATCTTAAACGAGTGGAACTGTTTCAAGTCGATAAAACAAGCAAAAACATGCATCAAATTGCACCATTTACAACATCAAAATGCAAAAAGTTCTCACCGTGGGAGGGGGGACAACCCCCTCCCACACCCTCCCCCCCCCCCCCAAAAAAAAATGAAATCCTAGCTACGCCTGTGCCCTTTCCCCGCTTGGTTTCCCTAAAAAACCCTTAAAGTCTGGGGATTGACAGCTTCCTGAATTCCAAATGTCTGTCAAAAAAAAAAAAATCTCGTTACTTTTAGTGTCAAAACGCACCCCCCTTAAAAAAAAAGCTGGTGACGCCCCTGACTTTATGCAAATAATGCAGACTATAGTTCAGTTCGTACCACCATTATAACGCGTGCGCTGGCGCGGAACAGCTATTTTCAATAATCACGCAATAGAGTGAGTAACTGATGCTCCATGTACCATGTATTAACATACAAAGGCAATGTTCTATACCTCTACATTAGTTCCACAGTGGGATTCTGGTAAGAAGAATAGTGACATGCCATTGCGCTGAGACCCTAGTCACGTGACTGCCCCCAGTTGATAAAGAAGATAATCTATATGATTATATCAACAATACACTTCACATTTGTTTGCGCCATTACACCACGTAACAGTACACTGTGAGATGACTCCAGTGGCCTCACTGGCATGCAGTTGCTCGAAGAGTCGGGGAAGATGTAACTACAGTCTGACCTCTGCTATCCGGCCTCCCTTTATCCGGATATCTCTATTATCCGGCCGCAGACTCGCCGTATTCTTTTTTTTTTTTTCCAATCTAGTAATTACGGGGAAAGGGGAATATCAAACTCAATTGCAAACACAAACTTACATGAAGTAGGCCTACAGTACATATTATTTCCAACATAATTAACATACATTCACACGAAATTTTCATCTAAAATAGCATGCATTCAAACATTCACTACCGCCAAATTTTGCGCTGATAGCCAAAAGAAAGAGTTTCAGTGTACGCTAACTGCAATAGCATGTAGCTATAGGCAGCTGCGTATACAGTGTTAGTCTCTCATATCCGGTCAAATTTCTTATCCTGATGAGCGCCGGTCCCAACATGTCCGGATGGGAGAGGTCGGACAGATCGCAGGGACTGTGGTGACTGTTGTATTTGAGCGTATTGAAAGGATTTTAATGCTATCCTGAAATTAAATATCTGTTTCGTAAATGCAGAACGATACGTGAAACAGAGAAAGTTGAGGAAATCATGCATCCCGTCCAAAAACTGCGAACTTTCGTCATATCTCCATTCTTTCTCATGAACGCAGTGGTAGACGCGACCAAGGGACGTTAGACGAAAAATAGTCCCTATGCTTGGGGGGGGGGGGGGCGACAAGTGTACACGAATGACAGGTAAGGCCATTAAATCGTTTAAGGGGTACTTAAAGGGTGTGTACAGTTCTGGTCGAGGTGAGGATTTAGCATTTAACGTTTTGCGAAATATTCAAAATCCACTCTATGAGATGTCAAAGAGCATGCAATTCTAAGGGGTATCAAAAGTTTATTTGGTGGAAATCAGTTTTGGAATGGCTGAGATATCCAAAAACAAGGTGAAACAAAGAAATCCTAATAGAAGGCATGGCCTGTCGCCTTTTATTATTATCACTTTTTTTTTATATGTCAGCCATTTGAAAACCAATTTTCATCAAATAAACGTTGAATCCTTCTGAAAATTACATGCTCTTTCATATTCATAAGAGGTTTCTCATTATCTCACTTAGGAATGTTCAAAACATGAATCCCCACCTCAACCAGTACTGTACAGTCCCTTTAAAAGAGATATTCGTTAGTACTTGATATGGTTTGGCTTCCAGACCGTCTGCTCATACTGAATTTCCTTTCCAGAATATCAAATGCCCTCTAACAACAAAAGAGGTATTCACATTCATAGCTTGATGGTCCTTCGACACCGCGGAGGGAGCATTTTGTACAAATAGTACAGTCGACAAAGGGTCTGGAAACCAGACTAGGTTGAACAGGTAGATGAACACATGTACGCAGACGTGAACGGAACTTTTCACGAAGTATCACATAAGCATCAAAACATGCAGTGGCAATTAAATGATCAGCGATTACAGAAGTAAACACATGATATCGGGTCGGCCTTCTATATTTATATATCTATATTACTTCTATCTATATTACTTCTATATTTCCGAGGATTTCGCTGGAGAGCTAACCGAGCTTGATAGTAGATTTGAAGTAAACGATTCTGAGAGAAAAAAAAATGAGTTGTAACTGAATACCGCCTAGAAAGTATCATCTCGCAGCTTAACGATGAAAATTATTTGCTTCAGAATTGTCTCATAATTATTCAGGTAATGTGCAGTTTAAAGGGAATGTATAATTTTGGTTGAGACCTAACTTCAGGTTTCTAACATTTTTGGTGAGATAATGAGAAACTTCTTATGAAATGTGAAAGAGCGTGTAATTCTATGAGGAATTCAACGTTTATTTGATGAAAATTGGTTTTGAAATGGCTGAGATATCCAAAAAAAGGGCGATTCTATAAAGTGTGGGACCTACACTTTATTACGATCGCTTTGTTTTACTTTGTTTTTGGATGTTTCAGTCATACCAAACCCGATTTTCATCAAATAAACTTTGAATACCTCTTTAAATGGTATTTTCTGTACTATATCATAAGTGTTTTCTTGGTATCTCGCAAAAAGTTAAAAGCCCAATTCTCATCTCCACCAATACTGTACCATCCCTTTAATGTTTCCAGGTTAGCATGCCTGTACAGTGATGGGGCATTAAACTGCACATTACTTGATGAGACCGTTCTGAAGCAAATAATTTTCACACAACAATAGATATATAATGTACTCTTAAATGAATCCCTCAAGAATTGCAACAGTCATCCCCCAGCATTCCCGCTGATTCCCACTGATCAGTTACTAGCTATCCCCTTTCAAACAAAAGAAATATAAGAAATAAAATGAAAGGGGCGCATGCGCCCCCTCCCTTACAGAATTCCTGGATCCACCCCTGTTAAGTAGTTGCCCCGTATCCGGGCAATTACCCCCAGAGGGCAATTACCCCCGGCTAAATACTGATTTGTGGTAAGGTTAGAGTAAAGATTAGGTTTAAGGTTTAGGGTTAGGATTCGTTCAGGATTAGGATTAGGATTAGTGCCAGGGGAAGGGTCCGGGGTAATTGCCCAGGGGGTAATTGCCCTTGACCCAGTTGCCCTCATGTGACATCACGTACATTGTGTATTGTTGTTGTCTTCTTTATTCAGCGATGATGACACATGCGTTTACCAAATTTAATCATATTGTCTGAACGGATTGTTCCATTTCCTCAATCTTCACTTATGTGTAAAAACGAATATCCGCATTCTAAGAATCCGAACATTGCACAATTTATTTTGGGGAGATTTCGCTTTGATTAGAGGAAAGGCAATTCCCGTATAACACGATTCCTTAGTGTACATTGAACGGGTGCATGAATGCATGATATTATACAAATTTTCATACAGTAGGAACCGCATTTGATCACAAGCTGTGTTAGATGGAAATGAATGACAGTCCATTTTAAAGAAATTGAACCAACGGTTGTTTTTTTTTTTCATTCTTCAAGGAATCTTTTTATCAATAGGGCTGTCCTTGCTCGTTTCTGTTGTAGAATAATTGAAGAGTTTGTTCGCAAAAACCGATAAATCCATTTTTTAAGATTTTGAAGTACCGTCTCTGTCATAAAGTACAAAATAATACCTTTTAAATGGTATATTGGTCGCTGCATATAAAGGTACATTTTTGAAGTTATGGTCAAAAGAAGTAAAATTTTTCTTATTATTCTCTTTATTTTTCTTGACCTTTAATCGCAAATATCTCCATTTGACAAATATGGACTTATCGCTTTTTGCGAACAAATGATGGATAACGGCGAATCGCAGTTTCAAGGCAAGACGTGATTTTTTTTTTTTTTTTTTGACTGGTAGTCAAACATCACCGTCCGCTTTTATTTACATGATGTGATTATGACAAAACTTGGCGCAAAAATCATTGATTTGAATAAATACATGTAATACAGTACCCGCTGCTATGAGGGATCGGAAGCTTTTTCTCTATCGAACTTCTCAGTCACAAATTATGTTGTAATTAAAGCACTACCTTCCAAATTTCACTTGACGTTCATTGTTATTTTTATCATTTTGATGTATCAAATCATTTATTTTTATGCTCCCTTTTTCCGACCCACCAAATGTAATTGTCGGGCCACCAAAAATAAGGTTTGATGATTTTAGAGGCCCGAAAGAGCCACGAAGCAAAAGAATGTTTGTGTCGACCCTTACATTTAAGGAATCCAGAATGCTTACTAATTATCTCTTTTAAACATGTCTGTTTATCTGGATAGCAATAAGCCGGAATGCTGACATAGATATCACAGAAAGTACATACAGCTTGGTAGTCAAAGGTTTACTTCATTGGAATATCAATTTGCCGACGGTGTTTGTATCTGCCCTGAGATATCGGTAAGCACTCATATCCTCTGATACAATGAAGGCACATCATTTGCTCGAGGTGAAGAGGAAATCCAGTCACAAAAGATTTATCTGACTTGCGAATGAGAGCGGCTTTGATCGTCTGCAAAACATCCTGGTATTGCAGTTAAGAAAAAAAAATACGGCATGGAAAAAGTACAGCATTGTATACTATTTATTTTGTCTTATCGTTTTTACCATCTGCCAAAGCCCTGTCAATGATCATTAGATAATCCAGCAAAATTACCGTTTACATTATGAAAGCAGGTATTCTAAGAAGACTGCCCCTTCATGTTTAAGTTGGGAAATGAGCATAACAATCAGAATTGTAAATTATTAATTACCAGGAATAAAAACAAAATAGGCTTTTTACCTCACCTGAGCCGAAGGCTCTTCGTCCGGCGTCCGTCGTGCGTTAACTTTTTACATTTTCACCTTCTTCTTGAGAACCCGATGACCGATTTTCACCAAACTTGGCAGGTAGTATCCCTAGGGGGATAGGATCTCAAGTTCTTCAAATGGGCACCATACCTCACCTGAGGGCCCCAAGGGAACCCAACACCCCCCCCCCCTCCCCAAATTTCAAGAAATTTCAAGAGATGTAGTCTGATTTGTTAAGGGGCAAATCATTTTACTGTTTGCAGTTTTGTAAACATACTTGTATCTTTAGTGAACGTGGAAGGTGATGAGTAGGCCCCTATAAATCACTCTGTCGAGTAAATTATATATGAACCAAATGATTTCTTTTGAACATGTATTGTGTTGAAAATGTCATTGGTAATTCTTTTGCAGGCAAAATTTGTATATACGTGAAGATTCCGATGTTTAAGTCATGTGATGGGAAATGTAAACAGTATGTGCGAATGCTTTTTATGTTTCCTGCTAAACTTATTTGTTAATGCACTGGGGAAAAGAAAAGAAAAGAGAAGTCTCGCTTCATGAGAGATGTTAACATCCCGCTCTACCATGTTTACACTACAATGCCTACGGTTAAGCTGGAGGTGGGTTGGAATGTAAGATGATGGCAGAAAGACAACTGATAATCATCCGCTCGTGTTAAATCAAGCAGAAGTTTTTCAAAACATTTCAAGAGGCATCTTGATGAGTTACAGTCTGTTAAACATGTCAATATAATGTGAAAAACAAATTGAAGGCCACCTTCAATACAGCCTCACATTTTCCGACATTGCACCAACTTTGATCAACACATTCCATGTTTACTCGTGATGGAGAGGGAAAATGATAAACAGCAACATTGCAAGATTGATGCATTTCTGCCAAGACAACAGACGGGAACTGATTCCATGTAAAATACATAAACGTATATTTTGATTTTTTTTTTCATGCATTTTCCCACATCATTACACACAAAGCAGTGTCAAGCAGTGCAAAATGTGGGAAATGCTAAATATTACCCTGATATAAATTGTCAATCTCTTGATGTATATTGGGATTGAAGAAATTTTGGAAATTGATTGGATGTAGAATTGTTGTTTTGTTGAATTAATGTGTTTTAATTTATCTAGTTTGTTATAGAAATCTAAATTGAGGGATGTAAATTCGGCAGTAAAATATATAGAGATTACTACTAAATACAATTAAATCTGACTTTAATTAAAAGTTAATTCCTTATTGTAAATCAGGACAGTATCATTTTGTTGATATTTTTCAATTAGTGTAAGAAATAGTTATTTGAAATACCATTAAGGGTGTACAATTGATTGTACTTGGTACATTGTACCATAATCCCCTGGTGACGTCATAAGGGTATGTTTTACAGGTACAACGTCATTTAAGGCGGTACATATTGGGCATGCCGTAATACGTCATCATGACGACATTCAGGGTCCATTAACATTCTTAGGTGCTTGGACATGGCTGGGAGTATATTTGGGTGCACGTCACGAGACCGACCCACGAATCATCTTCCCACTAATCAATATCCACAGAAATTTAGTGGACCTGTCAGAATGACTTGTTCTTGTGTTTTATTATGTAATCACAAATCAATAGTATTTTGGTCATCCTTTTTATTTTCAGATTTAACGAACTTGTTCCAAAGACGTTCATTTGTTCACTTTACATGATTACACCACTGCAATGTACTGCAATGTGCTTCTCAGCTAGGGTCGGCGTGGGGGCTCCCATCTTTATGCAAGACATCCACAAAGATTTTCTTTTTTTTTTTTACATAATATTGTTTACGTTAGATTCAAATGGCCTACTTCAAAGACAGAGTATAGACCCAGGGAGGTGGAACTTCCACCCCTCCCCGTACACCCAAGTAAACAGAAGCTTCACAGATATTGACCCGAGCCTATTGCCCCAGTGCTAGAAACCGTCTTAATGTTATACCCATTTTCGCTGAGTTTTCACGATTATGTTCCGATGAAAAACAACAAAACAACAACAACAACAACTCTGATTTACTTACCATACTCGTGGCTAACTTGCCTTTCACTTAATACTAAGGAGTTATTCGTACCGATGGATTCTGTCATGAAGTGTATATTATTTTATATGGGGCCTATCAGGATGTATGTAATTTCCTATTCTATTTTTTGATGTTGTTGTCAATGTTTTATGAATTCGATTGGACACCGTGAAACCACTGCCCACCTCTTGTTCTCGTTACTGTGGCAATGTTTATTGTTAATAACTTTATGCAGGCGCCCCACGCACATACATAGGCATGGTAAAACATACAAACGTATTTCTGAGCTGTATATAGTCAGGGATGAATGATTGTAATGCTGACATTTTCTTCTTTTCAGCGAGAAAAAAAAAAGTCGTGGGTTTCCATTGTCGATCGGAAGTCGTCCGGTGTTGCTTCATTATTAGGGATGGTACAGTTTGGATTGAAATGGGACTTCAGATGTCCGACTTTTTTTCTTTTTTCTTTGTCATGATGATTTTCTTTGAGAATATGAGAAACCTCTTTTGAAATAAGGAAGAACATACAACCCTAAGAGTAATTCAAAGCTTATTTGAGGAAAATTGGTTTTGAAATGGCTGAGATATCCAAAACAAAGCGAACCTTACAGAAGGTGGGACCCATCTTTTATTAGATCGCTTTGCTTGCTTTGCTTTTGGGGTAACTCTCCCACTTCAAAGTCGATTTTTATTAAATAAATTTTGAATTCCCCTTAGAATTGTATGCTCTTTAACATTATAAGGTGGTTTGTAAGTAAGTATCTCACAAAAAGTGAAAAGCTGGATCCTCATATCAACCAATACTATACCATCCCTTTAAGGAGAAAGAAGTGGGTTTTGTGTGTTTCTCTATCGGAAATTGTCCGGCGTTGCTACCTTTAATGAACTTGTCAAAGTCACGACGGGCCCTAAGAGCTAGTGGGCAAGGGAGATGTGAGGAAGCAGTGTGCATGCATGGTAAAGCATTTTAGCACAAACGATCATCGCTTTTACACATGCTCGTGTTTGACCAAATGAATAAATTGATGTGGAGAATAGTTTCACTCTCCACAGACACGAAACAAATTGACTTAGTACGTTCGTCTTGGGGGCAATGCCATCGTTCATTAAGGTATTCAAAACAAGGAGTGGGGGGGGGGCAGCTTGCTCCTCCCTTAAAATGCTCACTTTGTATGGTACCGCCGTGGTATCGCTTTGCAGTGCTAGTGCCAAGTATATAAGTTGATAAGCATCTATCAGTTGTCTTGTAAGGGATCTCGAACTGACCCATGCTGGTATTTGAGTCCATCGTTTGTTTGTGTTTTTTTTTTCCCATTACTGAAGGATCCTTGTCAATTTATTCTATACTAATCTGGTCATTAGACGAAACGATCATTGGCCTAACTGGGCATAGACCAAATGAGAATTAGACCAAACGGGCATTTCACGATATTGATTACATGTAGTAGACCCAATAAATTTAGCCGTAGTGGTATTAGACAAACTGAGACGTAGACCATCTGATAATAGACCAAGTGGTCTTAAGCCTTCAAATCATGTAGGCCTATCGAAGCCTGCGTGTGTTTATCATGTCTGATGAAAACAAAAAAGAAAGTTAAATCAAATCATCGGACAAAATCTAAGAGAAATCAACGTTTTAGGTGGCTTGCTAGAGAGACCTATCCTCTTTGATTCCGAAACGACCCTGATCTGATTAATCTAATAATACAGCAAAATATGTTTTTGTGGCATAGTCAGTTAGAATCCGCGCATGTGCATTCGTCTCTCAGAAATGTTTTTGAAATGGCATCTGTTTGCCCTCATTAAGATAATCGATGACGACACTACTTGCACGCTTAAAGGTCCAGTTTACCTTTGGGAGTGCTGATTTCAAAAATTTTCAAGATATCACATTTGATGCACATGTGTGAGTCTGTTGTATCACAAAACATCCTAACATATAAAATTTTTGCAATAAAGCCTATAATATGAGGAGATATCAGTGTTTTTTCTAAATAAACCGTAACTGTAGACGGTTTAATCCGGAAACATTTTTATTATAACTATTGTTCACATTTTGTGTATTCAACAACACTTAATACTGATTATATGGATTCAAATTTTTACAGTGGTTGTTTCTAGCCCTAACTCACATTTTACAACTATTTTGAAGCATTAATATCGGGTTTTTGTTTCATCTGCAAATGGTAAATTATGCCTTTAACGAGAGGTCCGGAGCCTCGTGCGGGTTTTCAGTGGCGAGATGTGACGGGTCTTTTTTTATCATCTTCTTTGGTTTGAGATGGAGGATGCGTCAAGTCTGTGTAATGCCGGAGGATCGTAAGATGACTGTAGCTAAACTAGTTATTGTGTTGGACCCATTCCTCCTTGTTTTAATGAAATGTATAGCTTCCCTATAGTGAAGCTGGATTCGTTGATGGCTTGGAAAAACGTGTACAGTGAGTAACTATACTGTTTACACTCGTATTGTTCTCTCATAGAGTATTGTGAAAGATTGTAGATAGATTTAGTTGAAGAGTTTTATCTCAAAACGAGCTAACTCCATTCTTGTTATGTTGACATATTTGTGATTAAAGCTGCTAAAAAAAAAAAAAAAAAAAAAAACACGATACGAAATAAGGGATATTTTTTTTAATCATAACTTATGAATATTCCTTGTTATGTCACAAGTAAGGTGTTACTGGAAAGGTTTAATTTTGCTCTGTCAGATGATGGACTTGCTTTGTAATGTTGAAATATGGCACTTTGCTCAGTTTGTTATAAAACTCTTCAGTTCTTGACGTGTCTCACAGGCATCACGAAACAGTTAAAGCGACCTCTACGGATACGACAACTGGTATATTGATTGAGTATTGTAAAGATATAAAGATAGAGAATGAATTGCAAAATATTTCCCTTTTGCTGAGAGGGTTGATCACTAACTTAATCAATGGTCAGGGTTGATAACCTACATCAAACTGTAAATGAAGGGCCATGTAAATTGCAAATTCCTTTCCTATTTCCTGATTTGAAGAATTATCACTTTTATTTGATCTTTGTCCTCCTTACACACACACACACACACACACACACAATATGAATCATTTCTGGTAACTATACATACGTCATAATGTCATAATACGTCGATTTCCAAAGAACTGGATTAGTCCTTGGGAGGTTGGAAAGAGGTCCTATAGCAAATATTTACTCTTTGTATGCTGCAAATAATTCAACAAATATACCAACCACTCTCTCTCTCTCTGTCTCTCTCTCTCTCTCTTTTCTGTGAGCAAACTGCGCATAAAACTCAGTCATCTTCATCAGCGCATCTCTCTCTCTCCCTTTATCTATTTCTCCGTCACGTGATTTACTTCTTCCCGTCAATATTCAAATGCAAGTTCACGTCATGTTTTTGTGGAATTGAGAAGTGGAGTACAATAAGATGAACACTTCTGCAGCGTAATACAAGTTTGATCAAACGTAGACATCCAGTGAGACATTTGTGGAATTTTAGAGTTTCATTTGTTATCACGAATGAATCAAAGAGACAATGATGCCATCAGCTCAAAACTTGATGGGCCACTCATGAAATGTACGCCATATGACCGTTGTAGTCAAGTTTTGTTTCGTTTTTTTTTTGATTATTTATAGCAGCTGCAATCTTTTTCCACTAGATTTTTTTTTTTGGTATTCTTTGAGACTATGCAGTAATTTGATGTGAAATATATATTAGTTCTTGATGAATTGTAGTAATAAAAAAGATTAAAAAAAGATAACGTTCAGTGAAGATTTTTTTTTCTTAATTTCAGTGGGAGATTTGTTAGTGAGTCATTTACTAGTACCTGATTCGCTGAAACATTGGGAATTAAAAATGCTTTCATTTTCTTCATAGAGCTACAACACACCCTTGTAGGTCCATGCTTTCTTGTTTAAGTTGCAAACATCTGCCGTTTTGACTTTACTCTTTTTCATGCCTCCGCCCGAAGGGTGCCGGAGGCAGTGTTTTTAATGTAACCTTAGAGTAGTCCGAAAGCGCACTTCATAACAAATCAGTTTTCTACGGCTGCAACTAACGTCGACGTGTGACAAGGAGTGAACGAACGTGATTTTGATCGTTGCGGGTTTTGACCGTATTGCGTTATTTTGCCACTGACCTTAGATTAAAATTTTGCCGGCTCGATGGTCAGACTATGACATCATGGTGTCTCCTTACTCACATCATTGCTGTCTTTAAGAATGACCGCCATCTTCTAGAAAAGAAGAAAGGAACAAAAGGACGAAAAAAATGGAAACAACCTTGAATCTAAGGCATTTTTTGCTTGTTTGTTTGAAAGATGTTTCTTTTGAAAAAAAAAGAAAGAAAGAAAATGAATGACCTTATTTCCAGTGTTATGGAGTGAATCGGACGGCAAATATTTAGATTCCAACTCTAATTAAACCTTTTCATATTTGATTGATTGACAGCTATGTAGAAGACGATTGTTGTGTGATATCGTTTGCTGGAATTTTCGGTTATATTTTGTCTTTCGGAAAAAAAAGCACGTGTGAATGAGTAGTTGGGTCTGTTAAGTAAATACACTGTAGGCATATTTCTATCAGTCATGACATTAACGACACTCGCCACTCATTTGCCCAAAAGTGGCTTAAAGCCGTGGCCTAGTCATCCAGACTTGATGGTCTCTCCCACTATACGCTCAAAGACGCTGGTCCCTATTCACAGTTCTTTAAACAAACAAGATTCGCCTTTCATTGCACTGAGCACTTTGTTCGGGATACGCCCATTCAGACGACACAATCCAATGCAAATTCGGCGACGTGACGTGATAATCTTGGCGCATCATTGGAATGGACGGTGTTCTGAGGGAGGTATGGGCTTCTCCGCAGTGTTCCACTCCGATGAGTTTGAAAAAAAGGGATGGTGGTCAGCAGGAAGAACTCAAACACGCCATTTCGATGACTTTCTGTGTGTACACACTGGGGCCATCCAACTTAACGGCTGTGAACGATAGGCACATTACACTGAGGGAATCCACGGCCGAATAGACCGAGTCGACGCGAAAGCGATGGTAACGTAAAAGAATAATGATAGAATTCATCCTTTGTGTCAGTGGTAGGAATACCTGAGACTTTCGGCGCATCATTTTGGTAGTGATGATCAGTACGGTTATATCCGAGGAAAACATGTGATCTTCATGAAGTGAATAGACGATAGAGTGTTTAATAGAATTGGTCACTCAGGTGTGTGAGAATAAATAAGACGGACACTCCTTCGCGATGATAGCGTGTGAGCACACTGCTTTGAGGTTCAGATGGGCGAAAGCAGGTGTTTGGTGAAAGTCATGGCTATGACGTACTACACGTGTAGGGTGCGGAAGACCGTCGCCCACCTTCTGGCGCTCACCTTCGTGCTAGGTTTCTGCTTCATACTTCTCACCCTCCCCTCGCTAGATGGTCCCGAGCACTCCGAAGCCATCAGCTCCAACATCGAGCTCCGCGACGGTTTCGGCGGTCCACCCGTCGTCGAGCAGCAGGACGCCAAGGATGACGAACACAGTGTCTTAGTCCTGGACGGACCCGATCCTGTGGACGAGAAGCAGGTTTTAACGAACAAGAAAGCTAGCGGAAGGTCACCAAAGGCTCCCCAGAGAAAGGCTCTCGTCCGTCAAGAGTCTCATCCTCGCAGCCAGGTGCAGCAGCCTGCAAGGAAACCTATTCCCGATGTCAAAAAGCCTGTTCCCAAGGTCAAGAAACCTGTTTCCGAAGTCAAGAAATCTGTTCCCGAAGCAAGAAATCCTGTCCCGGCAGCCAGGGTCAGACTACCTAACGGAATGAAAGGATGCGCCAGAACTTCGCGTCTTGGCCGCGGCTACGTCCTCAACGTCGATGCCAAGAATGAACTGAGTCATGAGTGCACCATGAATCGACAAGAGGTAAATGGGAGTTTCTTGGGTTAACCCTTTGTGTACTTTGGTGCTAATTGGCACAGAAAATTATATAGTGATGTACAGACTGTCCAAAGTTGATGGCACAGAAAGGGTTGATAGTAGGTGTCTAAACACTCATTAGGGTATGTGGGCCCTACATATGTTCACTTCGTCGTGTTCACTTCTTGCTTACGTTTGAAGAAACCTAACTCTTTTTTTTTTCTTTGAACTGTCACAATCACGACAATAGCCGTAAAACGGCTTAGGGAATTTGCACATATTTTGCCTTTTAAGTTTCAGGGACATCATACTGTTTTTCAAATTCATGAAAATTCTTCCGTCGTGATGTTTTCATTGCAACTGATTGACAAATTGCCCTACATCGACGTAAATAAGCACTGAATTGATCAGTGTTTTAGTAGTAGCCATGATAAAAAATCATGGGCGTACATACTCGAGCAGGATTCGAACCTACGACCTCCTGATCACCGGACAGGCGTCATCTCCACTAGACCACCGAGCTTTTGCCCGACAGCAAGTGTTGGTTCTAATCCTTATAGATCAATTCAGTGCTTATTTACGTCGATGTAGGGCAATTTGTCAATCAGTTGCAATGAAAACATCACGACGGAAGAATTTTCATGAATTTGAATAACAAAGCAGTACCCGCTGCATGCTATAAGGATTAGAACCAACACTTGCTGTCGGGCGAAAGCTCGGTGGTCTAGTGGAGATGACGCCTGTCCGGTGATCAGGAGGTCGTAGGTTCGAATCCTGCTCGAGTATGTACGCCCATGATTTTTTATCATGGCTACTACTAAAACACTGATCAATTCAGTGCTTATTTACGTCGATGTAGGGCAATTTGTCAATCAGTTGCAATCATACTGTTTGCTTAGATGATCGACTGTGTATGTGTGCTTGTATGCGTGTGAGTATGTGTGTGTGCATGGGAGAAAGAGGAGGGGGTGGGGGTAGCAGAACGAAAAACGAAGAAATTAGCGAAAATGCTCGCAGTAGCGGAGAGAAAGAAGAGTACACCGTACCATAATAATTTTACTTTCAGTAATAAGACTGGTGAACAACATTACACAGGCATATCAGAGAAACCGAAACTCTAGTGTCTCTCATTTTTTTAAAGAGTTTAATTCACCCAATTAATCAGCTGTTATACTTACTATACAGATTTATACTTACTTAACTACTTACTAACTTACTCTTACTCTTACTCTTACTGTAAAGGATACTTGCTATACTTGGTCGATTGGCTCCCATTTAACGGAATGACCATCAGTGTAGTTTTGAAAGAAATCACAGTAACTGCACTGGGGCACAACGTACTCAGAAAGCGAGTTTCAGGATTTTACTACTCTATTTGGATGAAGAAATGGCCAGCTCACTGCGTTCTACAGCGTCTTCTGAATAGCTTTTGACTGTGAATGCCCTCTTACAATTTTTCTGAAGGGGTTGAAGAAAAAGTGTCTAGTGTGGGTTTTATTGTGACCATTTCTAGAACATGGCGGTGTCCACAAGACCTGTAGCCTTTCTTCTCTCCTCCAGGGTATCGATTTAGATTCTGTTGTTGCGTAGACCTGAATGCACCTTCTCTAATACCTCATTATAATGTCGTTGTACTTAAATCCTCCAGGCGGTATAGAGGCGTGCTCAAGCGCTGAATGGGCGATATATTGGTTGAGGGTGGTAACTTTAAACTCATCTGGGCCCCGTTGCTAGAAACTTTGCGTTTAAACGCAACTTGCAACTGATTGTCACTTGTCAATCAAAATCATTGTTGCATGCATGTCTTCTTAATAGGGCAGACCCTGAGCCAATCAGAATGGTTGTTTCAAAATTAGCAATTATTTGCAATTGATTGCAACTTTCTTGCAACGGGGCCCTGGTCAGGTAGAGCTAGTTAAGCGATCCCTTGCAGCCCCCATATGTCTTCGTGAAGAAGGCGTCATGCACTCTTACATTGGAGTAGCTCCACAATGCTACACAAAGTGTTAACTTTTTGTCTCATACTATTCCGTTAACCTGGTAGTAATGAAGGTTTCTGCGATATTAGTTAACATTCTGTAAATTATTGCGTTCTAATACCAACCTCTTCAGGTATAAACAATTTTGATTAACCTGGTTTACGGCATAATGAAACGTCATTATGTCTAAATTCATGTTCAACACGTCTAGAATAAGAATGAGATTGACTAGCAAGATGCGCTGGCTGGGGTAATGATGTAATCGACGCATTACTCTCAAATCTGTCAAGGAGTTAAATGTCATAGCTTGTGATTGGTCATTAACAACTACCACCCTTTCACATGAAAATCGTCTCTGAATAATTGAAACACAAAATCCTGCTCCCAGAAAATCAATCGCTAGTGAGTTATGTTACATTAAGTTATATTATATTAAAGTGAAACCACTATTGCTCTGTTATGAGTGGATCCCTCCCTCGCCCACACACACGCTCCCCCCCCCCCACACACACACACACAGACACAGATAGACACACCCTTTGACACATGATCTATCCCCACCTAAACCACTCGCTTAATTGTGATACGTAAAACTGATATTAACAAAACAGTGTTTCATAGGCTATATGATTTTTTGGCGTAAAGTATATTCGGGTCGTATATGTTGGTCCACCCGTCAGGTATATTCCATTTCTAGTCAAGCTCAAACAGCAAATTTGTATTGCAACGACATGGCTTGTTTACCCGGTAAACAAGAACCCACGAAAGTTTCGGTTTTGTTTTGTTATTGCTTTTTTATTTTCTTCTTTAATAATAGATCTTATTCTATGCAACAGACTGAAAAGGCGACGCAATCTCATCTCCACATAAGGCTTTTGACACAGCAAACCAGATAGATAATTGCTAGTTGCTCGCATGCGCGCAGAACTCATGTGAATTTATTAATTTTTATGTTCTTAAAAATAATGCAGCTTTTTCATTAGGGGATTGCTGGGTCGTTTTACAATAATAGTGCCCAGTAGTTCCGATACTTGTTACACATTCGCGCAAACTTGTAGATGAGGTGACGTCAGCTACAATTCCACAATTCCTTTTTACACAGTATGAAAAAAAGAGAATAATGTGTTTGGTCATCTCCAGCAACTACAACCCCTCCCTTCCTTGTTCATGATGATTTTTGCTGTAATCCCAATTGCAGGTCATTTGAAAGCTATACCGGGTTGCTGATCATGGTGTGTGTTAATGGAGGTGTCAGTGTGTCAAGATTGTGCAGTCTAGTGACTTGCGCACAATGAAAACGATGGCGTCAGTGCGAGTAAAAATAGGCATTGGTCCATTTATAATGTAATATGTGGAGCCCATAGCAGGGGTTGCACCCACCTTTAGTTGGTTATTAATTATTTAGTTGGTTATTACAAGACTTCATTATTTCGATGAGAAGGGTACAACTCATTCTTATTGATTTCATGTTAAAAGGAAAGTTATTGAAGACTTACACAGCAATGCTTGGAAATCCCAGGTGGTGAAGTGATCATCGTCTCCGAATTTACCAATGTGGTTGCGACTAATATACCTTGACAAGGTAAAATCCTTCACTTTTGTAGCGTAGGTCTGAATTTCATGAAACTTATTAAGTTCTGTGTGGATGAATTTATTTTATTTTCGAAAGCCAACTTGTGCGGCTTTGTTCCGCTCAAGAACGTCTACTCACGACAGAGAATTTACATCGTGTACAAAGATGATGCCAGTGGGAGCATGAGTTAATTATAGAAATATATTGGATGGGTATCAATGCAGATAACGTTCGGGGCATTTACAATGACTGTATCATACTAGTCTTTTCTTCGTGGTGTCAAACAATGAACCGCTTTTATGTATGCCTCCTCCCAAATGGCAAAATGATGGAATGTCAAGGGAAATAGGAGGTTGTTGTATTGTATGATGGCTAGATACCATGTGATATTCCTTCGTGCTAAGAAGGTTAGTCTTTAGTTCTCATGGTCAGTCGTAAGATTTTGGTGATAAAAGTTCACCAAACTGGAAATGAATGTCGTACTTGTGGAGGAATATGTAACAGTGATTGCTTGCGAAGGCAAAGGCAAAGCAATCGACTGCACACGCGTGCTGCGGTTAGACTATTCTATTCTGAATCGGCAAGTTTTTGATTTAGTAGTACACTATTATGTGCCTTACATGTATCTCACTTGAGGAAAAAGAAAATATCGAATATGAGTCTTATGATTCGTTTCGACAATCACGGAGAAGATGCTTGTTTTTTGTTTGTTGTTTGTTGTTTGTAATTCATACCGAATTCAGTGATGCTCTTCTCAGAACCTACGGTAACCCAACCCCCCCCCCCCCCCCAAGCACCCGATTCTGTCAGATCACTGGCTCGTTGCAGTGCTGAAGGCACTGGACCTATTGAAGCAATGAAGTGTTTCGCTTCTCGGACTAGTCGTAACAAAAGGAGGGGGAAAGGATTATATCATCGACCAAGTGACCAATAAGAAACCCTCGGTGTCTCTCAACAAAAGCCACAGCAAACACGACTTCGACAAAGAATCCCGTAAGAATTGCATACTGTACTAGTATGCAAACCAGGGAAACCAGACATTGGGAGTGTGCAGACAAGGCTCACTGATGTTGGCCAGCCTGTCAGGAATGTTAGTTGGCCGGTTAGTGAAGTCGTCTTACTTCTTCGGGCAGGTAACACTGGCGGCACGGATATCAGAATAGATTGATCCATCGTGCATGGATAACCCAGGCTACTCCAGTGTGGACGGCTAAAAGCGAAGGCGGGTTAGAAAACGTGCCCTGCAAATTTGCTGTCGTTGACAGTAAGAGGGGTTCGGGGCGATTTAACTTTCAAAAGGAAAAGAAAACAAAAAAGATTTACTCGTGTTTTCGGGGAGTCTCATAGTCCTAATCAGAACTTCATGACTTCCTGAGTTACTCTGTCCGGCACGATGGTGAAAAAGTACTACACAATCCGGGTTAGTCGCACGGTCGCTCATCTTCTCGGGCTGTGCTTCATCTTCGGATTCGGCTTCCTCCTCATCGCCCTCCCGGCGCTCGACTCGTATAGAGAGACCGGTTCCATCAACGTCGACCTGCGCGCCGGGACCGACGGTGAGAGCCACGCCTCCGAAGGAGGAGAAGAAGAACCCATGGTGGTCGTCGAGTACGATCCTAAGGAAGCCGCTAAGATTCGCGAGGCAGAAAGAGCCAGGGACAAGAAGGAGGCCGAGGAGAAGAAGGAAGCAGAGCGCAGAGAAGCAGCTCAACGAGCGGAACTCAGAAGGGAGCAAGAGGCACTGAGACAGAAGGAGAATGCAAAGCGAGTACCACCCCCTCCAAAGCCTCAAAATAAACCTGTTGCTCCCGACCCTCCAGCCAAAGCCGCCGAGGAGAAGCGACCAGCCCGTGTGGTAGTGGATGCGGTGCTGAGGGAGAGAGCTCCTGCCATCAAGCTGCCAAACGGGATGAAAGGCTGCGCCAGACCCTCTCCGTACGGGAGAGGTTACGTCGTGAACACCGACTCGGAGGGACGGCTAGATAGCGCCTGCAGGATGCCGTCTGTGGAGGTAAAGATGTCGCCAATTCATGAAGATTTCTTCCTTGGCTACGACCATCAAAACTTTCCCTTTACTTCGCTATTGTTAGTATCATCATCATCTGTCAAATCATTTGCTGGTGTTTATTAACTCCCTTTGTCTACTTCGACCTGTTTTGATGCAACCATCTCTCCTGTTAAGGGGCACTAGCAACAGCATATCGATTTCAGAGAAAAGGCTATAGTTTATTTAACAATCACATGTATTTCTCTCATTTAAATGGGAGGGGGGTAGGAATTTGGTTGATTGTCAATATGTTTGCGTGGCTGGGGGAACGCTGGCTTAAGTATAAGCTATTGCCATAATCGGGGAACTGGTGCTGGAAGCTGGTTAAGTGTGAGGTTTCGATCTCCCCTTGTCCATTTGGATTTGGATGCCAACACAACCTAAAATTCCTCCCTAGGAGAGCTTGCGTAGCGACTAACAGAATGCAGTCACCCAAAAGAGCATGATTCCTTACGTCTCTGAGGAGTCAGTATTGTGTTTATACCTGCACGTTAAAGATGTATTTGTTGTTGTTGTTGTTTTTGTCCTTTGTCGGGTAAGGACTTGAACGGAAGATGCATCATACAATTGTAGCTGATCTTCAACTTCTTCAAACGGTCACCGTCTGTAGAAAGGGCTTATAGTATACCGTTAGGTGTCTGAAAGACAAGATCAGGAGGTCGTGGGTTCGAATCCTGCTCGAGTATGTACGCCCATGATTTTTTTATCATGGCTACTACTAAGACACTGATCAATTCAGTGCTTATTTACGTCGATGTAGGGCAATTTGTCAATCAGTTGCAATGAAAACATCTCGACGGAAGAACGTCATAAATTTGAATAACAAAGCAGTACCCGCTGCATGCTATAAGGATTAGAACCAACACTTGCTGTCGGGCGAAAGCTCGATGGTCTAGTGGAGATGACGCCTGTTCGGTGATCAGGAGGTCGTGGGTTCGAATCCTGCTCGAGTATGTACGCCCATGATTTTTTATCATGGCTACTACTAAGACACTGATCAATTCAGTGCTTATTTACGTCGATGTAGGGCAATTTGTCAATCAGTTGCAATGAAAACATCTCGACGGAAGAACGTCATAAATTTGAATAACAAAGCAGTACCCGCTGCATGCTATAAGGATTAGAACCAACACTTGCTGTCGGGCGAAAGCTCGATGGTCTAGTGGAGATGACGCCTGTTCGGTGATCAGGAGGTCGTGGGTTCGAATCCTGCTCGAGTATGTACGCCCATGATTTTTTATCATGGCTACTACTAAGACACTGATCAATTCAGTGCTTATTTACGTCGATGTAGGGCAATTTGTCAATCAGTTGCAAATCCTACTCCATCTGTCTAATTATGCCCACGAATCTTCTTTATCTTTAATGAAGGGAGAAAGTAAGTTCTTTGCATCATTACTTTATACGTAGAACAAAAATAACTTCTTATTGACTTCATGTTTTTGTGTTGTTGTTGTTGTGTTCTTTTTCTTGGGGGGAGGGTAGAGGAATTATACAAAACACTTTTATTCAAATACATTAGGGAGCTTTAGATTTTAGACGCGCGGACGTTCAAAGAGAAAAAAAAGACATGATCTGAGCGTGCGCAGTAGCGCGGATCAAGTTACTGCGCACGCTCAGATCATGTTTTTTTTTCTCTTTGAACGTCCGCGCGTCTAAAATCTAAAGCTCCCTATTATAAAAACTTTGAGGAATTTCGAGGCGATGACTTGGTCACATCGATTAAGTTGTTGATGGTTTTTCCATCCCGTCCAACCCCCATAACTACTTTCAAGTTGCGTGATTACAGCAAGAAGTTACGTGGCATCCGTAGTGCCTCTTTGATTACATAATGATAAAGTTAGATTATAGCTAGCACTGTCATGTGTGTGTGCATCCCCGCATTTTATTCAAATTGACTTGAACAAGACAATTCGCAAGAAGGGGAGTTTCCCTGTTATACAATTTAACGTGGAAACTCAAACTCTGCTCCCCTCTGCTATAGACTCTCAATGTTTGAACACGAATACTTAGACTTCCCAGTCATTCGTGAGTATCGTGCAGCTGCTCCGTCCCTCCCCTTCCCCACCCCTTTTTGAGTCCTCCTGTCGGGCAGACACAGAGATGTAAAGCAAACGTTGCCCAGACATGTATACTTTTTGTCCCGTGGACGGGATAATAGATTATGTAAACCGAATGTTAATATAATCGGTAATGTTAACATGCATGCGAGTAATCTTGGATGGCTTTACACTCGTCTTAGACTTTGCTAGAGGGGGTGACTGTTGTGTATTAGAAGAGCGTGTTTGTGTGCGTGTGTGCGTGTGTGTGTTTTAGATGAGGCTTGAAGAAATGAAGGGTTATATGGGAAAGGAGGAAAAAGGGCGTGGTTTGAGGAGGGAGGGGCGGCAGAGAATGAAAGGGGGATGGGGTGTGGGTCACGAGGGAAAGATGTTAATGCTAATCCCACGTCATTTGGGCAGAAGTCGTACGGTAATAATGACCTTTATCAAATCACCTCGTTTAGAGTAATACAAAGAATGCCATCAGCCCTATTGTTTTGTGAGCTAATAATCCTCGAATACCTTGAGAATACTTCCGTGTCCTTGGAGAAAGACACGTAGCCGTTTTTAAAGGACTAATGCAATGCAAATGCGTGTTGATGTGTGCTCATTTATAATGCTCTTGTTATCACTTTTGTGGCTACAAGCACAATGTGTCAAATGTTTCATAATAATTTTCTCCTCGTTTTCTTTACACCACTTGAACCCACTCACAGAAAATCATCCAAACCCTGACTATTATATAAATGACATCAATTGGAAGTCATTGCTATTAATTTAAAAGTACTAGTATGATTCACTTTGTAGGACATGGGGCATAACCGAGCGTGTTTCATACAGTGTTTATTGTTAATTACATGAGTAAAATGGAAACATGCAAGTTCTGATCAGATTAGGCAAAGGTGCATATTCATTTTGCTACCCAAGTGATGATCAAATTATGATAAACCAAGACGAATCTGCATCTCTTTAATGAAGGGAGAAAGTAAGTTCTTTGCATCATTACTTTATACGTAGAACAAAAATAAATTTTTATTGACTTCATGTTTTTGTGTTGTTGTTGTTGTTGTGTTCTTTTTCTTGGGGGGTAGAGGAATTATACAAAACACTTTTATTCAAATACATTAGGGAGCTTTAGATTTTAGACGCGCGGACGTTCAAAGAGAAAAAAAAATGATCTGAGCGTGCGCAGTAGCGCGGATCAAGTTACTGCGCAGGCTCAGATCATGTTTTTTTCTCTTTGAACGTCCGCGCGTCTAAAATCTAAAGCTCCCTATTATAAAACCTTTCAGGAATTTCGAGGCGATGACTTGGTCACATCGATTAAGTTGTTGATGGTTTTTCCAACACCACTGATGCGCGAAATCCCGTCCAACCCCGATAAATACTTTCAAGTTGCGTGATTACAGCAAGAAGTTACGTGGCATCCTTAGTGCCTCTTTGATTACATAATTATAAAGTTAGATTATAACTAGCACTGTCATGTGTGTGTGCACCCCCGCATTTTATTCAAATTGACTTGAACAAGACAATTCGCAAGAAGGGGAGTTTCCCTGTTATACAATTTAACGTGGAAACTCAAACTCTGCTCCCCTCTGCTATAGACTCTCAATGTTTGAACACGAATACTTAGACTTCCCAGTCATTCCTGAGTATCGTGCAGCTGCTCCGTCCCTCCCCTTCCCCACCCCTTTTTGAGTCCTCCTGTCTGGCAGACACAGAGATGTAAAGCAAACGTTGCCCAGCCATGTATACTTTTTGTCCCGTGGACGGGATAATAGATTATGTAAACCGAATGTTAATATAATCGGTAATGTTAACATGCATGCGAGTAATCTTGGATGGCTTTACACTCGTCTTAGACTTTGCTAGAGGGGGTGACTGTTGTGTATTAGAAGAGCGTGTTTGTGTGCGTGTGTGCGTGTGTGTGTTTTAGATGAGGCTTGAAGAAATGAAGGGTTATATGGGAAAGGAGGAAAAAGGGCGTGGTTTGAGGAGGGAGGGGCGGCAGAGAATGAAAGGGGGATGGGGTGTGGGTCACGAGGGAAAGATGTTAATGCTAATCCCACGTCATTTGGGCAGAAGTCGTACGGTAATAATGACCTTTATCAAATCACCTCGTTTAGAGTAATACAAAGAATGCCATCAGCCCTATTGTTTTGTGAGCTAATAATCCTCGAATACCTTGAGAATACTTCCGTGTCCTTGGAGAAAGACACGTAGCCGTTTTTAAAGGACTAATGCAATGCAAATGCGTGTTGATGTGTGCTCATTTATAATGCTCTTGTTATCACTTTTGTGGCTACAAGCACAATGTGTCAAATGTTTCATAATAATTTTCTCCTCGTTTTCTTTACACCACTCGAACCCACTCACAGAAAATCATCCAAACCCTGACTATTATATAAATGACATCAATTGGAAGTCATTGCTATTAATTTAAAAGTACTAGTATGATTCACTTTGTAGGACATGGGCATAACCGAGCGTGTTTCATACAGTGTTTATTGTTAATTACATGAGTAAAATGGAAACATGCAAGTTCTGATCAGATTAGGCAAAGGTGCATATTCATTTTGCTACCCAAGTGATGATTAAATTATGATAAACCAAGACGAATCTGCATCTCATAAGTCCTTTAAAACTATAGTAAAAATGGTAAAATGATCAAGCTGTTTGCGTGGAAGTTTGAATTGGCCTTCGTTAGGACAGGGAGGTGGAAAATCCACCTCCCTGGTTAGGAGAGTCGAAGTGGCTGCCAAGTAGTACGGACCTTTCTTGAGTACTTGGAAGGACAGGTGACTTGGAGTTTCTTCCGTATCATGGTGTTGGCAAACGACAAACTGTATAACAATGGCAGACAGCCACGCCCTTTTACTGAAATAATGGGTCAGTCGCCGAATATAGGGGGGTTATAGTAGGAGTCGGATTTCTTTTACCCCTGAATCTCGTTTGTGTTCCGATTTACGCTTGTGTGTTTCGCCTTGGTGGCTCGGCATTTTGAGCGTTTGAAGACCGACCTATCCTGTATTAAAGAAGTCGGGCCAATATTTATTTAGCACTTTGAGCTTTTCGGGTCAGTAATCTTTGTGCTGAATTCCTGTATAATCACCAGCTTTTCTTTTATTCTCTTTTTTTTTAAATAGAAGATCTTTGATTTCGACAGCCCATTCATCTTTTCCTCATTAAACGCTCTGAGCCGTGGTGCCATGAGAGTTAATTGTTGTTATTATTATTGTTGTTGTTGTTGTTGTTGTTTTTTGTCGGTACTTATAGCAGCAATTGCCAGCATCGACTTGGAGAGTCAGGCTAAGAACATCTCCAAGGAATGAGGTACTCGTTACCTCCTAGATCCAATCAAGGAGATACTAACTACTTGTATCTCCTCGTACCACCTTGAGGAAACCAATGAGCTGCAATAAGGCTGTAGATCCATTGATGATCCAACTCCATCTCCCACGGACCATATTGTGCGTTCCCATTCCGCGTTGCAGCGCCATACTGCCAGTATGATTCCACGTACTTAGGAGTACGTAAGAAGAAAATGTCATTGGGCGCGTTATGTTCTTATTGATTATGCCAAGAGATCGAAAGTTAAGCGAGAAGGTGAATAGACTATTATTTTTCCTCAAATGCCTGCATTCTTGACGTCATAATGAAATGAAAGGTGGGATGAGGAAAGAATGGTTAGAAATGTGGGAGAGAACAGTAGAAAGAAGAGTGAAGAGTGATGATAAACCCTATACTGTTGTTGGCAGCAGCATGCATGGACATGGGATCGTGAGTGTTAAACGGAGGGGATCATCTTGTCAGCTATATCCCAATTTCTCTGATGTGAGATTAATTGAAACAAAATAGAACAAGTTATGCAGTTAAGTTGTATATCGAGCAGGCCTGTACCTATAACGGTTTCCTGGGTCACATACAATGACGCCATTTGCGTGGCCCACTTTGTTTACCTTGCACGTCCCTCGTCCACAATAACCCAATTCCATGCTCCGTTTACTTCCAGTAATTGATATTTACTCTGTATATAACCGCTTTATCTCATCAGGAAGGATAAAAAATATAATATATTTGATTTCTCACCACTCAGCTCTTGTGAGTCATGCAGTCACTACATGGAAGCACAGCCAATGTGTATTCGAAGTAACAACAACAACAACAACAACAACATTTCGAAGGATTTTAAAAAATCCTTCGAAATGTCGTCTGACAAACATCGAATGGCCGCCATTTTGAATTCCAATATGGCCGCCTCGACGAAACATTCAAAATTCCTATCTCGATTTCTAAGTGGTGAGTGACCCTGAAATTAGGTGTAAACAAGTATTTTAACATACTGAGTTAAAATATTAACTGATGTGATGTGTCTGACAAACGCAATGCCTGCTATTTTGAATTCCAATGTGGCTACGAAGACAAACATCACGACTAACATTCACGGGCATTTCAAAAAGTGCAGCAAAAAGGAAGCATAATGCACATTTCACTTACGTCACAATGTAAATACATCAGCGCGCACTCTATCAGTTACAAACGCGCGCTCAATCAGGTAGCCTAATTTACAAACCCGAGATAGAGATTTTCAACACTCCAACATGGCAAATATGTATAAAAATTCAAATTGGCTGCCGTGCAGCTTGTCAGACATATCAAATAAGTCTGTTATTGAAGTCATCATATCACCATGCTTTTATATAGCAAATTCCAATGGCTAATGTCATTCAGAACTGAAGATAGGGATCTTTGACGGAGGCCATATTGGAATTCAAAATGGCGGCCGACCCCGTGGTCAGATCTCTTGGATCCGGCAATTTTTGAAATCAGCGCCTCAAAATACCCCTATATGCCAAATTTCATACTTTCCGCCGGATGTGAGCATCTTTTTCACATATCTGCCCCACTACTAAGTTTCTTCCTAAGTATAAGAAACTTAGCAAGGGGGCGGGAATATGCAAATTTCTGACTTAGGAAGAAGGTGGTATTCTAGAATGCACTTAGGAAAGAATTTTAGGAAAATATTTAGGAAAGCCCCACCCCTGTCCTAAGTACGTTGTTAAAAACTGCAAGCATCGTGATAGGCGCGCTTGTCAGTCATTGCGCGCACATTAATGTACTTTGATGCGCAAAATGAGCGTGAGAAAGGGGACATGCCGCGCACTCGTGTATTTGACCCTACGTCATAGTAATATGCGATTGTCATTGGTTAGTTCCTTATGATACGGCATTTCGTATTGGCTTAGGAAAGGACGTGGGCGGGGATAAGGATGGCCTAATTTGCATTAAGAAGTGCCTAGGAAGAAATTTCAGAATACCAATTTTGTCTTTCCTAGGCACTTCCTAAGTTTCTGACTTAGGAAGAAACTTAGGAAGAAACTTAGGAAGATTTTCAGAATACCACCCTATATGGCAGTGTTGTTGGATAGAAAGCTTCGGAAGTCCGTTGGAATAGGTTATTTTGAAGCATTGAGGCCGAGTGGCAGTGGTACGGTTTCTTTGAAACTGAAAAGAATATAATTTCGTAGACAATTGCTTGTTATCTCTGTGTCACGAGAACTTTGCTAACTCCACGTAACGCCCTTGAGCGAAATGGCGAACAAAAGATCGGCATTACTTTAAGCTGGTCTCACACCTCACTCCCTTGTAAAAGGACGTAAAATGGGGAGTGGGACCCATTTCTCCCCTTGATTAGTGGCGCTGTAAATTTATTCACCCCAGGTTTGCTGAGTGTGATGGAATGAAACCGCCGCTAGACACGCGAGCATGTCAACAACTATTATGACAATAGGAATCATTATTGCTGTAGCATACTCCAGTATAGGCCTACGAAATGGTAGCCCTATAATACCACTAACGTTTTTAGCAATACCATTACTATTTCTACACTACCATTACAATTTCTACACTACTATTACTGCTGCTGCTGCTACTACTATACTACTATTACTACTACACTACTACTACTACTCCTACTGCTGCTGCTACTACTACTACTACTACTACTACTACGTTACTACCACTACTACGCTACTACTACTACTACTACTACTACTACTACTACTACGCTACTACTACTACTATACTACTACGCTACTACTACGCTACTACTACTACTACTACTACTACTACTACTACTACCACTACTACTAATACTACTACTACTACTACTACTACGCTAATACTACTACTATACTACTACGCTACTACTACGCTACTACTACTACTACTACTACTACTACTACTACTACTACTACCACTACTACTAATACTACTACTACTACTACTACTACTACTACTACTACTACTACTACTACTACTACTACTACCACTACTACCACTACCCTACAGTGTCACTATAAATGATGATTATGATCATGATGATATCAGTTACTTCTTCACCATAATAACCGTGGTCACTGGAATGGAACCCGCGATTTCTTTGTATTTGATTATATTATGATCTTTTTGTTACGTGTGATTGATAGAAACTAATTGGAAAATGATTGTTTCACTTCAGTAGAGAAGGTTCGAGGTCAGTCCCTTGTTAGTGTCAAGGTAAGATAGTCTTAATGAAAAAAAAATAGAGAAGAATGCCGAAATGCTTACTGCGCTTATAAACAATTATTGTGTGAGACAGGAGACACGTTCATCATGTTCATGCTTTTCAGGTTATTTTCACTCTTTTAAGCACTTTTGCACTCCCCCCCCCCCCGATGTTCTGCTCGGAATATTGATTTAACGTCCTATTTCCTGGGAACAGTTCCTACGTTTGTTTGTGATGCAGGCCTTGCATAGCACACTCATGTGCCAGTAGGTCGTAAGTCACTTCCGTGCTTGACGATAATGTCTTAACCCTCATAGAATCATCTTCTCAAGTATATATCATTAATATTTGACACAAATAAGCTGCCTGCGGTGTCGAACGATTTTTGAAAAGCTCAAATTTATAGAGCGACAGTCATATATCTCGTTTTTATGGAAAATATGACCTTTAATGAGGAGAGAGTAACATCCATCTTTTTGATAATGAAATGGAAGTCATTTTCTCATCAATATCGATTTAGATTTACAATGTTGATTTGATGACTGCAGGCAATGATTCATACATCGCACTGTTTCTCATCGCGAACATGACGCGGCGATGTCAGAATACATTGTATGCGTTGCTATAAGTATTATTTGAACGAATTTTGCAGAATACTTGGAGAATGGAAAGGGGAAGGGGGGGGGGGTCTCGTCTGTATCTTGTATCTTTCAAAGGTGATGTGAGGATTGTGGAGCTTGCTTTAGTTCAGTGAAAATCCGGGGGATGGGGGCACAGGATTTTAAGTAACACTCCACTGATGCGCAAGGTTATGCTTGATATCTGATCTATTGTCGGGAGAGAGAGCGCGGGGAAGGTAACTCAGTGCAGGGAGGGGGTCCTCTCACCTCCCTGCTCAGTGTATATACACCTTCTCCCTGGAAAAGGAAAAGAGTACAAAAAGTGTATAATTAGTATGTTACAAGGTAAGACTTGATCTTTGTTCCCTATCGGCATCTCATGTTAACCCTCTTAAGCATTAAGTTTGTCTGACGTCACGTGAAAACTGCTCAAAGGATTTTCCGATGTCTTGCAGAGACGGACTCCACGAAGTGTGAATGACGCTGAATAGAGTTTGGCCATAATCCCATAATGTTGAAGCTCGATGGTCAGTGAACTTTAGCTTAAAATTGCATCTTCAGCAATTACTTTAGCTGAGAATATACGTTTGCGTTGTGTTAAAGTTTAAGGAGAAATTTCATGCAGAAAATGAATGGACGAATATAATGCTTGAATAGGATTGTGGTGGTAGATTAAGGGTAATTGTACTTTTTGCTTAGATACAGTTTCCCGCCAGAATTTGAGTTTGAATGACCGGTGAAATATTATCTCATGGTAGGCATGATAGAATCGGGGGAAAAAAATATGTTTGTCATGACAGGGGATAAAGGGCAAGGTCAAATATCACTCAAAATTTAACTTGCTCAATTGTTGCTTTCTGGCCATAAATTCCACCAAGTACTAGTTCGATGCCAGTATATTATAAATAATTGAAATACAGCTCTTTTTTTTCGGAAGGTTAAAGGTTCTTGGTCAGGGTTCAAGGTAAGTGAGTCTCGTTAATTTATGATTATAAAACGAACCATTGGCATGTTTGGTTTTTCTGCTCCTTCAGTTCAAATTTAGAGCCTTTTGATTCGTCAGTTCGTCGCATTTATTCCTAGGAACGTTAAAGGGATCGTACAGCTTCGGATTAGATGGGGCTTGAGGTTTCCAACGTTGTTTTTTTTTTATGATGATTTTTTGAGATAATGAAAACCTCAATGTGAAATATGAAAAGCGTATAATTATAAGAGGAATTCAAACACAGTTTATTAACAGTTGATAAAAATAAAAATTTGACCCACCTTTTTATTAGGATCGCTCTGTTTTACTTTGTTTTTGAATATCTGAACCATTTCAAAACCAGTTTTCATCAAAATTTCCTCGTAGGACTGTATGCTTTGCAACATTGTATGAAGTGGTTTCTGAGTATCTCGCAAAAACTTAAAAGCTGATTTCTCATCTCAAAGATCTGTCGACAAAGCTGTGCACTACATCTTCTTTGATCTACGTCAGAAATGATCAGTCTACAGGCAAACCAGTGACAATTATATCCATGTTTGTCTTCTCATTTTCTTTTCTTTTCTTTTTTTTTTCATGTCCAACTCAGAATGGGCAGCGCGCAATCCGTCAAATAACTGGTCTTAAGGCAAATAAGAAGGGGTGAAGAAGGCTATTTGATGAGGGTTGTATTCCCCTTACCATGCCAACACGGAGAGTGAATAGTGCTTCTACAGAACAGTAAACGCCGAGAGGTTCGTTGGGGGTGGGGGGGGGGGGCATTGTGAGTAAGTCTTGTGTGCTTGAATTAATATTATGCTAATATTTAGGACCTACACTGATATTGTCCTTGTGCGAACTTTTTGCTTTAAAATGAGCAATATGGAAATGTGGGCGTGCTTCGAAGCTGTGGTAAATAAATTCAACGACTGTAGGTGTGAATTTACACAGCACTGAGTGAACAAAATAGAAAAAGAAATTATGTGGCGAGGACAGTAAACAAAAAAAGTCGCCTTTTCTTCTCCTTTAGGTGATGTAATTACGATATTCATTTTTACCGCTCCAAAACAGTGACATTGTATGTTACCCACGTCATAGTAATTATTCGCTTTTCTAGTGTTTTAGAATGACGAGTATTTTCAGTTTGTTCATATCGTAATGGATTACTATGACATCATTATTTCTTTCCATCCCGTTTATATGGTTTTGAATGGACTGAGTTGTCGCCATGAACGCAGAAACGGCTCCAACTCGCCCGTAGATATTTGTAGCTGAATCTTGAATATCCTCTTAGACAGTAAAACCATCTGCTTTGCCATAGTCACAGTAGGCCTATATTGTTCGATGAATGGAAATTGTCTCCAATTGTTCCGTCACGACTAGGCTTCCATGACGACCGTAGTTGTTCGTGTTTATGGTGTGCGTGTCAGGAAGGCAAGTGCGAGAACGTGATGTGAATAGAACCTTCCAATATGTGTTCAGTAATTCTAGTCTCCTCTGAGACGTTTGTGACTATATTTTACTGCCACGCGCTTTCCAGTCGTTACTTCCAGGAAATATTAACATTAAGAAACTACGCGATTCTTTAGGTTATCGATCATTAGCTGTATCTACTGGAAGCAAAGTATACTTGAGTATATGGAACGTCTTATGGTAATCACTAATGTCCGTTTTCCAGTGTGATTCAATGTAGGCCTACATTGTTGCATATTATACGCATGAAATCCTCAAATGTCAATACAAATGTACTGAGAAGTGACAAATTTGATCGAAATGATTGGGTTTGGCTAAATACAATGCGTTTCATCCTGACGTACCGGTGTCTCTTTTCCTGAGAGCCTGGAATATTTATATCGGGGATTGTCTCTGAAAAGTGTCGGCACTATTTTCTGAGTCTAGCCTTTACCCAGGCTTGGCACCCGGTGTTCGGCACAGGTACCACGACACAGTGTATAGACTTTAGATGCCATCAGAAAGACACGCCTTCTGTTTACAATCCCTGAAAAGATCCACTGTAAACGTAGAACACAATGAGCTATGGGAGGTTCCTGTACCTTGGGTATACAATACTAGCATGAACGGAGAAACTCAAAAGATTAAAGGGATGGTATAGGCTTATTGGTTGAGATAAGGATTCAGCTTTTAACCTTTTGCGAGATAAGTAGAAACCACTTTATGAAATAAAGAGCATACCATTTTAAGAGGTATTCAAAATGTATTTGATGAATTGGTTTCGAAGTTGCTGATATATCCATAAACAAATTAAAACAAAGCGATTCTAATAAAAGATTGGTCCCACTTTTTAGGATCAATTTATTTTTTTATGTCTCAGCCATTTCAAAACCAATTTTCATCGAATAAACTTTTGAATTCCTCTCAAAATTATAGGCCTATGCTCTTTCAGATTTCAGTGGGTTTCTCGTTATCTAAAAAAAAAAAAAAAAAAAAAAAAAAACCGTCAGAAACCTGAAGCCCAATCTCAACCGAAATTGTATCATCCCTTTAAACAGAGCTGCCATTCCTGTTCGTCGAGTCTTGACCAAAGAGTATGATAACCGTCCTGATTTGGGAATAGTCGTTGCCCATTGGGATTAATCTAATCATGGACCTAGCTAGGTCCATGATCTAATTGAACGTAATAAGTGTGCCCCTGAAATCTCTTGGGAATATCCCAGATGCTCTTATGTTGGTAGCCTTGGGCAAGTGTATGTTATGTATCTATAAAATGCAGGGAGGTGATAGTTTTTCTTTCACTTCAACTGGACGCAAAGCTGCACGCATATCACCCCGCGTTCGTGGGTTTGCATGACGGACGTTATGGCGTCTTGACTAGGGTGAGATACTTTGAGTGTGTAATACATCTGCTATCGTAAAGAATGTATTTGGCCGCTAGGGGCAAACTCAAGACGTTCAAAATATCTGGAGCTACGGGCAGACGACCGATAGCAGATCCACTTCTGAAATCATTGACCTTTTGGGACGTCGATCAGTTTACTTCTCTCTCCTGCTCATCAACATTCTTTGGGGCTCAGCCACACAAGCTGCAGTCACATCACTACAAGAAGAATCTACTGACCTTCCATACCCAGACACAGCATTGTATGAGTGGGACTACGATTGTTCTAACCTGTGCAGACTGCTGAAGGCTACTAGTCAGGAGGTTCTTTCTAATAGGCCTACCAAAAAGAGCTAAAGAGCTTGGGTAAATCCGAGTAAAAAGGCCGTGTGCAATTTAATGGCAGTATTTGTGTGTGTATGTGCGTGTGTGTGTGTGGGGGGGGGGGTGTAAGAATACAGCTGCTTATTTTTGTTCATATTAATTTCATTGTCAACATGGACCTGTTATTGACTGAAACTTAAAGAATATCATAAAACAAAACAAAGTGTTGGGGTTTGTGTGTATGTTGTGTATAGGCTCCTAGAATGAACATCAAAGATAAAGTAGACAGGCAGATAGGCAGACGGATAAATGAAAAGACGAATATAGGCCTAGATAGATAGAAAGACATTGGATGATAAAAACGTTACTAGATAAATAGATAAACACCGATAAACAGAAAGATGGACACAGTTAGTATAGATGGGTAGATAGATAGACACTGATAGATAGATGCATAGATAGATAGATAGATAGATAGATAGATAGCTAGCTATGTGAATAAATGCATAAATAAAAAACAACAACAACAACAACATGTAACCTGTGGCGTTAATCTATGCACGAACAACTGGAATATGATACATTGCATAATAGATATTATTATGAAGTGAGAGAGAGAAAAGAAAGATGAAGACAGTTATAAAGACACTAGCGTGTGATGAAAGTCTGGCGCCTGATTGTTGGTCGTACAAGCCATACAACTCATTAAACTACAATGGCTATATAGTTTTAGCAATCAGAAGGCAGGAAACTACAAACCGAAGATCACAACAAAAGCTTCAACTAACCTTCAAATAAAAATATAAGGTAATCTATGACTATCCCGCTTTCGCCCACTGCTGTAGACTTTCTAAAAGCCGAAGGATTCTACCGTATGGATGTCTTCTTCTTTGCAGTGTTTGTGTATGACAAAACCTTTAGTGGCGAAACAGGGAGATCAGATTCTCGAACACTACCCTGGTCGTAAGTAGGAAAGGATGATGCTCACATATAAACCTATTTTCGGCCAAGGAAACTCAAAGAAGCAATCTGAATCAGAAAAGATTAATCCGGCTGTTAATAGGGACTCTGGTTACAGTTACTTAACACATTGTTTGTTACCTATCTATGCTCCATTGATTCAAAGCATCACCAGAAAGGCTATGAAGAATCATTTGGCTTTAGTAAGTCTACAGTCGTGGATGAAAGCCAGCCAGTAAAATGATTTACAATTTGCTCGAAGCTTTAATTTTGTTCTAATAATGGTCTTTTCAGAGTCATGTACATCCATGTAAAGCACGAATCATGGAGCTACACTCGTACGTGTTATAACTCCTTGCACGAACGAAAGTTTGTCGGGTTTTAACCTATGCATGAGAGAAAACTGGGTTTGTGTATCGTAGGACAACATGTATATAGGGCCTACAACTAAAAGATAAGTTTTCTACTGACCTTGTAGGCTACAAGGTCGGTAGGAAACTTATCTTTTAGGAGGAATTTTTACGCTAAGATTAGCAAAATTATGTGCATTGAATGAATTAGACTTTTCTCAAATTTTCACAGCTAGATTCCACAAACAGTTGGTTTTATTATTTTTTTTCACTCAATCTGCATTTTATTTGTTTTCCAGGGAGTTTCCTCAATTAATCGAAATACATTTCGTAAGCGTGCAGTGAGGGGATACTCTAGCCTTATTGTTTTAGATTATTTTAGCGCTTACGAGTTCACACAGGTTTCAGTGATTTACTTGAAAATAGACTCGTACTCCGTGAAAAAAAAAAGACGTTACCATACTTACGTGGCTCCGGTCTGGACACAAGACTATCACCCATTATCGGAATTGGTGAAAACACGTGCCGTTCCCAAATCAATAGTAACCTGCACTTTTTCCCTCGCTCATCGAGATGGTCCGCAGCTTGTAGTCATAGCAACGACGCCATCCGATTACCATGATTGATTACACGCCAAGCAACCGCTGCCTTGGATGTTAAAGGCATCGTGATAATATTAGTTGTATTGAACAGTGTACAGAGAGACAGACAGATAGACAGACAGACAGATAGTTACAACCGCTTTCTCCTCCGTATTTTAGATGAAATTAAGATCTTAGATTTTATAAACACTATTGTATGATTCACTCACTAATGCGGTTTGATCAGGGAAAACTTTACGCACCTGTACGTTTGCTAAGAGTAACGCCAAGTACAAGAAGGTGAAATAATACATTGCGAGGTTTGTTGCATGTTTTCATCACGTAACAGAAACATTCCTGTGTACAAACAGGACCAACTAGACGCCTGTCCAGGTCTCTTATCCCGCTGATCATACCGCTTCCTCGTATCCTATCTGCCTTTACTGTATGCTCTCGCTCTCTTTCTTACGTTCTCATCCAGACACTAATGTTTATCACCTCAGCTGAAATATATTTCTCCGCTATGCAGAAGGACCGATAACCTTGACTCCATAAAGGAAAGCACCTGTCACTCTTGTCAGTAATCCGGACTACTTCTCGAAGCCTGGAGAACAAAGCTTTTCACCTCCCTCCCTTATGGAAGCTTGAGATCGTTAGCTTAGCTATTAAAGGGGAAGTTCTCCCCAGATATTTTTATATAGAATCAGCGCTAACAGAAATAATAACATAATTACTCTAAACACTCTGAAAGTTTCAGGAAAGTCTGACGATCCGTTTGAGAACTGTGAAGTTGTCCATGTTTTCGGTTGTGTGTTGGGGGTATTCCTGCGAAAGGGGATATCCTTTATATCCCCATGGGATCATCGTAGCAATTTATAAAACCTTGTTAATGGAACGCTTTAAAAATGGGTGGATTTGAAGCCACAACGTTGTATTAGTATGTAGAGAAATTTAGTATTCTTTGCGTATGTATTGGGCCATCAAGGAATTGTTTATCCTATACAGAATATTTCTGCATGACTATGTCAGAGATGTTCCATAAACTTCATACATTATTCACGCAGTTTGAATTCTATCCTAATCCAAATTAAGTGAGATGGATGGCTATTTTGCTAATACAACAATGACACCCCCCCCCCCCCCCATACACACACCGTTCATGTCGGTGTTCATGTTCATGTCAGTCACGTGGTAAAGGTAATGAGGACCACTTTAAATGATGTCCGTGTATACAAACGATCTTAGTGATTGATATGCTTGGTCTAGCTTTGTGTTTATCATTCGTTTTTTTCATTGTTCTTCATACATCAACACTTCAGTTGCGCATATCATTGGAGCTCAGTATAGTTAGTCATTTGAACTTCTCAACAATAATGCCAACCTTGGCTGTATGATGTTGTGCTTTAATTTTGGTGATAACCAGATGTGAGGCCGAAGTAATCCATGTTCGCGTGATGGCTCTCATGTTGTTGTTTGGTTTTTTTTTTCTTCTTTTTTGTTCTGGTATGCCTACATGTATTAGTGTTATTCCCTGTCAGCAATCATTAACAAATCATTATCAAAGCTCATTCAACATATAATTCTGCGGCTAGTAATCTACCTTATGTATACGTCATCGGGATAGTGTGCTCGTACTTAATGGACTGTGTGCCAGTGTAATATTTTGATGACGGAAATTTAATCCATTAACGAGCATATTGCAGCACCGACGCTTCCTGAATCCTTGTATGATTGATGATTTTCAATAGTGTAATTCGCAAGCTGAGATTGGTACCGAGTGTACGTTTAGATATTAACTGTGTTGGAAGCTTGCAACTTAGACGGGTTATTAGAATCTGCTTGGAAGCCAAATCGCCATCCATTACAAAGCGGAAAGTGTTTTCAAGGATTGACCTTACACCGATGGATGATTGCAATTACGTGATCGAAGTGGCTGCAGCGGTAGTTTACAGAATTGTCCATGATATGGGAAAAACGTTTTACGTTGCTCATTTTTTTTTTCTTGATAAGAAATAACAATCAATATCAGTGCTCGAAATTATATAATTACATAACAAGTGCTCTCTTTAATCAAGCAGCATTGCATTTGCTTTTGTTTGTATTAACCTTGGATTTCTTTTTATATCTATGTGCTGCAGGTCACACGAAACATTCGGAACACCACCATGCATTCGCTATGTGCAGTGGAGGACCTCAACCACGTGGATGTGTTAAACAGTGAACAGAGGAGGACTCTGTATGGACAACTTCTCGTGGATGACGCGCACAAGTTTATCTACTGCTTCGTGCCGAAGGTGGCGTGCTCCAACTGGAAGCGTGTTATCAAGTACATGAACGGCAAGGTACCTGACCTGGAGACTCCCATGAAGATGGACCACCATAAGGATCTGGTCACTCTCACGGAGTTCAACGACGAGGAGGTGGCCTACAGGCTGAAAAACTATTACAAGTTTATGTTTGTTCGTGACCCAACGGAGCGGTTGCTGTCTGCGTACCGAAATAAATTTGGTGAGAATATCGGCACATATAATGCGAAATACGCGCCGAAGATTATCGCGAAGTATCGAAAACCTGGCACGATCATTGAGGGCGCTGATCAGTCGAGGATAACCTTCGAGGAATTCTTGCGGTTCCTTGTGGATAGTGACACGCGGAGAATGGATCCGCACTGGAGGCCGATGCATGAGTTGTGCCAGCCCTGTGCCATTAAGTACGACTTTATCGGATCCTTTGAACAACTATCCGAGGACGCGTCTCTGGTCTTGGATAAGATCCGAGGACAAAGTGATGCATATTTCCCCAAGCGCCAGAGTTGGTATAAACCCACAACGAATGATAAACTCGAGCGAGAGATAAATAACGTCAAAGAAGTCTATATGAAGCAGGTAGTAGACAAATATGCGCGAGATTTCATGCTGTTCGGATATCAGCCCCGGGTATCCGAAGTCACTCGACCAAAGCGGTTATGACCCGGGAGAAAAGAATAGTTTGTATCTGAAAGGCTAGACTGAGATTAGAATTTAATTCTAGAAATGAATTTCAAGGGATGTTGACTACTGTACTACCAAAGATGCCTTTGTGATTTTTTTTTTTCATCAGCTTTTATCGATTTCAAAGCAACGACAGTGTTTTGTTTGGTGAAAGAAATGAATACTTTCTTTACCTGTCAGTATCATGTCCATTATAAGAGTGTGATGTAAAGTTTTGTCAAAGGATGGCGTGTTACAACTCAAGCGTCTTTTCCCTGAGACAGTACGGTAATCGTGATTGTCAAGTACCTTAAAAGCTACAATGCACTCCATGTTACAGAATACTTAAAATCTGTCTGTGCCAGGAACTTTGGACAGCATGTACAATGTTTTGAGACTTTTTAAGCCAATTGACACTCAAATCACCCAAAGGGTTAAGGACAGGACAAATTCAAACAAAAGGGAGGGGAATGAAATAATTGGGGAACTTATAGAATTACGAAACAGTTAAAGGAAACCTCCAGATGATTTGCAGACTTTTGCATTTGAATATCTATAAATTTGTCATACTGGGTACAGCGTTACAGTGATCGGATAAGGAATAAGAACGTTTTCAAATTCATAACAACATATGTTAATTCATAACATTCATCACAGTGAACAAGAATGAGAACATTCGCATGAAAATATATGATTGAAGTACTCAAGGAAGCAGACACAAAAGAAAGCATGCATACAGGTAAACTTGTTCCGCGAGGGGCAATGGATTTACATATCTACATTTCTAAAATATGTGAGCCTTCTATGCCATCATCCTTGTTCAGTGTAATTTGTTTTTACTTTTTCACAGTACAAATATTTGTTTGTCTGCTCAAGGAACACATTAGATATTCCACAAATCTCTACATGGCACTATCAATTCATGTACAGTTGTACTACATAATGTAAAATAGAATAGAAATCGTATGAAATGTCCCCTTAAAGGAATATTTTGGTCCAAGAAATAAAAGATTTTGTGGTAATACGTCACTGTGTCATCGAACTGTTTTGATCGGCAACGAGGTGATTATTCCAGACCTACTGTCAAATACAATCAGTCCCTCTCAGTAACGTTTCAGGCTGATGCTGATGGAAACCTATGTAAAATATAAGATATGTTGAGGTGTGAATTTTCTTCTGTCTCGCTCTACAAATGAAATTTGTAAGATCGCAACTGCTGATCTATAATTCAATAAACATGTCGGTTTCACACCTCAACCTTCACCCATCTGCCCAATATTCTCTTGATTTTGTAAAATATGTTCTTTGGAAAATATTACCACACACTGTATGTTGTCGTTTACATTCTACACTTTGACACCTTGGTTCGATGGCACTCGGTGAAATATCAATGTACTGTAAGCAACCAGGATCGTTTACCATTACGTAAAATTGATTATTTGCATCAGTCATTTGTCGCCTATCTAGCAGCTTTTTGTTTCTTTCACGTACATGCTTGATATACATGGGATATGCGAAGCAATTTACCTTGTCGTTTTGCGCAACATGCAGTGGCAACGGTTTTTCCCCCTTTCCTGTATTCAACTGAGCTTGTCAAACGTTGGCTATGTTCAGAGTACGCGCATTGAACGGACGACAAATGATGGATAGTCTCTACTTTGTTTATCTAAAGAAAAAGACATCTCCATTATTGACGTTCTAAGGCTTGGGAGACTCTATGGACGACTTTTACCAGTCGCTGGTCAAGCAAGTCTAGCCAACTCAGTGAATGAGAGCAATTAAATGCTAATGTTATGAGGATCATTCCAATGGCGCTGTCTTCGTGTAACTGCCCGCGTCAACCGAGACCGCCCGTGACAGCGTGCGTATCTGAACTGTGTATGTGTGTGTGTGAGTCGATGAGCGCACGACGTGAGTGCTTGAAGCACGATCGACTCTGGTGTATCATTTTACAACGATACTCGGGAGAAACATTTATTGATGAAATGATGCAAATGTATATTATTTGAGTCGTAACAAACAGTGCTTTATTCGTTAGCGATATTAGAGTTTAATTTTCATGTTCCTCGATTGATAAGCGTCTACGAGATTTAAGAGCTTCATGTACATGTACAGTTCTTCCTACGTACAACTTTATTTCTTCAAGCGTTTAATTCATGTATTGTGTCGATTATTTTCGGAGTCACCCCTAACCAGCATAAAGAAATCTGTCCAAATCAATTTCGGTGTTATCCGTCACCCACGAATTTTATATGTGGCATGAAGAATTATTTCCCCCATAAATTCTGGTAGAGATAGTTAAATCAGCAGCACATTTTCACACCCTGTTCAAGTTGCCGGTAAAACTAAGGGTGTCTATTACTTGAGCAGTTAACTTCAAACACACTTAACACTTCTGGACGAGGATTATGCGTCTGTGCACCGACAGAGGGCGCCTGGCGACCAGTTGGGGATACTGTTCATTGTGCAAACCTTTGACAAGAGAGTGGATATTCAGTATTTGTGATTTTATTTCTTCAAATTAGCATGATATTTTGAAGTAATACCGGGGGAAAATCGCAAAGATAAAGAAAAAAAAATTACGCTTGAAAAATGCCTTCAGCATGTATCTCAATATTGATGTCAATGGTATTAACGATGTCACTATCAACTTTGTTGATAAAAAAAATATATATATATGAATAATATAGCCTCTGTCAATTTCTCCCTGTCAAACGGGTAAAATTTAACATTATTATTTCGATTTAATTTCTAAGGCTAAAAAATGATGTTTTAGTACATGATTAATAAATTATAACCAGTATACATATATTAACCATTAATAAGATTGTACTCCCTTCAAAATATTGATACCTGAGGTCATTCCTAGAGCACCAACGAAGGGGGCGCTGTGACATAGTGGATAAGACTCTCGACTCCCAATTGGACACGAGTTCAATTTCCGACCAGTGCTTACGTCTTTGGACAAGAAGTTTTTACCCACTATGTCCCTCTCGACCCAGGTGTATAAATGGGTACCTGGCAACGCTAGGGTAATAATAATGGCAGGGCCCTCTGGTAGAGCAATGGCAACACTGAAGAGGCTACCCTGGATAAAGAAGACATTATCATAATATTATCATTATTATACACTGATCCCGGTCTATACAACAGTATCAGAAATTTCATTGTGTGTCCCATCGGTGCAGAATTATCGCGAGGTCAATCTCGACGGAAGGCCATGCTTGCTGCCCATGCAAACTTTTCAAGAAAATTTTCGTTGATAAATCTATGTTGGTTTTGAGACGTTTCAAAGATGGAATGACAAAGTTATGGATAATCAAAAGACGTCAGAATCACTTTCTATTTCTGTTATACTAACAAAAATATTTCTGTCCATGTGATGTGTAAATATTTATCGGTGTCATGAAAATTAATGCAGTCTATTTTATGCTAGCTTGAATGGAAATCTTTTGCTAAGCGTGTAGTGGCCGCTGTGCGCTTTGAAATGTCGAAGAAGCAGCAAAGTTCCGTTTACATTGAAGATGAATCCTCGTTGGTGTTCATGCCATTGCTCCGAATGTTTGTCGTACTAATTTTGTTGACTACGCGATCAATGCAAACAGAATTCGTTGGTAGCGATGTTAGCAGAATAATAACACCATCGACAGAAAAGAACTAGAAAAGAGGTAGACAAAACTTACTGCGTAGAGCATTTTGATTTTTTGAAGCCTCGCTAAGTGATTACCTCTAATCTGGCAATTTTTTCATGATCTTTACATGACTTCAGCGCCGCCGTATACATTGTTTTTAAAGAATCCCAAACCCAAATATGTAGTATTAATAACACATATCAGTGAAAGTTTAAGAAAAATCGGATCACAATCGATTAAAAAATTATGAATTATTTAAGTTTCGGTGCCGTTATCGCTGGATAAGAAGACTACTACAATTCATTACGTCATGTATGGACAACAATATAAAAGAAATATAAAGAGAATTCCCCTTTATTCATAAAACGTACACATTCTATAAACTTGTTACTGTCACAATGTTACGGGTAATACAGACCCTGGGTAATATCATTCTCCCTGCTTTCTGCAAGAGGTTATCCAAGTGCTCTGTCATTATACTAGAAAAGTTGAAATATATTGAATTTTCTTTATATCTTTTTATTGTTGTCAATACATTACACCACTGCATTACCGTAGTCTCCTTATCCAGCGCTGACGGCACTGAAAGTTTAAAATTCATAACTTTTGAATCGATTGCGTAGTTTCGCTCAAACGTTTACTGATGTGCTCTATTAATATTGCACTGCCTTCACTCAATCCGAATTCATACCTGGGTTTGGGTTTCCTTCCAGGAAATGAAAATTGGAAATGAGTTGAGATAATGAAATCATTGCTACTGTTCACTTTCTAGGTTTTCGTTGCTGCAGCAGCAACAAAGCTACTCTTCAGTGTTTTCTATTCAATTATTTGATTTAAACACGCTCAAGAACCGAAATAAGTGGACCGATAATCTGCAATCCAAGCGTTTGGTTGATTTGTAACTACAGAATGATGATGTTCACAAATCTTCGACAGTAACATCTAACAATCAGAAAGAAGCAATGAATCATGAGAGTGGGACTTCATTGGTCGAAATAAATATTCAATTGTTGAGCAATCCGTCGCCTAAGCCGAATTTGTTGTTTGTATTGGCATGTCTTCACAATGATATCATTATGGGTTTGAGGTAATTTGCAAACGTGTGTGTGTGTGTGTGTGTGTGTGTTTTGTTGGGTTTTGTTGGGTTTTGTTTTGTTTGTTTTTTGTTTGTGCGCGTATGTGAGGGAGTTACAGTTCGTATTCCGAAGGTGCGTTATTCCGAAGGGTCATTACTTTGATGGTTCGTTATTCGGAAGATCCGAAAGTGTAATAAAGTCGCTATTCCGATGGTTCATTAATCCGAAAATGAAACAAGGTCGTCATTGTTATCCCGTGGTTCGTTGATCCGAAAAAAAAAGAAAAAAAAAGTTACGAATAACAAACCCTGTTCCCTCTTCGGATTAGCGAACCTTTGGAATAGCAAACCTTATTTCATTTTCAGATTAACAATCCTTCCGAATAAAAACAAACAAAATACATCACCATGGACGGAATTCTATAATTGCGATCACGTTTTAACACTACTTGGCGTTCACACGCACACATACACATACATACACACGTTTTGAGGAGAAACTATTTTTTTCTCCTTTTGTATTTAAAGGCATTATTTGCCACTTGCAGATGAAACAAAACCCAGCTTTAGTGCTTCAAAAAATTTCTAAAATTTGAGTTAGGGATAGAAACAACCAATGTAAAGATACAAAATGAAGTGTAATCACTGTTGAAGCATTGTTAGATATAAGAAATGTGAACAATAGTTAAATATAAAATTGTTTCCAGAATAAACCGTCTCAGTTGTGGTTTATTGAGAAAACAATAGGGAAATCTCCATACCTTTTAGGCTTCATTGCGAAATTATTGTAGGATGTTTTGTGAAACAAAAATGACCTACCCATTATGCCTCAAGTGTGATAACTCGAACAGTCTTTTTATATCACTGCTCACAATGGTAAACAGTAAACCTTTAGTGCCCCACAAGCATGGCGGAATAAAGGTGATCACTGAACCCTAATGTCCTCTTTTACAATGGTGAAGACATGAAACAAACCCACCATGATAAACTATTGGTAATTCTTTGGTCCTTGTGTCTTCAATTGCTTAATGCTAATAGTGTAAACCTATTCCAAATTGTTAAAAACAAACCAGGGGGAACTCATCTTACCATTGTATTTCAATGTGTTGCGATAGCCAATTATACCTTTCGTGTGATACGGCTTTGTGCAGCGATCAATACATTGTAAATCATAACAAGGCTTTAATTAGGATCACTTGTTTTGGATATCTCAGCCCTTTCAAAACCAATTGTCATTTAAAAAAAACAACAACAACAACCTTTGAATACCTCTTAGAATGATATGCTCTTTCATACCCTATAGGAAGTTTCTCACTATTAAAAAAAAAAAAATCCTTTTCAAATAAGAATGAGACATGCGATGACATTAAGATGACAAGATCAGCAACTTTATGCTCCCAGGACTCGATGACTTAAATGCCCAAGGGTCGTCGGAAAAAAAAAGTGCAAAAGAATACGTGTAGACTAGTCGGTTCGGCTCCTCACTCCCTTTGTGCAATCATGGACCCTACCCATGGTGCAATCGTGCAATTCTTATTAAAAGGCTGATGGGGTTTCAATCAAGAAGACATGAGTATTGTTCTGAGACGAAGATGGAAATGGATTGGGCATGTACTCAGGATGGATGCTCAAAATATCACTCGTGTAGCACTTCACTGGACACCTGAAGGAAAGATAAAGAGGGGACGTCCCAAAACCACCTGGAGAAGAACAGTGGAGAGAGAATTAAAGGCCCTTAATTATACATGGGGATCTATCCAGAAACTCGCCCAGGACCGTCAGAAGTGGAGGATGTTCGTTGCTGACCTACGTATATGCCAATAGAGGCATACCGGGCAGTAAGTAATTAAGTAAGGGTTTTAAACGCGTTTTAATTCCTACTTGAAATACTGTCACCTATTATAGTCCAGGCGCAGCGACCCAGAAAAAATGACTTCGTTCAACCCACCCCGCAGAAAAGATTTGACTGCATGGGGTGGTCGGTTGGACCCTCTGGAACACCCCTAGGTAGTACATGTATGTGATATCAAATTGTGGTATCAATGAAATTTTACAGGCCATTTTAGTTGCGACATGACCATATTCTTCGAGGAAGCGTCTGCGCACACTGAAGACTACTACACGTACCACTAGCACTGCTACAGGCGCCAATGCCAGTGGTGCGTGTTATAGTCTTAGCGTTCAAAGACTTTTTCCGCGACAAACATCGGTTTTTGCCTGCAAACTAACTTTTCACGCTAAGCTGGGGTCGGTGTAGTGTAGTTTCCAGACGTGTTTATTTCGTCTTTATTTCTCCGAGTTGAAGCAAGCCAAGTGAGAGTGCCTACCCAGCGATTGTGACGCCCGAACCGTTTTTTTTTTGGTGGTAATCATTGAGCATGCACCCTCACTCGGCTTAGCGCATTACAGCGGGCTTCTGCACAATACACAAGCTGTAACTCAGAAATAAAGGCGAAATAAAAACAGCTAGAAATTAAGACTAGGGTCAGTAACGCTTGTCGCTATTGGGGCACTGAAAATGACAAAATTATCACAGTTTTTGCATTTATTTCACGAAGGATTCATCGAAACGCCTTAAAACTATATATGTGCATGTTGCTAGAGATGTCAGCAATACAATGGGATACATTGTAAGGTATAATATTGTGCATGGTTACCATGGTAACCGGATGCCTACAGGTGATTGGTAACTCCCAAAAATATCTGGAATTTAGACAGGTTTGTTTCTTTTGCCTTTCGTGCACATCACTCATTTTAGATGAGCTCTACACTGCAAAATTAGTCTGGATAAAAAGGGAAAAGACGCCCAAGATTTTCCCTCATTCTCTCCTCAGCATTAATTCATTACTGCACGTTTTGAATAAAATTTACATATCATGATATTTCATTTTATTCTATGTATGTATATATATATATATATATATATATATATGAAGAGTTTGTTTGCACTAACCGATAAGTCCGTTTTTGAAGATTTTGAAGTACGGTCTCTGTCATAAAGTACAAAATAATACATTTCAAATGATATATTCCTCACTACATAATACTATAAAGGTATATTTTTAAAGTTATGGTCAAAAGAAGCAAAAATGTTCTTATTATTCTCTTTATTTTTCTTGACCTTTAATCGCAAATATCTCCATTTGACAAATATGGACTTATCGGTTTTTGCAAACAAACTCTTCATATATATACGTTGTTTTTTTGATTTTTTTACAACAGCTAACGAACACAAAAGTACGCTTAATTCTTTGTTGGATAATCCAGCGCACGTGTATATTCCTTCTTTAGAAAGGAATTTATCGGTATTCTTGAATAAACTTCCTTTAAGAACATAAACAATCAATTGCTTTCCTCTGCTCTTTTCCAGGATTGTTTTGAATAACCATCGCTCTGTAAATACTCGAAAGAGCTACTATAGAATATTGGCTTTGCTTTCTGTATTCATCTTCTTTTTAAGGGAAATTTCTGTCCATACATTATTAAAAACTATATACATTTGCCTATGCTTTGAAGTCAAATTTGTGTTGAAAGTACGACGGATGCAACTTTTTCATGCATTTTACTATTCGAAAATGATATCTTTCTTTCAATGGCCGTTTATTATGCCTTTGCTTACAAATTTTGCTGTAACTTGAGAATGCTTCAAAATATTCTTCACATATACCTGATGTCGTACACTTTATGCAGAAGGAAGGACATGCTTATTGAGCTTTTTGAAATTATGGGCTTTAGTTTTCGAGTTATTGACAACTAAATTCTGATTGGATAATACTGGTTGCCATGGCAACAGGGAAAACTTTTTAACGAAAATCAATAAGAAATTGTGTGTGTTTTTTTTTTATTGCATCTATAAGATAAAAAAAAAAAAAATCAATGTTTGCAGCAGCAGGAGGCATTTTGGGAGTTACCAGTCACCTTCAGGCATCCGGTTACCATTGTAACCATGCACAATATTATAACTTACAATGAATCCCACTGTATGGATGACATCTCTAGCAACATATACATAGTTTTATGCAGTTTTGATGAATTCTTCATGAAATAAATGCAAAAACTGTGTGAGTTTGTCGTTTTCAGTGCCCCAAATAGCGACAAGCGTTTACCGACCCTAGTCTTAATTTCTAGCCGTTTTTTTTTCTTTATTTCTCTGAGTTGCAGCTTGTGTATTATGCAGCCCGCTGTATATATTGCGCTAAATGGAGTGAGAGCACACACCCAGTGATTGCGATTCGGTCGTCACAATCACCGGGTATGCGCTCTCACTCGGCTTGCTTAAACTCTTGAAATAAAGACGAAATAAAAACGGCTAGAAACTACACTACATCGAACCCAGCTTGCCGTGAAAAGTTAGTTTGCAGGCAAAACCCTTGTTTATAGAAGAAAAAGTATATGCGCGCTAAGACTACTACACGCAGCACTGGCACTGGCGCCTGTAGCAGTGCTAAGGGCTTTTTACACTTGTAAATTTTTGCTTAGCCCCGTACCAACGGTGGGGCTAAGGGAGGGCCTTAGCCCCACCGTTGGTACGGGACTATCCTTAGCCCACTTTCTGTTTACACTCGTTTTTGCCAAAGTGGGCTAGCCCCACCGATAGTACGGTACTATCTGGCCCTGCAAAATAGCAGGGGTTGGCACCGCAATTGCGGTGCCAAGCAAGTGAGTGTAAACAGAACGAAAAAATAATCCTGGGCTAAGCGACGGAGACGAAGTCCGACCCTCACTGACCAATCAGAAACGAGGTAATCAAGTGCTGCCGGTGCGTGCGTGTACGTGTACAGTACACAGCGTAATTATGAATATTCATGTGGTTTGGAAAGTCCGGGGCTAAGAATGTTAAAAGGTCAGTTTTCTCCTTAGCTCCGGACAAGAGATAGTACGGGACTAATTGGCGAGTGTAAAAAGCTGAAAAAATTGGTACGGGACTAACGATAGTCCTGGGTCAGAGAAAGTCCGGGGTTAAGAAACACAAGTGTAAAAAGCCCTCTAGTGTGGTGCGTGTAATAGTCTTGGCGAACGCAGACTCTTTTACGTTTGTTCCAACAAATAATGATGAAAAGTGGCCAGTAAAATTCTACTGACACCACAATTTGGAACCACATACTACCTGGGGATGTTCATAGAGGTCCCATCTACCACTTTGTCTGGTCAAACCTTTTCTGCGGGGTGGGTTGAACGAACTCCTTAATTAAGCCTCTTACAGGAATTAGTGCCTTGACTATTAAAGATAAGTAGACTATCCTTAGAGCATTACGAGTTATCACTCCCTAGCTTATTCTCTAAACTATGTGAGAATTACAATTGCATTGTATTCCCTTCTATATATGCGTGTGCTCGAGCGAGACTGGTGGCCGCACAAAGGAGCGCAAGTAATTCAAAATTCAAAGGGAAATAGAAACAAATTAATGATGAACGAAAATAGACTATTATATGGTCAATGAGCCGTCAGATCTCCGTCCACTCAGCCTTGCTACAAGAGTTACTACTCTTGAAAGTAACTGCACTGGAGTGTCGATGTTTTGTTTTTTTTTTCCTTTACTTTCATGACTTTTGCTTTCATTTTCAATGGGATTAGAAAGAGGGCGCCAAAACATATTAAGAGTACCGGTATTTTGGCATACCTCAAATTCCTGTGCGAAGACCCGAAGATAGTTTTGAATGAATGGCCAACAAAACCTACGTAGCTCTGTTTATTCTAGCTCACCGTCTATACAATATACCTCATGACACCTGTTATCACTCCATAGTATGGGCTTTTAACCGAGCAACCTGTGGAATCATCACATATAAATAGCTTTTTCTTAATATTAAGGTAGAATAAAATTATATCGGTGTGACAGAGGCAAATGTATTTAATATAGATTTTCCCGGCCAATTTCGCACTTTTGTCAGTCCAATTCCTTACTGCGACATTCAATTTTGCAAAGTTTAGCGTAGATGACATGTTTGGTATTTCAATTTTATGATCATTCTCTTCATTCAAGTTCATTTTGGAGCATTGAAATTACCTTTAATCTCATTCTAATTAACACTTTTCCATTTATTCGTAAAACAAGCTATTCGTTCATTCCATTTAGAATGATATGGTCACGTGATCACGTATAAGCTGCGCTCGTTCATTCGAATTCATTTTTTTGGCATCCAATTTTACACCTTTTGCAGTCAATTTAGCACACATGTTTATGCTTTGGTTCTTTCTTTATTTTATACAACATACTTGTTGTTTTGTAAGCATCATTACACTTCACATTTTCGTATTTATTTTGGAGATTTTGGCAACCTTTTTTTTTCAATGTGCTTATTGAGTCTCCCAGTCCGAAGATAGTGCATGTGACCACAACTTGAGCGTTGAGCGCTTTATTCCGAGTATGTCGGCCAGTTCTATAGGAAGTCAAGGTTATGATCATCAAAATGTTCCTATTGTTCTTTCTCTGTCTTCTTGAAATATACTTCTGTATCTAAGTTGTTGTCATGACTGCAAGTAGATGAAGTTAATCTGTAGTATTGGTACATGTTGGCCTATATTTATGAAAGAAAAGGGGAGTCACAGAACAACAAACTCGAGCTATATCGGGTCAAAACTGATCAAACAAAAAATCACATAGAAATGCACACATCTAAATGTTCCCACCTACTAGTATTCAAACAAAAAAAAAAATAACATGACGTTAATTTGAATGAAAATGTTCGGAATTTGACTGCCCATTCGCGAAATTGAATGACTCAAGTACCCTTTTCGACGAGTGGTGGCGAATTTGAATGAACGTAGAGTACCAGCCAATTTGATTGCCCGTTTTACGAATTTGAAAGCCACATGTGCAAATTTCATTGATCGAAATGCTAAATTGAACGCACAATTTGCAATTTTGAATGACAGACTGTGCGATAACGAGGGGTTTTGGCCGAATTGAATGAACATTCTCTCAAATAGACTGACAAAAGTGGGAAATTGGCCGGGAATACCCATAATAGTGTCACACATTTACAACAGGTCTACACATATTATGGTCAGCCATTTGAAATAGTGTAAAACATTTTAGCTTGTGTGACGGAGTTGAGCATTTGTACAGAATAGACCATAAGTGTATGGGATACTGCAGCCCCCAAATATCTTATTGGTTCTCTGTTGTACAGAAGTGATAATTCAGCGGAAAATGATATCTTCTTCCTTTGTATACTTTATTTCGGTGGTCTAACCGTACCCATGAATAGAAAGAAACACAATGATAACTACAGGTCGAGAGTAGCATTATTACTCACAAGTTACATTCAACATCGCGTACAGTTGTTGCTTTTGTTTTGTTTTCTTTAAGCACAAAACCAGACCAGGAAGTAAATTCACATTGCACAAAATGCATGCTTCGCGGACAAGTTGTGAACCGAAAACAGCAAGACACGTGTTGAACCTCAGGGAAAAGGGCGAAACATAATACAGTGTACAGATTAATTTTCACACAAACCCATTTTTTACACATCACCAAAATCGTGCTGTTATTTGTTTTGTGATGTTTGCCCATTCTGCTGTCACTGGCGATACTGCTGATATGTAGTACATCGTACCTAAATCATTATGTGTGTATTCATGCATTTTTTATTGAATCTCACTGAAAGCTACCCTTGTGGATGTAAGAGCTGATGCTTCGTAGAATTTGTTCTTTTCTCCGAGAGACAAAAATTAATCATCAGCAACTCTTTTTGGCCCCGAAGCAGGAAGGAATGCGGTCAGTGGATCTCTTTTAAACTGATAAAAGTGTCCATGCTGGAAGCAACTGGGAAATATGGCACACTGATTAGAATGATTATCATTGTCATTAGGAGTGATCTAATCGCTAAAGAAATGTATCCTTTTTGTAGGAGAAAAGTTCAGTCGTAGATGGCCACGCTGTGCAGCTGCAAGCTACAATACTGCTTCTTGACAAGATATTACGCACAGATTGATCAGTCAATAACAAAAAGAAAACATGATTTGTTTTTAAATCGTAAAAGTTATTTTATTTCCACGAATTCGATAAAATATGAATGATACACTGCTTTCCATTAAAAAAAAATGTCATTGGCACTGCTACGTCATGAACAATTTCCTAAAAGTTCTCCAGCTTGACATAACTCGACAAACAAGAGTAGACAAGTTATATTGCAAGTTACAAATAATATCATTCACCTTCCGAATAGAAATCCTTTCGACAAGAAAGTTAAGTTTATCATAAACGTCTAAACGTAAATAATTTGAGACCCGTCGCCATCTTATGAAAATTTGCCGAAGTACTAACATTTCATTTATTGGTTAATATTTATGATTTTACCACAACTCTCAGATTCCGAACTGTCGTATTATTTGAAATGTCCTGTGTTAATTTTGCGAAAACCTGACCTACGACACAATATGGTAAGGAGCTGGCGATTAGAAAAACACAGTTTGGGGAACCGGTTTTATAGTCTTTAATGCAGTCAACAGATAGGGGACTATGGATTCAGTTACTTTTTTTTTTTAAAGTGTCAAAAAAAAAAAGACCCACATCATGATAGCAACACATTCAAGAATCCCGTCCCTCCCCGGCACACTGTAATTATACATATTTGTGTATAATATCGCCGTTCTTTCGGGCACACGACGTTGATAATACTAACAAAAAATTATAAATGCAAAAACAGTTGAATCCATAAGTATGAAATTAACATATTTGAGATATAGGCTGCCGAGGAAAGGAAATGATAAAGATGGAGGTGATGATTTTAATCTCTTCAAAAATATCCCGTGTTTTGTAAGGAAAGCAGTTTATATGAAAAGACTTCATTTTCATTACTAGATAATAACCCCACTTTAAAAGTGAAAATCTGTTTTTGCAGATAAAATCTCCATACATAAATATTATATATATAATATAAAGGCCTATATAATCATTCTTGAACATGAATTAAGATTGATGTTAGTTAACATTTTCGATTTCTGATATTAATATACACAGTCATTCGGTTCTTTTCTTTTTCTCCAATTTCTCGGCTCTTGATATTTGCAACTTTATCACAGTAACGTAGTTGAGGGTCCTATTAATTATGAAAAACAATGGAAAGATCTCAAAACTGGGAACTTTTCATGATTTTCACTCCTATAAGCTAAGATAGTTTTAGATCTGTTTCATAAAGTGGTCCATAAAAAGAAAAATGAATTTGGTTTTTGTTTGAGATAAGGCCCTCAAGGTTATTTAGCAAAAGTGTTTAAAACGTAATGATTTTTAAGTGATCTGAAATATCTGATGCTCTAATTTCAACACTCCATAACTGTTGTTCCTGAATATAATCAATAAAGAACAACTGCTCGAAGTGTTGATAAGACATTACATGTTTGCTAAAATTCAATATTTACAAAATATTCATAAATGAGTATATATGCTGCAAGTTTCAAAAAATTCACAATCATTTAGAATTCTGCATCGCTCCAATCATCCATTCAACGTCATAAATCATTGTTGGATTTCCAAAATTTCATTGAGTTATAGCGTACAATATTTTGAAAATGGACAACTTCTTTTTTTTTATATGAAGTATCATGAAATAATAATTCATTATGCATCTTTCTTTTTTCACGCAATGTCTGAAATCTTACAATGTCCACAAACATTCTTATGGGCAATTCGTTAATGGCATTTCATAGGTTTGTACAGCACCATGATGAATAATCATAATAATATGCATGTAAAACAACGATAACACCAACAAAAATTATCTCCTTTTTAAAATCTTACTATACAGACTGAAGAGAGACACAGAACATTGTGTCAACAGATTCACCACATCGAAAGCAGTTCATTTTCACCACAAGCTGCAGCTGTTTAGGAAAATAATGCACCCTGGCATAAAGAAAAGAGGTGTCCACAGTGTAAACTTGGCGGAACATGGTGCAACAATCTTAATTCTCCCCGTAGATGGCGCCATCACTATTCACACAATTATAATAGAGGTACATACATCATTTTTGTCAGTTGGTGAATTCCCTTGCATGGCGTTCCTGCACGTTATGTGAAGATGCAATCACCAACAAATGGCACAGCTGTAGATTTGTGATTATTAAGAAGATAATTCAGGTAGTAATAAAAACATAGAATTCACTTCGTTACATATAGTTTATCATTTTTCGTCTTTAGTCCGTGTTACACAAGATGTCATCTTGAAGTCCATGCGTAGTATTGTGCCCTCTTCGCGCTCTTCATCTGGTGGTCCGAGACACGCTCTGCCGGCTACACGAACACGAGAGAATCATTCAAACGTCTCAACAATGTCTCGTCAAGGTACGAGAAGATGAATTCTGACTTTAGATGATGCAACATTATGTTAACCTTCCTGAGGATTATTATTCATACATGATTCTTGAAAGCAAAAATAACATCAGCTGAGACCGCATTTCATGACCAGCAGTGTTACATGATCTGATTAATAAAGAAGTCAGCCATGGTTTCTTGTAACATTCGTCACTGCGAAGGGCGAAGTCGGACGCGTGACATCCGATTCGTCGCGAACATACTGGCGTCTCTCTGAGCATCTGTGTGAAGCTCCCGGCGACTGAGTTGACTTTCAGCTGAGTGTTTCAAATTCAACAGGCTCTCCAAGTTCATGGCTGTGAATAAACTGTCTCCGTCTTTGTGAATGACGACATACTTATGTCATTTCAGATTTTAATCGAGGCCCGTATAGTACAAGGTCCGTCTACATTATGATTTGCCGCCTAGGCAGACGACGCGAAATAAATAAACACGACATGAAAAACACCAAACGTCTGCAATACTAGGAGGATCATACGGATGGGCGGGAATAATAAATACTGCTACTGCTGCTTCCTCGATTTCGAATAAACACACTGCTGGCGACCCCTCTCGACGGGTCATAGTTCGTGCTAATAACCTCGTACGTGTATTCCGCTGTTGGTCGTCTGCAAACCGGCTTACTACCGCTCCATCTCCCACAGGGCAAGCACGCCCTCTTTCGTTCTCCGACCAATTTGTAGCCTTCGGTACATTGGAATGACACTGTTCCTCCTATGCGGTAATCTGAAGAATTCAGCTCGGCATGTTTAGGAATTTCTGGCTCGTCACAGTGAGTGGTTCTCACGTCTGAATTACAAAGTAGTGTTGAATTAAAGATAAATAGATAGATAGATAGATAGATAGATAGATAGATAGATAGATAGATAGATAGATAGATTGATAGATATAGATAGATAGATAGATAGATAGATAGATAGATAGATAGACAGATAGAAAGAAAGAAAGATAGATAGATAGATAGATAGATAGATAGATGGATAGATAGATAGGCAGAGAGGTAGGTATAAAGTTAGATATATAGGATCAAGAGAGAAAGAGAGAAAATATTTAGTCGTTCACATCAACATTAAAGGTGGCAACAAACATAACTCAATGCTGTTACAACAATTATTAATTCCTCCATTTTGCTGTCGCTATTTTATTTCAAGGTTCCAACCATTTACAGTTCTAAAGTAGTAAAGGGCCCGTATTATCCTAATAGATGGCAGGTGTGTGTGTGTGTGTGTGTTTGTGTGTATTTCTCCCTCTCTATGGAAATACTCGTGGCTAATTCCACAGACTGCGTAGTGAAGCAACATTTACACATGCATAATGATGAAGACAACTTCAAAGGTGCAAATCTAAAGTTCACGCGTACTTCAAAAAGAGCTAAATGAATATCATCAATGAGATGTCTCATTTAAATTCTCCAAAGGGGCCTACCCTGACGAAAGAATATTTTGATATATATGGTAATTAGTTGGTGAGATTAGAGAGCTACAAGTTGAAAGAACTTACCCCTAACCACGATGACCACCTCTTCACACGGTACCGTCTCACCGGGATCGCTTGGTCGCACGATTTGTGTGTCGTAGCCGGCAGGGCAGTAAGACGGCCCGCCGGGCACGCCCTGCCGGAATTTCGGCTTCTTCGAGCAGGGTGACGAAATGCGAACCTGACCTTGCAACTTAAATTGGACACACGTGCTGCCGGTTTCGCCCGTGGTGCTCGTCGACGAATACGAGAAGTCGATGCCGTTCACCCTTATCGAAGAAAGCAGAATTTTGTTCGTTTTGCTTACAATGGTGCACGCGTTATCCATTTATTTCTTACTGGCTTTTACAGGTTCCATCTGCCAAATGAAATTAAATTCACTCTGCATCTATTCGTCTTTCTGAAAAATTAAAGGTAAAACAGCATACCAACACAGGTTTTTCTTGCAAGGAAGGTCTCACATTGCAGTTTGGCCTTTTCCATTCTTTTCACATAACAGCACTAATGGGATGAAAGTTGTAGCTGTCAAAACCTCTTTTGATGCTTTGTAACAGAGGCGCCCGCCGTGAACTCTGTCACTTCCTGTGAATGACCACAAGATGGCGCAATTCTTTTTTTTTTTTTCTGAAAAGCAACATGTACATGACATGTACCATCATTTCCGCAGGGCTCCCTCAGGGGAGTCTGTCTAGCTCGATCTGTCCCATGACTTTTAAAACTGCAGCTATAGTATTGATTGAAATAAATAAAATAAAAAAAAAAAATCAGATGTGGAAAACTGCTTTTATCGGTTAGGGAAAGATAATCATGGAATATGATGTATCACAACAAAATTAAGTCTTTAACCATTCCTTCTTTTTTGACTTGGGAGACTAATCCTGTATTGAATAATCATTCTGGTAACACATTGTTACCGATTTATTATTGCAGTGATCTCAGAGTACAGGCGGCAAGGGTGTGACAATGAATCATTCGGTTTGAAAAAGTCCAAGGTAATGGACGGAAGCCAGACAGCCAATTATATAAAAGTTGGTTGACGCTTTATTTTATCGTGATACATCCAAAAGTTTTGGGATATACCCGAAAACCTGACGCTGTAGAGGTTTATCAAAGGCAAAGTGGGGTATACTCACTCTACGGGGACGTAGCTAGCAACCCGATTACACTTCTTGTCGTAGCAGGTCCGTACAATGACGCACGAGGTCTCCGGCCATGGTTTCATGGCACTCCACCAGGTAAAATGGCGGGCCTGGAAACTCCACACGTAATCTCCAGTCCGAGTCTTCTTCACTCTGCCCACACCGTTCTGCTTCCAAACCCCTTTACACCAATGAGACACAAATCAATGAAAATTATCAGTGTGATCAAATCCGAGGGACGTTCCTTGTCACGCCGGTTTTACAACCATTTCAAGTACATAGTTTAAAAGACACATTTGTACGAAAACCTACAACTTTGAAGAGACATGATTATTACATAGCAAAAACAACAACAACAACATCAAAAAAAAAACAACAAAGAAAAACAAAACAAAAAACTAACAAACATTGTCTTATTAATATCTTCCATGATGGAATATGACATCATCTTACTGAACCACGATCCTATTCAAGCCCAGTTTTTAACCCGTTCTGTACGGGAACCTGGATCGCTGTGTATTAAGTCTATGGGCATTTCAGAATTCAGTATGGAACAGGTTAACTTGCTTAATGGTTCCCCGATTCCCCGTAATTTGTAGTAGTGTGTTTTTTTTTTTGTTTTTTTTTTGTTTTGTTGCTTTACGACGTATAGATAAATCCATCGTGAAATGGAACCCTTTTCGTAGTTCATTAACACACCACGTATCGTTTAGCGCTATTGGTTAGGGGGTTATTACATGGATTGTGCTTACAATTACTATTCAAAGCACATGTATAGACTGCTATCCGTAAGCTAGCTTGCTTATGATAGCGATATATATAAAGTCATATTGTTGACGAGATGTATGAGGGACGGAGTATAATTACGCACCGGTTTCTCTATCGAAGTACCAAGCTCCGAGTCGACTACCATGGCGAACTCCGGGAGGTCTCCTGTTGAGAGGGAACTCGGCCTCGAATGGGAGCATGACGTCGACGAGGTCGTGGTTTTCAGTATCGACCACGGTTACCTCGGCCATCGAGAACGCTTCGAGACCCGTTAGCTTCACCTCTGAAGTCGGAAAGAAAACATGAATTTTTAATGATCTCACCGTCGTGCCATAGGCAAGTAAATGTTATATATTTTATGGACCAACAACAGCGTTCGGCCTGATTGACTTACTCGTTATAACTCACAGCTCACAACTCTAGCAAATACTCATGAAGAGTTTGTTTGCAAAAACCGATAAGTCCATATTTGTCAAATGGAGATATTTGCGATTAAAGGTCAAGAAAAATAAAGAGAATAATAAGAAAATCTTTGCTTCTTTTGACCATAACTTAAAAAATATACCTGTATAGGTAGTGAGCAATATATCATTTAAAAGGTATTATTTTGTACTTTATGACAGAGATCGTACTTCAAAATCTTCAAAAATGGACTTATCGGTTTTTGCAAACAAACCCTTCTCATGCTTCATCGTTTATACATGTATTTATGAGCGTGTTCATTTCCCGCACGAAAGTCTAGAAAGACGAAACAGTAGCATACAATCAACAACTTAACGCTATCTACACTCTGAAGGATGGCATTTTGGTTAAAGTTCGTTATTCCGAAGGTTCGCCATTCCAAAGGTTCGTTATTCCGAAGGTTTGTTAATCCAAAAACGAAATAAGGTTCGTAATTTCGAAGGTTCTCGAGTATGCACCTTCTTTTCATTTTCGGATTGAAGAACCTTATTTTGTTTTTGGATCAAGAAACCTTCAAAATAATGAACATCACCCGCCATTTGAATGCAGCAGTCAACAGCATTCCGCTATTAGCAGTTTTAGTCAGCACAGTCACCTGACAGTAAGCAGGTAAGACAATAATAACCATTTTAAACATTCCGAAATCTACTATTACTCCCGAGGATTCTGTGATTAGTCAAGGAGTCTCTGCACTACGTCTCTATGGTGAGGTTCTAATCTAAAGATACGATTAAATCACAGAAGTCGGACATCAGCGGTTATGTTACCATGATTGCCACGGTTACCATGGTTACCTGAATTAGGGCCTTCTACTGCTCCGATGAGTTCCGGTACTTTACGTAGTTCTATTGGGTTACTCGTATTGACCCCGGTGAACTTAACCTCGAACATACTTTCTTCTGGTAGGTCCAACCCACCTGTAAGGAACCAGATGATGAAGGGTAGTGCAAGTGAAAACTTTTATTTTCCTTAATAGCGAGCTTTAGATCTGTATACCACGCGAACGCTAAAGCAACGCTAATTAAGCCAAAAATGGTGTTCTGCACATGCTCGGAGACCGCTGTTTTCATTGTCCAACCAGGGAGCCTGCGTCGGCTAAAGGTTCGCGTCGCAGATCTAAAGCTCGCTGATATAATTTTTGCAACCCTTAAACGGGGTACGTGTCAAAACTCTCATGATTGTAAAGCTTTCATGATCGCATGTGGTAGGAGAAAAAACAAAACAATAAGGAACAATACAACAACATTAAACCGTACTATCGGATTTCATGAAAAGTAGCTACTAGATACTACTGATGACTTTTAAGTGTTATGTTTTATGTTCACAATGAACAGTCGATGTTCTCGACATGTACCTCCACCTGCATTGATGATATACTGCAAAAGACTTTTTACACGACTTCGTTTCAGTAGTACTCTTGTGTTAACCACATCTCTATAAACGTACCTCTATATTGGATACAGGAGGAGTTGGTGTATGAGAGAGAGGTGTAGATATCTAAGCTTAGAATGGTATGCATTGAAAGCCGTTAATTTTGGTAAGAAGTCCTACCCGCTGGGATCTCGACGCTGTAAGGAAGACTACGTTCACCGGGCCAAAACTCGACCAGCCGATCCATACCAGACATCCAGGGAAATTCTTTTCTCAACGGGTGCTTGTTGACAGTAATCGGCAGGACGTTTTCTGTAAAGTGACCATGAAAACAAAAAATAGATATCATAATTAACGACTTCATTCATAATTATAAAGCGCAACAGTTCTTCAAACACGATTTATCTAGGTATAATGATGATTTGTTGGCTTGGTTTATTTTCTTAGATTTATCGTGTTTAGACATTCCGCATCAACAATTTAAAAAAAAAGAACGCATGCGCAAGCTTTGAGTGACAGTTTAAAACAGAATTTTGAAGAAACGGTGAGAAAACAAAAGCTATAAATATTCTCATATCATCCATTGTTTAATTGACAAACTGTAACTATAAACAATTCGCATAATCAAACAGGAAAAAAAAAAACGACGTAAAACCAATTATAGTTAAACCCATAACTATAGCAGATGCAGAACATACTGAATCCTGAATCTGATCTTGCATATTCTACTAATATTCTATCAAATCTTGACTACGTTGGATATTTACAGCAATCTGCGTGACATGATCTTCGTTTCGGTATCATTGCGTATGCAATCGGGTATCAAGGAAAGGCAATGTTGGCATGCCACACCCAAATCTTACTTTCTCCAGGCTGGAATCTGTACGAGGACGATGTCTCCAGATATCCCTTCTTACTGGCGACCACGATCACGGGCTCCTCCTCGGGGATGTTCAGCCAGACCTGACCGTCCGAGGTCGTCGTCGAGTTCATCTCCATGACCGGCCAGTCTGCGACGGTTGGTCTGATGACTCGTACTTGGACATCGGGCAGCAGGGCTTGCTGGGCCGAACCATCGAGGGTCAACACCGTCAGACCAGTTGGAACAGGAGTGGTGGGAGGTGAGGTGGGAATGGTAGTGGTCGGTATCGGCGTTGTGGTAGGTTCCGGTGTTGTGGTTGGCTCGGGTGTTGTGGTCGGTTCAGGTGTTGTTGTTGGTTCCGGCGTTGTTGTTGGTTCTGGTGTTGTTGTAGCCTCTTCCGTTGTTGTTGGGGCAGGCGTGGTTGTTGTCTGTGGCGTAGTTGTAGGTGGTGCGGTTGTCTCTATTGTAGTTGTTGGTGGCGGCGACGTTGGGTAAGCTGTAATATTTAATTGAGATAAAAGTCAATCTTTTGTGACAAAATATTGATTACTCCTGAAAGCAAACGCGTCGATAGCAAAATATTTAGCTTGCTGCTTTTTATATTCTACTTATTGTTTTAGAAAACATTTCCTTTAGTCTACATAAACCGAAAGCTTACTCAGTCTTGTCTTATAAAGGAAAACAATACAAAAACAGAGGAGACAATTAAGCTTGAGAATGTTGTAATGTATGTCGCAGAAAACTCACGCGTGCAGGTTCTGCCGTCACCAAAGTGATTCGGCGGGCAGGCTCCGCACTCGAACCGGTAGAGGACGCCACTCTGAGGAAAGATCATTGGCTGTGATCCGGGCAGGATGTTGAGGTCCGTGCACTCCACGCCTTCAAAACAAGGACTATCATCACAGGTGTGCGGATCTGAAGAAATGAACAAATCAGATAAGATCCTCTACATCTTTGTACTTTTACACAAAAGACCTAAACTTTATGAACAATTATGAATTCAGGTCAGGCAATTATTGTGATTCGTATTTGTTTACTAAAGAATCTGTCTGCAAGGAAATTTGTTAAGATTTCAGTATTCGTACGAGAAAGAGTCATTCTTCGTTATGACGTAACGGAGGCACATTTTATTTTCTTAGCACATTGTGTTGAACGATATTCTATAGAGATTCAGTTTATTGTAATGCGATATGGGTTGCCATAGTGGAGTTCATCGAAAATATGACATCTACCATAAACACGAAGTCACAAAAATATATGTCCTTGTTCTTAATTCAGGGACTTTAATTTATCATGTATATGTGGAAAGTGCTACGCATTATTACAGGTGTAAACCTATCTACCGTTGGTGCTTGCTCGGGTCCAACATAACCGTAAGTATTCTCTGTTATCAAACGGTTATTTTTAAACTATCACTGTAACCGTACAACAAAAGAATACAAAAACATGGATGACATTGATTATCTTACGTAGCCGAATGCACTGATTGCCATCCCCGATGAATCCCATGTTACAGGTACACTCGTAGTTTCCATTTCCAGTCAGCGAGCATGTGGCATGTCGGTGGCAGTCGTGGTGGCCGCTACTGCACACGTCTTCGGCTGAGATTGATGAAGATTCGATTCGACTCGATTCAATTCAATTCAATTCAATTCAATTCAATTCAATTCAATTCAATTCAATCCAATTCAATCCAATTCAATCCAATTCAATTCAATCCAGTTCAATTCAATTCAATTCAATCCAATTCAATTCAACTCAGTCCAATTCAATTCAATTCAATTCAATTCAATTCAATTCAATCCAATCCAATCCAATTCAATTCTAATCAATTCAATTCAATTCAATTCAATTCAATTCAATTCAATCCAATGTCGGTTTTATAGTAAAGACATCGAATAAGAGTCCAAAGACTAACTGATCAAATTGTCAAATGCAGACGTAGAAGGCGTGATTACTTTTTTTTTTGAAATTCAATGTTGTGTACCTATCAGCAATAGATTACTAGTGAGATCACATTTACGGTCATGCGCGTAATATCTGTCTACATTGAATATTCATCAGTTGTTGTTGTTATAAACATGAGAAAGACCTTGACAGGTGTAGGTTTTTTAGGGGAAAAAAGATTTGCAATGCGCTAGTCTATTATCAGTATTTTGGAAATTTGTCTACATAGTTTTCGTAATAATACAAATATGGAAGAACACAAGAAATGCTGATTATTTAATCAAATCAATAAATAGCCTTTCTATAACGAATGTCTTTTATTCAATGAAATTTTAAGTGATTTTATAAGAGACAGTGTGAACAGTACAGAATGATGTAATCAGTCACAAAACACTGCAGCCTGCATAGATTGGTTTGGCTAGGATACTCACGAACACACGTCAGTTTGCCGTTCACGTAGTTGAATCGGTAACCATGGTGACAGATACACATGAAATCTCCATACGTGTTCTTGCATCGTCTGCCTCGGCCACAAGATACCAAGCCTTCCTCGCATTCATTGATATCTGGAGGGAATATAAAACCGTGAACAGTGTAGGTCTAAAGTATCATTCTTCGGATCTTGTCGAATTTTTGGCGAAAACGACACTAGGAATCCATAATATACAGTGTACGCCGACTTCGTCATTGCCATTATACAGTGCACTCCCATTATAATGAACACGGTTATAACGAAATTCCGGTTTATACAACAAAGTAAAAATTCAGATCGCAACATTATCCGCTCTTTGTTTTTCATTGTTCATTTGTTCGTTATAACGAAATTTCGATATAAATAACGAAAGAAAACTGCCGGTCCCGAGGACTTCGTTATAACTGTAATCATTTTCCTCATCCTCCTCCTCCTTCTCCTTCTCCTCCTCTTCCTCCTCCTCCCGCACCTCCTCCTCTTCCTCCTCCTCCTCCTCCTCCTAATCCTAATCCTCACCATCATCAGTAACCTGTTAGGTTGCAATTTGAATTCATTGTTAAATCTCTCGGCAGCGCACATTCAGAAATGGTTTTTGTGATTTCTGCAATTTTTTTAGCCATTCTAGCATAAATTTTCGTTTGTTTTTCAAGTTTAACTGACATCTCCAATGTCTGCACCTGTGCAACTGCGAAGAACAAAAGCCGGGTCCAAAATAGTCTGGGCTGCATAGAATGAGAGGTTGTATAAACAGACCAGAGCTTGGCATATAAATCACCGACTTTGGGAGGTCAACAGCTGGTTCAAGCATGGGTAGGGTCCATGGTTCAAGCATGCTCAAAAAGTGAGATAAAACATGTCTCACCATCGAGAAAAAATGTTCCGTGGAACAGATCGTTCAGCTGACATTTTTGAAAAGAAATATGCAGAGGGCAAAATATGTTTGTTCCAGTTGTTTGTTGTTTTGGGGACGTTTGGAGTTCATCTATGTTTTCTTCCCTTCCAAATCCAAACTTTCTGACAAACAATGCACGTACTGTTCCATGTTGTCATGGAATAAGGTTCTGACACTAGAACATGACTTTGACGCTCAGAAGAAAAGGCAAGTGCGCCAACTATTAATCACAACATTAGGAGGGGGCTTACTATGGAAGAAAATGGATGGTCTATCCAAGGATGTTCTAGGCGGATTAATACCTCCTTGGTTTATCTGAATGTGTCGCTTGGGAACAATATAGATGATTGGAATGCTTAATCAGACATGGCCTTGTTCATCAACGCAGATGACGTTTATCACTGTCATACTTCCAAAAAAAAAAAGAAGAAGAAGAAGAAGAAGAAGACATTTCAAACACCGGAAAATATCGAAAACTAAAAAAAAAAAAAAAAAACCTAAAAAGAAATAATTAAAAAAAACTTAAAAAAAGTTCTTGTGACATTGAAGGTTTGCATTCTTTCTTATCTCTCCATCTCTTTCTCTATTTCTCTCTCTCTCTTTCTCTCTATCTCTTTCAAGACTATGGAAATAACTTGGCCCTTTTTGATGAAGAATGACATGGCCAATTGAAGCATTATCAAACCGTGGACATCAAACTAAACCGTATTAAGATATCTAGATAGCTTAGAATACCCTTCATCAAACAAAACGTTATCAGTTAAAACACTATTTAGGCCTACCTGTAATCTATGCCAACTGCATGTTAAGAATCCTTAGAATAGATGACATCATGTTGTCGGCATTAACTCATGATATCTCTCTGTATTGAATCTGCTGCAGTACATGGTACATACAACATCTTGAACGCAAAACGTTAATGGAAAGCAACGGTAGTATGTCAAGGGTGTGACAAAATAACTGCTAATCCCCCGTTCGACCTGTTCTCATCGTCACATGACTGGGTTTTCGAGATGTACGTACCCTCGCAGTTGTAACCATCGGCAGCAACTCGCATCCCTGCTGGACACAGACACCGTGTGTGGTAGTAATTGTGTCTCTGACAGCCATACACACACCTACTCCTGCTGCAGCGATGATCAGCTGTGTTAGAGGGTAAGAGAAAAAAAATCATCTTGGTCAGAATGTTATGTATCAGCCCTACAGGAAATGACACTTACTCGGAAGCGAGTGATTTAAGTGATAACGTATGCATTAAAAAGATGTCTTTACATTATTTTTGTCTGTGCATGTTGCGTGTATAATTTGATCCATTGTATTAATGGCTGATAGTTTATAACGTGAGTACATCAATCAGAGAAGATGTCATACAACCAAGCCTTTGGACGTTGAGTTCATCACCAAATCAATCATTGCAGAATAACTTGGGGCCTAACTTTGAGGTAGGCCCTAACTGATGATGATAACAAGGTGAATACTAGAGATTGTAATTTGTCATCACTGACAAATTAAGGTGATCCGATTTCTTTTTTAATCAATGATTCGAGTCGTGATAGTGCAAAGTCTCAGCTACAACATACTAAAATCTGAGAGAAATTCACCGAAGCATAAGTAAGATAGTGCTCGATAAAGAGAGTCATGTCAATTTTCACATCTAAAAAATTCCCTCCCATAGAGATAACACGTCATAGCGAAAATAGAAAATATGACCTTTGACCCCACTTTGCACAGACAAGATGGCATCTGAGCAAAAAGTGGTTATTTTATGAAATGATCCCTGTAACATGGTCTTTACGTGTGCAAAATATGGGAAAGATAGGACATGACTTATTCACCAAGATACAGGATGAAACATCTATGACCTTTGACCCTAATTTACATACCCAAGATGGCGTCTGATCAAGTCGTTGTTATTTTATGAAATAATGTTTGTGACATGAACTAAACATGTGCAAAATATGGTGGTGATAGGGTATGTTTTTCTTGAGTTATTGCACATAACGTTGCAAAAAGAAAGAAATATTTCAATACATCGAAGATAAACTTTAAATTCAAGTAACTTTTTTGACGTGATCCCGACATCGTATGAAAAAACGAAGGGCACATTTACGATAGCCCAAAGTCTCAGCTACAACATATTAAAATCTGGGAAAAATTCACCGAAGCATAAGTGAGCTAGTGCTCGAAAAAGATAGTCATGTCAATTTTCACTTCCAGAAAAACTGCTCTCCCATAGAGATAACACGTAAACTGGTCAAATTTTACAAGGATACTTTCAATCCATTTTTACGAGGTGATGACGTCATCCAATCAAAATCTTGTAATTATAAATATGAAAGAACATTAAATAAGCTACAACATACTGAAAGTTAGGTGAAACTCGGCAAAGGATAAGTGAGATACGCTCGAGTGAACTTGAATTTTGATGACGTCATTTTGAAAATTTACTTTTTTTACTTTTTTAAGAAATTTGATATCTTTTAATCATTTTTTCAGTATCGCCAACCCATGAAATGATATGTACAACTCATCAGCTTTCAAAATATGTAAAGAAAATGGGGGGTCACCGTCCATCCTGACGAGTAAAATCGGATTTAAATTTGGCGGTTTTTTGGCATTGTTGCACTGTATATCGCCATTGACGCGCGCGCGGAATTTCAACTTTGACGGGCCCGTATGACGTCATATTGAGTCGGATTGACTTGAAACTTGGTAGAAACATTCTTTGACATTTCAGACATCCGATACGGGTGAAAAGACGGGAAATTTCTATTGCATATGAGCTGTGCGTGCGTATATGCGCGCGCGCGTACGCGTCCGTCGATTTTTTCTGAAATACTCCAAATGACCTGAAACGTGTGCAAAACAATTTTGAGCTCGATTGGAGCATGTTAAAATTTCAACGCGCGCATACGCGCTCGTTTACTATGAACGTGACTAAATTTGATGAAATATATCAATAGAGCTTGACTTGAACTATATGATATGTAAATTTCATTGAGAAAATCCATTCCATTAATGAGATACGAATGTGAACGTGTTTTCAGATAATGACGTCATAGTGACGTCATGGTTGACTGATCACAGTGATACATTAGATCTGTCGTCCTTATGACGTGATACATATATGGTATCAGTTTAGAAGTGATAGGTGAATGACTTTTAGAGTTAACCGCTGCACAACATTTGAGGAGAAAGAAATAAAGAAGAAGAAGAAGAAGAAAGAATCCGTACAGATACAATAGGTGATCCGAGAGGATACTCGGATCACCTAATTAAGTATGACGACGCCACTTTGGATAAGATATTCAGTTCTAGGTGTCAAATGTAAGTTCAGATACAGCATGAATAGCGACAAGTTTTGACGATACACTCTAGGACTCGTAAGCAGAATATTGTCTAGTTTGATGAAAACCAATTTCCCGCATCCGGCTATTTTCAGTTCCAGCACGTGTGTCGTCTTCAGACACAGTCTTGTTATTAGGTGATCCGAGTATCCTCTCGGATCACCTATTGTATCTGTACGGATTCTTTCTTCTTCTTCTTCTTCTTTATTTCTTTCTCCTCAAATGTTGTGCAGAGGTTAACTCAAAAAGTCATTCACCTATCACTTCTAAACTGATACCATATATGTATCACGTCATAAGGACGACAGATCTAATGTATCACTGTGATCAGTCAACCATGACGTCACTATGACGTCATTATCTGAAAACACGTTCACATTCGTATCTCATTAATGAAATGGATTTTCTCAATGAAATTTACATATCATATAGTTCAAGTCAAGCTCTATTGATATATTTCATAAAATTTAGTCACGTTCATAGTAAACGAGCGCGTACGCGCGCGTTGAAATTTTAACATGCTCCAATCGAGCTCAAAATTGTTTTGCACCCGTTTCAGGTCATTTGGAGTATTTCAGAAAAAATCGACGGACGCGTACGCGCGCGCGCATATACGCACGCACAGCTCATATGCAATAGAAATTTCCCGTTTTTTCACACGTATCGGATGTCTGAAATGTCAAAGAATGTTTCTACCAAGTTTCAAGTCAATCCGACTCAATATGACGTCATACGGGCCCGTCAAAGTTGAAATTCCGCGCGCGCGTCAATGGCGATATACAGTGCAACAATGCCAAAAAACCGCCAATTTTAAATCCGATTTTACTCGTCAGGATAGACGGTGACCCCCCATTTTCTTTACATATTTTGAAAGCTGATGAGTTGTACATATCATTTCATGGGTTGGCGATACTGAAAAAATGATTAAAAGATATCAGATTTCTTAAAAAAGTAAAAAAAGTAAATTTTCAAAATGACGTCATCAAAATTCAAGTTCACTCGAGCGTATCTCACTTATCCTTTGCCGATTTTCACCTAACTTTCAGTATGTTGTAGCTTATCTAATGTTCTTTCATATTTATTATTACAAACTTTTGATTGGATGACGTCATCACCTCGTAAAAATGGATTGAAAGTATCCTTGTAAAATTTGACCAGTTTACGTGTTATCTCTATGGGAGAGCAGTTTTTCTGGAAGTGAAAATTGACATGACTATCTTTTTCGAGCACTAGCTCACTTATGCTTCGGTGAATTTTTCCCAGATTTTAATATGTTGTAGCTGAGACTTTGGGCTATCGTGAGTGTGCCCTTCGTTTTTTCATACGATGTCGGGATCACGTCAAAAAACTTACTTGAAATTAAAGTTTATCTTCGATGTATTGAAATATTTCTTTCTTTTTGCAACGTTATGTGCAATAACTCAAGAAAAACATACCCTATCACCACCATATTTTGCACATATTTAGTTCATGTCACGAACATTATTTCATAAAATAACAACGACTTGATCAGACGCCATCTTGGGTATGTAAATTAGGGTCAAAGGTCATAGATGTTTAATCCTGTATCTTGGTGAATACATGTCCTATCTTTCCCATATTTTGCACACGTAAAGACCATGTTACAGGGATCATTTCATAAAATAACCACTTTTTGCTCAGATGCCATCTTGTCTGTGCAAAGTGGGGTCAAAGGTCATATTTTCTATTTTCGCTATGACGTGTTATCTCTATGGGAGGGATTTTTTTTTTTTAGATGTGAAAATTGACATGACTCTCTTTATCGAGTACTATCTTACTTATGCTTCGGTGAATTTCTCTCAGATTTTAGTATGTTGTAGCTGAGACTTTGCACTATCACGATTCGAATCATTGATTAAAAAAGAAATCGGATCACCTTAATTTGTCAGTGATGACAAATTACAATCTCTAGTTTGATTTGCAAGTGATTGTCTACCCATCCCACGTGCCAGTGAGTAATCGCTGAGTTCATCGTGTCTATGCAAGGTTAAAGGTTATCTAAAGGTCTTCTATGCAGTTATTTACTTTTTATTTGATTGACCAGCATGTACTGTCACCGTTAACTTTTGGCAAGGGACCAGCGCGGAACGCGGAACATTTTGAACAGCGTTCCACCCGTCTCTCTGGTGCAGTGATCTCGCTGTCGCCATAAATCCCCGTAAACTCGCAGTCTTTCATCTGTCTTGCATTTGAGCAATTAGTAGTGAATAATCGTTTCATAGTTTGGATTCTTCTGTGAATGTTTTGAAAGAGCTTCACGTGATTATAGATGTTTTTAGCCATGTCAGAATGTTGGTATAATTGACACTCCATGGCGTACTAGTTGTCAAATGACGTCACTTTTTATGACGACATTTTCCAAATAGTATCTACTTTGTTTGTGAAAATGAAGTCACAACCCTACTTCTTACAGCCATGCTATGAAATGTTACACTTTTAACAAAGCAATTTTGACATCACATAGCAATTATTGTGACATCGCACCCTACTTGGTACGGTCGCTGTACGGTCGCTGTACGATCCCTCCACAACATAGCATCCACTCCATGTCTTCTTCCCTCACATTTCTTTTCTTTCGTTTAAATTTTTGATCCCAAATATACAAATATATATACTGTATACTCTGCCTAATTTCGAGTTTCTGGTTAAAATCCTCAGGGCGGTCTCGCCTCCCAAGTACCACTTCGGGGCTTCGCCCTTCTGTGAATATTACTATTTCGGAGACACCCCTGCCCATAGTTTTAACTAGAAACTCTCAAGGCTACCTATATTTTGTATGATAATTTGGAGTCGACAGAAATGGATTTCCTTGTACAAAAATGTATTCTATATTTCGCATCTGTCCAGCCTTTCTTCACAAGACATGGTAGATGACATTCAGATCATACCCTTCTGATTTCCCATTGCCTGGTCCGGTACAGCTGTTAGAAAGGATTAAGAGGAAAGGGAAATAAAGGGGGCTCGATTTCACGCCACATTAGAATGGACTGACCGAACCTGTATGAACCCCTCGGTGACTACCTCCGGCGCACCACGACCTTCCTGATCCCGCCTCGATGAATCAAACTACCATCGTGTGGAAACGACCACGATCTGAGGGAAATCTTGTGTCTGATTTTCATGCCATCACTTATTCCGCATCCTTAATACAGGGTGAATATTAAGTCGACTGCTCTATTTATCCCACTTGAAATAGAACCATTTAACCTCGTGGATGAATGGACAGTAAAAAGAGGGTGATCACCGGTGGTTGATACTATCATGGCAACCTTCCTTTAAATTGACATCAAGTTGACGAGAGCTCTCATAGAGTGCCCCTTCCCCGCCCTTTAACCAACGACGAGGGACGTTTGGCCTTACAAGCTGCGTGAGCAAATTGAGCAAGTAATTGTTTGTAACATCAAGGTTTTTACTTTTCTGGTGGAACATTACAGAATGGGATTGTAAAGAGAAATTTTACCCTTGTTCAGATTGATATCAAAATGTTTATGATATATGCATGCATCGTAATAGAAGTCAAAGCATTAACGTTTTGTTATTTTTTTAAAATACGGTGAATCACACATGGAATTATGATTTCAAATGCTTGTACGAAACAAAACCCCACGTCATTATGCAAATTGGAGGGGCAATGATGATTTCACTATATTATTCATAAAATTGAATTGAATTGAATTGAATAGAAATTTGTTGATTTTTTTTTTTTATAAATGCAAGTCGGTGTGAGACGTGTGAGGCCTTCAACGTTTACTTGATGGCATCTTTCACTTTCAACCTTTACGTTCTATATCTGCCTTTGCTTTTGACTAAAAATTCTAATGAAACATTCTCGCTCATCTTTGTCATTGTCTGTTTAGGTCTAGATATTTTAAAAAGACAAACTGGAGATTCATCTTGAAAGAAATGATGCTGGCACACGTACTGTGGTAATGCTACGATATTGTGGTGATGCTAAAATATTTGAATAGAAATCTTCTGACATCTGCTGTACCCTGTATCAACCTTCCTTGTCATGGACGTATCAACACGTAAATGGGTCGATTAAAACGTGCGTTCGTAATGCAAAGCAGATATCAACCAAGACACTTGTCAGGGCAGATTTTGGCGCACTTCCGCTCAATCGAGTTCAACCTTTCCGGGATAAAGCAGCCCTCAAATTTGACAGAAACTCGGAATCTGTGCCTTTATTTCCAGAAGGAAAGTACGAGAGTGAAATAAAGGCTAAGACTCATATGGAAAGTCTAAGAATAGAAGTATCCTTGCAAACCTGTCTGATAAAATCGTGCCGTAAACTTGCGGATTACATCGATCTATTTTAAAGTCCATTCAAACACCTAGATTAATCAAAATGTCGCTTTTTATAAATTAGCCGATACGACGTCATTGAAAATTCATACTGATCACATGATATTCTTCTGGGATAGTCATGAAGTATCGATGAATAAAAAAGGAGGAATTGGCATGTGCAAAGCATCCAATCAAAATTTGTCACAAAGGTGGTCCAAGCATAAATCTCCAGACAGCTTTCGAAAAAGAATTGACGACTGGTATCACTTTCCATATTTCGCACGGTGAAATGTATGCAAGGCAGACGAGTACGCCGTTGTTTCTATACGTACCTACACACGTTCTGTTGTTTTCTAGCAAAGTATATCCACTCTCGCAGTAACACCTGTAGCTGCCTGGTGTGTTCATACAGCGATGTTCGCACGGACGGAGGGCACACTCATTGACGTCTAAGGGCAGAGAATAAAACAAAACACATTGGGTGATAGCATAACAAAGGTACATTGTACAATCAATTACTGGGAACCAAACCATACAAAGAAAAAAAAAAGGACAACCTTTAAAATGAAATAATTATAACAATCAAAATAACTGTCACAGTAAAATAACATTAATGATAGTTACTGGGAATGATGACAATCTTAGTATTTCTTTTGTTGATAATGATGATGATAGTAATTCTGATGATCATGATAATAATGATGACGATGATGATGACAATAATGATAATAATAATAATGGTAACAATAATAATAATAATAATAATGATAATAATAATAATAATAATAATAATAATAATAATAATAATAATAATAATAATAATAATTAATATAATGTTTATTATATAACTGTAGTAATAATGTTAAGGTCAATAAAAAAATACAATAAATAAAAAATAATGATAAATAAAACTGAAAAAGTACTGTCGTTTTACAATGTCGGTTAATACTATAATTATTATGAGATTGTGGTTTCTACATTGTCTCATATTCTATTTCAATAAGATTGTGTTTGCCAAACAATTACATGAAACTGACAGGGCGGCTGTTAATGACAAAATAGCAAAACAAAATGAAACTTTGCATATGACCATAGATTGTGTAATCAAAATGAAGAAATTGACATTGTTGCATCCAAAGCCGTTTGCCGCTATCTCTAGAGTCTGGGTAAGTTCTGGCACGTTGCATGAAACTGAATTATGGGCCATGACTGGTTTGGTTAGGATAATGGCTACACATAAATCATCACCGGTGGAAGATGGGGGCCATCGCACGATGACGATCATGTACCAATGTGCCTCTTTTGTAAGCAAACATGATTCCAAACAGAGTCAAGATCAGACACCGGATAGTTCCCACGTCCTCCTTTCTTTCTTCTCCCAATAAACTCTGCTCTAGTAACGACTATTGAAAGGAAAAGAGAGAGCCTTATTGCCCACTCTGCTCTCTTCGATTCGAAAGAACTTGATACCACCGTAAACATTACTGTTAAAACTTTACATCTATCTTTTTCTTCTCTTTAAAGACACCATACCAAACCTGTAAGTTTAACTTGCATAGACACACATGTTGAAAATACATTGCATAAACCATAACCAACATGAAATCTATGCAGACAATTTTATTGTCTATCCATCTTTAAAATCAAGCGTGTCCAGTTTAAAATTGAGGCGTACTTTTCTTTAAACAAGGATTCATTCCAATCGAGCACACTTCCTTTAATAGTCATGTTAGTATAGGGCTGTTTGGTGTTATTTTTCAACGTTTTGTTTGGAAATCCTCCGTACGACAAATTGATGGGACTTGTGCTGGTCCATATTAATCACGGGTGGGAGACCTTTGAGGTCCTATAGTAAGCTTCGTCCTCTACCCATTCTTTCTTCACTACTGTATTTTTGATGACCGCAGTATAATACTGAGATATGAAAATGCTATATTATTGAAACACAGATCACAATAGCACCCTTTACGGGTTCCTTTTTTTTTCTGATGACAATGACAAAAGTCCGACAAATTTCCTGTTATGTTTCTGTGAGGGATACATCTGGGGGATATGCGTGACTGAAGGACATACATAGCTTAAAGGGGAAGGCTAGTAACTGATCAGTGGGAATCAGTGGAAATGCTGGGAGATGATTGTTCCAATCCTTATGGGATTCATTCAAGAGTTCATTGTATATCTATTGTTGTGTGAAAATGATTTGCTTCAGAATGGTCTCATATTCAAGTAATGTGCAGTTTAATGCTTCCAGGTAAGCGTCCCTGGTCAGTGACGGAGCATTAATCTGCACATTACTTGAATATGAGACCGTTCTGAAGCAAATCATTTTCACACAACAATAGATATACAATGAACTCTTGAATGAATCCCATAAGGATTGGAACAATCATCTCCCAGCATTTCCACTGATTCCCACTGATCAGTTACTAGCCTTCCCCTTTAACTACAAGCTGTGGATTTGAGAAACAAAATTCAGGGCCAAAATCTTGTTTGACACATCAATAACAGTGTGTTTGTCTTAATGTCACAGTCTTGAGACTATTTTTTCTCTCTATATTTGTATATAATTATATACAAATACGAGATTTTGAATGTCCCACATGTGCAAAAAGTATGTTCATTTTTTCTTCAATTTCATTCATTACGATATTTCTCAATGATAAAAAGAATACATCAATATGTTAATATAACAAACTAAAGAATACATAATATCTAGCTAAGATGCACAATACATTATTGCAGACATATACAACATGTTAGTTAATCTATGAAAATTTGGATCTGAGCATAAATACTAAAGAAATATAACGGAACCTACTTTAAAGGAAACTTTTTAGTCGTAGATCCCAGTATTGAACTGAGTAAAAAGATCGACATAAGGAACACGGATACAACATAGGACCAAAATATCGAAAACAGAAAAAGAAAGTTCCTGGATATAGCAGGTTCTTCTCAAATACAGATAATGAAAAAAAAAAAAAAAAACATACCGCAGAAGGATTAACAAACACTATAGCAATGTTGGCAATATAATGTAATAATTCAATGCGATTTGAACAATTAGAAAAAACTATACACCTGGGTTCTCAGAAAAGACGGAGAAGTCATAAACTGCATCAGATTATATGAGCACATGACATTTCCCAGCTTAATTCGATTCTGTGAACAATAATTCATAGGTGTCATATTTATGCCCTCGTAATGACACGTACCAGGGAGGTGGAGAAAGACCTCCCTGTACGTCACCGCTGCACCCGGGTGTCAGTCATGAAGAGGCAAGGGATCAATTAACTGTCATGAGGGGATCAAGGGTAAGCAACTGTCCTCCGTTACCATCAATAATGTTGATAGCAATGATGCTGAAAGTAGGTATAACAATTACAATCATTATCATCATCATTACTGGCGTTTTTCATCCATCATAAAAAAAGGAAACCGATTCCTCCTTCATGATTCCCATTAGAATGATAAATCCCTGCGTTTGATTTTAGGGTTTAAAAAAAACAAAAACAAAAAAAAACTTCACTGTAAACTAGTATGTAACCATCATTTACTAAATTGGATGTCTTGAAGTCATAGAAGCCGTCTTGTGTTTGAAAGTATTGGAAAGTAATTTGAAAATTAGGAAATCAGACCCCCCCCCCAAAAAAAAAAAAAGTGTTGAGTATCGTTTTGAAAAGGACCCCTCGAGAAACATGAACTTTTAATGTTTTCACCATAAAAAAACATGTAAAATAAAACATAGAATAGGATAACATTATACATTATTAATTTTGCGTCCTTCATTATGAAATCAACAGACGGTTTGATTTTGATATACTCATCTAGAGCTGCCTCCAATGAACAGGTGATTTTATTACGGAAGCTAGGTGACAACTAATGGGGAGCTACAGACTTTAATGCACACATAATGCAGACTTCCCCCTGTAATCGTACAGGCCATCTCCCTATAGATGACTCAAAAAAAATGCAAAAAAGAGGGTGTCTGTCAGGTTCATTAAGCAATTTATTTGATGTCTCTTATTTTGACGCCATCAAAGCTGTCAGCAGTCATTATATTCCTCTAACTGTCATAAAAATCAGAGTGGTCGTGTTCCATACTCTGACGTCATGCATTGTTATCGGCAAAAAGACTTCATTCTGCAAAAATTCTAGATGATCAAATTTCGTGGTAATAGGATAATGAGCCATAACCTGATTAAAAAAAAGTAACAATGATCTGCGGGCGGTTTTTTTTTTTTTTTTTTTTTTCATTCGTTGTACCCGCCGACTTGTACTTAACAATATTGTGTCTTCATTTTTTTTTTTCTAAGTAAGTTATTGAGACAGCTCAGTGACGACTCCATGACAGGTTAGAAGTGGGAAGAAAATTTAATCAGGAATAATAGACCACCAAATAATTATGTTTTTACCCTCCATACCGATATAATAATGCTCATATTTCTACAAAGGACACTGAAGGAACATTTAAGTAAACCGTGCATAGCGCGAATTCGCTGGTTTCCGTCGCTCTTTTTTATTTCATTTCATTTCATTTATTTCCACTTTCATAATTGGTTTACAAACTTTGCATTAAAAACAAACAGGCAGACAAGCAAACAAACAAAAATACATGGTGTCAAATATGATAGTGGCGGAATCATGGGAAGCACAAAGTAGGCTTATTGAAAATGATCCCTTAAGAAATATTGTGATGTAAATATATGTAATCATTTATAATCATTGGTTTGTAACTGAGTTGAAACAAACATGAATACAAAATACGATAAGATTTACAACTTGAATCAATAAAAAAAAAAACAGATACGTGAAGTTATGAAAATAGAGAAGAAAAGAAGAAAACTCCATATTTAACTATTCGTCAGCTTGTAACTTAATTGCATCAAAGAGATGTTGTTTATATAATCTTTTAAATTGTCTTACGGTCTTACTGATCCTGAAAATTATATTCAAATTATTCCATAAAATAGTACCTTTGTAAAATATTGATGACTGCGTACATGATGTGCGATTTAATGGGGGATGAATACTCTGAGCATTTCTGGTATTATAATCATGAATTGAACTATTGAGGGTAAAATAATCTGAGAATACATCAGGGAGAAAACTATTATTAAGTTTAAACATAAATATTGCAGACTCTAATGAAATTAGATCTTGAATGGGTAATATTTGAGTTTCTAAAAACAGAGGTAAACTGGGGGAAGCATATGTTGAATTGGTTATTAAACGCACTCCCCGTTTTTGTAATTTATGAATTCGATCAATATTCTTATTAAAAGTGAATCCCCATACAATATTGCAGTAATTAATATGTGGTGAAATCAATACATGGTATAACATTTTAAGGACATTCCTAGGAAGATACTGTAATTTATACAAAACCCCTATGTTTCTTGATATAATACTGGCTATGTAATCAATATGACAACTCCAAGATAATCTTTCATCTATAATTACTCCTAAAAATTTTGTGCTTACAACTCTATCTATTTTCATATTCTTAAAATACAATTGCAAATTGTGGTCTGTTATAATTCGCATACCAAATGAAATATAATGAGTTTTATCTATGTTCAAAATCAACTTATTGGCTTCCATCCAGTCACTAATATTACGCAATTGTCTATTAACAGTATCAAATAATTTAAATGGATCTGAGCCTTTACAAAATACACTGGTATCATCTGCAAATAAAACATATCTTAGATATTGAGTTGATAAAGGTAAATCATTAATATATATAAGAAAAAGAAGAGGGCCTAAAATCGATCCTTGTGGAACACCACAATTAATTGTTCTGATATCAGATTCAATTTTATTAACTACAGTTAACTGTTGACGATCTTTAAGATAACTACTTAAAAGTTTGAATTGGGGGCCACGTATACCATAGTAATATAATTTTTGTAATAAAATAGAATGATCTATAACATCAAAAGCCTTAGTAAGGTCAATAAATATTGTTACAGCATATTCTTTATTATCAATAGCATCATTTATTTTTTTCACAAGATCTAATATTGCTGTGGCTGTTGTATGACCCCTTCTAAATCCAAACTGACTTTTTATCAAAATACTTTGTTTATCTATAAACTCAATCAGTCTATTGAATATACATTTCTCTAATATCTTTGAAAATATAGTTAACACCGATATTGGTCTGTAATTATTAATGACATTACGGTTACCCTTTTTATGAATAGGCGTTACACGTGCAATTTTCATTTTTGATGGAAAAAAACCAACAGACATACAGTCATTGAAAAGAAAACTTAATGGTTCACATATAACAGAAACTGCAAACTTTATAACTTTTATATCTATACCATCTACACCTGAACATTTTAGTACTACAAACCTATTTAATTACTTTGGTTTCAACTTTTGATACGAGGAAACATTATTTGTACTTTCTGTGGATGCTTTAACAGTTTTGACTGGTGTGACATTTTCGACACAATTTTCAAACTTTTGGCTACCCCCCCCCCCACACACACACACACACAACTTTTAGAGTTAACATGATGAAACTTAATCGACCAATTTCAGGTGTCTTCACAATGCGACCTTGCAGAATTACCTCATGCCGGTGCATTCAGAAATTACCCATCTATTTTTGAATATCATAATTGATGTTACGTAATCAATCATACAGTGCTCATCAGTTTATGATATTAAGCTATGTAGCTCTTTATAGACTGTGCCCATGTCGGGGTATTATTTTGGGTCATTCGTAGAAATATTGCAGGCAATTAAGATAACTATTTAGTTTGCCCCCGAGATGAAGCAGTGAAAGAAGTGACTTACTTCTTGCGTCTTGTGTAATGATATTCCTTTTTTTTTTGGGGGGGGGGGGAGGAAGGGGGTGATTATTAGAATAATAAGACCACAGAAAAAAGTACAAGATATAGAGGAGTTAAACGTTCATTACGTCACTTTAAGCCGCTAGCTTCAGCTCAGGCAGTGGCTAGGCTAAGGACTGAACTTATAGAGTTTAAATCCCAGGCTAGTTCCTTCTTTTTTTCAGTCCGTAGAACAAGAGATCTTGCCTATATAGGGATGGGTGCTGTTCGTTATTCCGAAGGTTCGCTATTCCGAAGGGTCATTATTCCGAAGGGTCGTTAATCCGAAACACGCAATTCCCTATACCTAGAGGTTCGTTAATCCGAAAATGAAAAAGGGTTCGTTAATCCGAAAATTTGTGGCGTTATTCCGAAGGTTCGTTATTCCGAAGATTGGTTAATCCGAAAATGAAATTCGGAACAATGAACCTTCGGAATAACGAATCTTAGGAATAAAGAGCCTTCGGAATAACGAACCTTCGGAATAACGAGCTGTAACCATAGGGATAGTTGCAGCAAAAACATTTAAACTATACATTTGTCGTTGAGCAGCCATCTATTTGGCCTACCACTTATACACGCATCACAAGGAATTTTTTTAAAGAGAACAATTCGATATTAGCTGATATGACAATCCCACAAAAGTATGCTATAGGCCTACATGTAAATAGGTCTCACAGCATTTTAATTTCATGTGAGGCAAATCACTGACTTTTGCCAAAATTCAGTAATGCGTAAGGCTGAATAGAAGTAATGTCAATGCCCCATCAATCATAGATAAAGTTCTCACGAACCTTTCCCACTGAAATAATCTTCACCTTGTGAAAGGCCATGAATCACATTATGACCAATACAAACAAAAAGTCTAGATGGACTTGAATCTTTTTGAATGAGTTGCCTTGAACAAGGTAGATTCACCGACAAGAGAGAAGTGAGAGTTCGAACGATATTGAAGAGTTGGAGCTACTTACTACCTCGAGATTCCAGGGTAAAGCTTACATAATACCGTATTTCAATACGTCACGTGAAAGTATCATGATATGCATTTATTATATTGATGTGTTCTCTATGTACCAACGATGTAAGCATGAACATTTTCACGACAGGAGGTTTTTGACGTTTTATCTGATAAGAAGAAGGATCGCCTTGTTTTTTTTTTTTCCCCTTGAGAGTTTAATTTGTCGCTTGTGACAGTTCAGGAGATATCTCCTTTTTTTCACTTCACAAGTTATTATTAGGTCTATCATGACATTGCAAAATTTCTGTCTAGCTGGTCTTTATTTTTCAGGATTTGGTTTTTTAAAAAATGAAGAAAAAAAAAACAGACACGGAATAGGCGGGCGATGCTACGAGCCCCCTGTCTTATAACGTCTATTTTAAAAGTTGATCATGCCAGCCATGAGGCGTCAGAGCATGGCATCGGAATTCCGTCTCTCGAGGCATGCCAAACGTGAACTCTCCAAACCGGAAAGACCATGAAAATTAAGATCAGGTTTATGGCTAGGAATTATATCAAAGAGACGGCGAGAAAACTAAATCCTTGGCGAACACAGGACCCACCCAAGCTATGATCTTGAGAGTTTAGAGCCCCCATTCCCACCCCAACCCAAAGAAAAAAACAATCGGAAATACAAATCTCAAAGAGTAGAAAACAACTCTTATGGAGAGTTATGGAGACTCGGAGATCCTCAAGCATAATGTGGTAGAAAATTATAGTGAGACCCTGGAAGAAAAATATAATAGAAGTACTCAACTGTTGTTACTGTAGTTAATCATAATATTGATAATTACGACTTCTCGTTTTTGACCGTCAGTTGCAGCTGCCGCTGTCTGCGTCATAATGTAGGAGAGTTCTTCAGATAGACATAGGTTTTAATGTTTTATCAGTATCTTGATTTGTCGTTTCAATGCTAACCTTTCACACGCCTTTAAAAGCATTTCGAAAGTTGTACTTCTTTAAATGAGTAGCTCAGTTTTTGTGGATGTAAAAATACATAGTTTTCATCTCTCTGTAGAACGTATTGAATCAAACGTTGTTGTTATGTTTGAAACAACCGTGAGTCGATGTAGAAAACAGGATATAGACACATTCAAGAGGTGAACTAAGATCCATTGTTGACTGGAAACAATTTAATGCATTGAAGGATTCAATAGATTCCACGTAATGCTAAAGTGATGCGTGACAAGGCAGAAGGCCAGATAGGTTCCTATGTTTTTTCTTGTGATTCACATGACGCGTTAAGACGCAAAAATAAAGCGACAATCAATCACAGAAACACTCGGTTGCTGTTTGGCAACCACCTACACAAGTTTTTAGAAAAGAACCCAAGTTTAAGACGGAGTTATGAATGACAGCTTCTTAAGAAGAGAACATTCCATCACGCAGAGTTCCATATGGACGAGTTTCGCTCCACCATCATCGCATGAACTTCGGAAGATTACGATCCAAATCCATGGCCAATCCAGGTGCATTAATAAAGAATTGTATCTATTATCTCAGGTATCAAATGGCTGGTGTCAAGACTTGCCACCTACGAATATTTAAGGCTATAAGTGTCAGGCGTACGTGTTTGTTTGAGTGACTATCCAATGCATGAATTATTCCTGTTTATGCGATGATTTCTGAAAGGAAGAAGCCTGGTTTTTCGATGGGACCACGGCTATGAAATAAACCAAACCGTTTCATCGGACCTATATCCATTCGTAGCAGTAGTATAAAGGTGGCAATGATTATAATGATAAAAAGATCAATGATAACAATAATCGTTCTGATGATAATGTACTTAAAATAGTAATAACAGTAAATAATGGGGATTATATTAATACGCTCAATTATCAATAATTAATAAAATCAAGTTGTAATACAAAACTGCATTTTCCTGAGCTTTTTAGGCGTGTTCCTGCTCACGCCATCAGCAACAACAGCAACAATATTATCTAAAGTGCCTGAAAGGACAACAAAGTAACTGGGCCCAAAAAAGGGGGTCGGTTTCATTTATGGCACAATTATAATATCTTTGATTCGTGCGGTAGAAGAGCAGCACCCCACCTACGTTCAAACAGCTGTCCTGGCCGGGCGCGTGGCAGAGACATACTGCAGTAGAATAAAGTAATTTTCATCTATACATGTATAACCGATAACTTTGCTCAGGTGGCTATTGTAAATGATCGTGTGTCAGAAAGTTTTGTTCCACAATGGCATGCTCAAACCATAAATAACAACAAGGCTAATGTTAACTTTCTTTGTTCGTTTTATGAATATAAAAAGAAATCTCATAAAAACGATGGAATTCCATTATAGCAGTGCAACTGAAGCATAGGCAGTAGTTAGTGTAGTCATGTTTCAGCTGTCGTTTCTTTGACTGAAAAATCTCCTCACACAGTTAAATAGACTCACTCTGTGAGATATAAAGTTTTTAGTTCATAACCACGATGACAATTGACAGAAGAAAAATATTCATTTATTCATTGTTTCCATTATTTTCCAACAGAAACATATGAATGTATTAATGAATGTAGAAATTGAGTACATAGATTTCATCATAATACAAAATATAGGATAAGTTTACAGAAAAATTGTAAGTATACGAAAATGTTGGATATAAAGTGTCATACAAAATGATAAGAACAATGAAGCCAATACTCCGTACTGATGGAAATAAGAATAACACAAATGATACCTTAACATTTCAATTATTAATATAAAATAAGAAAGAAATACAAAAAGACTATGGCTAGGCGTCATTGTCCCATGTGAAAAAGGTTACAGCTCGTTATTCCGAAGGTTCGTTATTCCGAAGGCTCTTTACTCCGAAGATTCGTTATTCCGAAGGTTCATTGTTCCGAATTTCATTTTCGGATTAACGAATCTTCGGAATTACGAACCTTCGGAATAACGCCACAAATGTTCGGATTAACGAACCCTTTTTCATTTTCGGATTAACGAACCTCTAGGTATAGGGAATTTGCGTGTTTCGGATCAACGAACCTTCGGAATAACAAACCTTCGGAATAGCGAACCTTCGGAATAACGAACAGCACCCGTGAAAACAGTAGCAGGCATAGACATGATAGTAAGGCAAGTGAGCAAAGCCAATATGATACAGCCAACGGGTCAGTCAGGGTACATACAGATTTGCACAGATATAGGATTGTTTGTGTATGAAAAAAAAAAAGAATGGCTTATGTTATAGAAAAAAGGAAGATTTATATCGATAGGGTTTCATAAGTAAAGGAAAGTTGAGAGGCAATGATAAACTAAATCTCTGAATCCCTGATATATAAAATGCACTTGAGAGAGACGCAAAGTATTCTGGGAATGCAATTATCTGTCTCAGCTTGTAGAATCAGAAGTGAGCCAGGTCATGCCCACCGCACACCACCCCTTCACAAATCTCTAATGCCCATTTTGAAGAAAAGAAAGGGGAAATTGTTTAAAATGGCTGTGTTTTTGTACCCGGACTCACGATTTATGACAGCTCGCAGAAACGCCGAAGGATCCTAAACTTGGCACTTTATCATCCCCCTGGATTTGTAGTACTCACTTTTAGCAGTTAAGTATGGTCATGATGACTGACAAACAATGGGGCATTTATAAACATTGACTCAAGACTATCCGAATATCTGATTTTCGGTGATGACAGAGCTAAGAAAACGGGGCTTGCAGTCCGAGTTTGCAGGAATAAAAATGGATTTTAAGCAGAACAGGCAACTTCACAAACACTGGGATGCATGATTCCCACAATAAAGATTACACTATTTCTAAAATCAATGATGGTAAACGTAATGAAAATGGTGATCTGATAATGATGATAACAATAATAAGGATGAAAACAGTAGTTCTGATTAGTTAACGGATGTTGAAAATTATAGTATTGGAAATGCTAAAAATTAAGATGATTACTTTAACTAGTCCTGCTATACTACAATGCTGAACTGATATATTGCTAAAGGTGCAAATCACCATGATCATCATTATCATAAATGTTACGAAACTGTAAAATGTTATATACGGGATATATGGGTAGTACCGAGGACGTCATAGCCATTCATTGCCATGGGGATTGGTTCTAAACAACTTCAAGTAGCCCGAATCTGTAAACACAACGGTTGCTAATCATGCTCGAACAAGATTGTGACATAATCATCATTAAGTTCGGTAACTCTATTCTTAGACCTGAGTTTGCCAGGATTTTTTTTTGTGTTTAAAAACAAACAAACGACAGCAGCAACATCAATAAGAACAAATCCTGTCAAACATATGTGCTGAAGTCTGTCAATAACGGATTGATATTTTGGACAATGGAGCGCCCTCGCTCGGAATCATATCACTTGAAACATACTAGATGAATTAAACTCACGAGAGCATCGGAACAAAATGTGCTTTGATCATGGTTAAAATGGTGATTTTGCATGATTGTGTCAGTACTACAGTTACATAGTGCACTAATCAACAGTAGTTAAGTGTTTTATTTTGAGTGTTAGAGATTAACAAACGAATGAATAGATATATAAAACAAATAACTTACCTTTATCACAATAGCTTCCTCGATACCCTTTGGTGCACTGACAAGTGTTGGGGGCGATGCACTTTCCGTGTTTGCACGGCCGCTTACAAAGTGCTGTTGATAAAGATAAAAATATGTATTCTTGTCAGAATTTGGTGTAAGAGTAACAGAAACTACGAAATATACATAACAGTCATATTGTATGAAGTCATCAAAAAGTAATAAATCGGAAGGCATTTAAAAAAAAAAACAGCAAGTAAACAACAAAACGACTATTGAATAATGATTCTTTCGGGAAAAAAAGATCAGTCAGATTAAACGACATATCCATGTACATAATTATCAATAGAAGTTTTATTCACATGTCATAGTGTAATATTAAAAAAGAAGTCGTTTGGAAGTGGGGGGTGGGGCAGGGTGACATTTGTTACCCTATACTCATAGGCTTACTTCGATAGGAAGGAGCATCAGAATGAGTGGTAAATAAATGGCGCGTCTGTGCTTACACAAATTATGACATTTTTCCGATCAAACGTATACTGGTTGATCGACATACTTTCCTAAGAGTTATTTCGATTTCTGTTTCTGAGATCACGTGTCATTTTCCCACATTTCTGTTGAAAGTATTTTAGTTACATGGATGTAAGAATACAAACATGTAATGAATGCACTGCAGGGGTTGCCGCTGGAACAGCGTATGCTGATTATCAACACATCAAGAACCCTGGAAAACGTCCATCGAATACCATCTACGCAGAAACATTTTGGATCTTTTCAGAGCAGATCTTCACCCCCGGAATGATTCCGACAGCTTAATAATAAGTGTCTGCAAACTGTGCCGAAACAGGACGGTCTTACCAAAAGGAGCTTGTCAGTTTTGGTTAAAGGGGAAGAAACTGTGCAAACTCTCAAGGTGTGGGTGTCCAATCGGAGATCCCGAGACGCGATAAGCGCAATTGAGTCACGGCGCGCATCCGCGAATTCGTCTCGGCATCGTGCGTGGCGCCCTTCACCGACCTGTCACGGATGGTACCATGTTGCCACCGCCTACTCATGGACTCATGTTTCTCGCTTTGCGGTGACCGTCTCTAACCGCAGCAAAATACGCCATTGAGGTGATGACAACTCCAGAACATTATTTAAATCCTGCTTTCATCTCCACAGATGGAACCTTTCAACATAAACTGCTCTCAATCTGCTGTGTTACCAAAATATATTTGCTACTTATCAAAGAATTAAAGACGATGTGAACAGTTAATAGAGTTTTGGATATGATGAAAATAATATCTAGAGCATATAAATATGAGAATACCATTCGATAGAACAAACATGGACTGCAGCTAGAGAAAGAAAAAGATAGATAAATACACACAAAAAATAAGCAAACAAAACTTAATTCCAAGAATCATTATATTTTGTGTAATTGCATTCCCACCTGGGATGGTTTACAACGGTTAAACTGTCAGCTCAATTTGTAGTTTGCCTAAGAATTGCAAAACAAACAAACTGTAAAGTTAATGGTTTGTTCACGAGACTTGAATCACACGTGCTTTCATTATCTCGGGGCAATGACCTCTGGGACTCCAGCGAGCCATCAAAAAGTGTAGAAATCGAGAAGAGGAGAAACGATAAGGAAAACAATAACCAACATCACCTTGGAGATATGTCTACCTGGAATGAAAAGCGCCGAAGGAAATGTGAAATAGATTGGTAGTGACGGGGTCTAGAACACGAACCAACCTTTTGGGAAGATCTATAATCCAAGTTATGAGTCTGGTAACCGAACCCTAACCACTACCCTCAGCCACTCGACCCTTCTATTACAACAGGGTCACTCCCTCGTGAATTCACTGCCACATCTGATATATTCAACGAGCCAGACTACCTCACATGTGTGCTTCTCAAGATGAATTCAACAGCACGAATTTGATGAGGTCCCGTCACGAATGATGATTTTAGAAGAATAAAGGTTATACCCCCCCCCCCCTGCTTGGTGATCAGTACAGCAGGATTCAGAGGTTGTTATCACGGTTAGAGAGAGGTATCCAGTTTGACAATTATTCCCTTCACGACAGCAGCAGGGTGGCAGAAATAGAAAGGGCAAGAATAAAGTGTATCATGTAACCTCACAATATCAACCCTCTCACAAGCACCGTTTTGAAATCCTCATGACATTCTATGTAACCATGTTGTCGACGAGACTGAGATAGTTAATTTAACTCAGCACATTTCAAGCTCACGCCTTGCCAGTCAATAAAGGATAATACCGTAGCCGAATGTGTCAATTGCAGTTCGTTATTTGGAAGGTTCGTTACTCTGAAAGGAAATAAAGTTCATTATTCGGAGGGTTCGTTTATCCGAAGGTTCATTCCCAATCCGAAAATAAAGTTTATTATTCCGAAGGTTCGTTTTTCCGAAAGTTCAATCCGAAAATCCGAAAATGAAAAAGGGTCCGTTATTCCAAAGATTCGTTTGCACCCATCTTCTTTTGAATTTCAGATTAACGAAATCGTTTTTCATTTTTGGATTAAACGAACATCAAGGTGCAGGAAATGTGTGTGTTTCGGAATAACTAACCTTCGGAAAAACGAACCTTATTTCATTTTCGGGTTAACGGAAGCTTCAAAATAACGAACATCAGAAGTCTTATTTCATTGACTAAGATAGCATTTGATTATTTGGGCACAGATATCATGGACAAAGAAAAGAAACGTTCCTCAGAAAACTGAAGTGAGGTTATGGTGATTTGGAAGGGATCTGTAATCATTACGGTCCCAGATATCTTGTACTCGAACACGCAGCTAGAGTGAAGTTTTTCTTTTTCAAATTTGGCGTTATGTCACGTAAAGTCGGACACACGAATTTGCGTTTTTGCCCGTGCTTGAATAATATAGGCTTGAAAGACCTTCTTTCGTGATTTATCTGCTTATTACTTCAATCCAGTTGGTTCCATAAACGAAAAAGATGAATACATAAATGACATATCACGATCAGGTAATAATTATCAAATCCTGATCCTCCTTGAAGTTTGCCTGTTATTTTTTCGTACGTTCACAAAACTTCAAGAACATACTTTCAGATTGGTAACTATGGTAATGTGTGTTTCCCAAGTTGACTTAGGAGTGTGTATCCGTCACGCATTCACAGAATTTCGGCAGAACATCCCGAAACAATCAGAATTTATCATCAAACAAAAAGAATGATTCGATTTACGGCGTCCGATCATGGTTACGGCAGGGTCGAGGGTCAAAGTTCATCAGTCATTGCCATTAGTTGGCTCTAATTCATCTCAAAACCGCAAGTCACATTGCACACATTAAAAATAGCGACACACATGTTAGCCATATTTCTCACGATGTCTAGAGAACGTAATCCAAGCGAAGAAGAAGAAAAAAAGGGAAAAAAAAGGCAGGACAAGCTTCGTGCAAGGACAGACGGTATGTGTACATTACTGTGAGCTGAACTTCGCTGGGTCGGACCGTTCGTGGACGAAAAAAAAACAAAAAAAAACAACAACAACAACAACAACCAGATAAGCAGACTTACAGTCCTATGACTTTTATTTATCCCTGTCAGATAATGAAATAGAAGAGTGGCAACAACATCGAACATCATCTTTCCTAACTCTAAGGAAGTTCATATAGTTATTATCCTCTGTCTCAAACGCGTAATATAATGTTTTATTCGAGGGAGAGGACAGGTGTATTTTTCTTTTTCATTGGAAATAGGTTAAAGGTACTGTTTACCATCGGGAGCAGTGATTTAAATAATGATCGAGATATCATATTTGATGCATATACGTAGGTCAGTTGTATCACAAAACATCCTACCATGTAAAAATTTTGCAATAAAGCCTAAAATATTAGGAGATATCACTATTTTTTGCAATAAACCATAACTGTAGACAGTTTAGTCTAGAGACAGTTTTATTATACTGTTGTTTACTTTGTTGAATATACAAAATTTTTGTACATCTAACAACACTTAACATTAATCATACTGATTCAAATTCTTATATTGGTTTTTTCTATCCCTCACGAACATTTTAGAACTCTTTTGAAGCACTAAAGTTAGGTTTCCGTTTCATCTGCAAATGGTAAATTATGCCTTTAATAACGAATACATTACGACTTTTTACTTCGATCCTAGCATTGTTAGTGGGAGTCGATGATACGCGTTTCATTTGACGGCATGAGTAGTAATCAGATTTTGAAGTGAAATAAATGGTGGAAATTACATCGAACCCGGCTCAAACACTTGCATTGCACTTGTATAATAAGCAAACTTTCAACCGACTGTAAATGAAGAGCTCTTCGAGACACCAGGCGATAATTGTGCAAGGGAAGAAGTGGGATGATGTGATTCAATTTTGCCAAATTTCCCCTTCCAATAACCTAGTGTTGATAGGCAGTCTTTCCCCATCGTGTGCCTTCCAGACGATTTTGATCACTTCAAGAGATAATGATCTTCCTCGTCTCTTTATTTTCTGGAAGGGCTGCTTTCCTGAATTGTCATTTAAGATCAGGAATACAATAAAAAAAACACGCTTCTCAACTTCAGCCATCTTACGGCTCCTTGCTTCACAAACATCTTCATCACCATCAACCATCTTTAGTTTCGAGATTTTCTTTTCAAATATCCTGCAACTCTTCTATAACTCCATTACAACCCTTCCACAATCAGCTTACAACACGGCCGCTAAGAGACTGCTTACACCCATAATGCAGTATTGAACGGTTACAGTTCTTTATTTCGAAGGTTCGTTATTCCGAAGGTTCGTTAATTCGAAAATGAAATGAGGTTCCTTATTCCGAATGTTCGTTAATCCATAAGGTTCGTTATTCCGAAGATTCGTTAGTACGCACCTCCTGTTCACTTTCGGAATGAAGAACCTTCGAAATAACGAACCTTCGGAATAACGAACATCACTCGGAGTGAACTGACGAAGGACTGGACAATGGCCATAAAATGCCATGCCTTAGGTCCATGTCACGTAATTGCTGCTACCTGAGGGAGGGTCTACCAGGGACCTGCAATTTTTAGTAAGGAGTAACAAATAGCTGGGAAGTTACGAGCGTACGTTTGACCTCGAAAATTTCCTAAATCTTGCCCTTTTTGGCATAACGTTATCATAAATAATGATAATAATGAAATAGAAAAGACGGTATTGCTGGACAAAAATCATCATACTTGCATGTTATATCTCCAAAAATACAGGACGTTCATTTCCTTGAATCCCCCGGGACGGCACGCATGGTGATTTGTTAAAGCGTAGGCACAGGTAGGGTTTGAATTTGTGAATTCTTAACAATAATGAATAATTCGTGACAATACATCATCAGCTCAAATTTCCCTTCAGTACGTTTCATTCATCTCGTTACTTTTGTTAAAAAAACACACGATAAACTGAAAAGTGAATATTATTCTCAAAGCGTCCTCTATTTACAACTTGCAAACACATGGCGAAAGACTTGTAGTTGTCAAAGTCCTGATTCCTTTAAGGATACCATACATTCTGCCTCTCAGTCCATCTCGCTCGTTCCGTTCTGCATCGTAATGAGAGGAAGCAAGCTGTTTCTCCCGCCTTTCACCGACAGCACTGACAGGGGAAGCTTCCCCCTGCTCTCGTTCTTACAACCTTCTTACGAAGAGAAGTCACATCTTCACGGCAGGCAAGAATGTGATCTCTCCTCCCAGATTTTCTTTCCCTGTACTTCCTGAGCTAAAAATGTGGAACCAAGGCGGTTATAAATGCACGATGTAAAAATGAGCTCATCAATCTGGCTGATGAAAAAAAACAAAAAACAAAAAACAAGAACAAAAACAAAACAAAACAAAACAAAACAACGTTGATCGAATGTTTCTCGTCTGCACGGCTGTTTGGTGAATTTATCCAAAGAAGATACGATTTCAATGAAGGAAGGAGAAGAGAACATCAGGCGTGCTTGGAAAAGTTTCAGAAAGAGTTGTCGACTTTAATGATGACGCCTAGACTCGGGCATGTAAGCGGTAAAAGCGTATCCCGTATTGATTCACCCCTCGGAAACAGAAGCATCAGGATAAACTGTAACCAGTCATAGTACTGAAAAGGAAGATTGCCGTGTTTGATGGGAAATCACAATGATTTTTAACAGTTGGGAGACTCTAATCTAATACACACGAACTCTGACTAAGTACATCTCGAAATGTAAAAAATCGCACCGAAGAACAAAATCATATCAAAGGGGTTCTATTGTTATTGTTTTAATCATTTCTTCTTCTTTTTTAATGCGAGCACAAAAAGATAAAAGTTCTTACAGATGGAACTTATGGTACAGCAAAGTTTGGTAACACACACACGCGTGCACACACATAGATAGATAGATAGATAGAAAGACAGACAGGCAGATAGATAGATAGGTAGATAGATAGGTAGATAGATAGATAGATAGATAGATAGATAGATAGATAGATAGGTAGATAGATAGATAGATAGATAGGTAGGTAGATAGATAGATAGATAGATAGATAGGTAGGTAGATAGATAGACAGATAGATAGATGGATAGATAGATAGATAAATAAATAAATACATAGATAGATAGGTAGGTAGGTTGGTAGATAGATAGATAGGTAGGTAGATAGATTGATAAATAGATAGATAGATAGATAGATAGATAGATAGATAGATAGATAGATAGATAGGTAGATAGATAGATAAATAAGTAGATAGATAGATAGATAAATAGAGAGATAGAGAGATAGATAGATAGATAGATAGATAGATAGCTAAGTAGATAGATAGATAGATAGATAGATAGATAGATAGATAGATAGATAGATAGATAGATAGATTGATTGATACAATCTTACTCGTTTGCTGTGCAAGTATGTCAAAGAATTTTTTCTTTCATATCTTTTTTTTTTCCTATGGCATAATGTTAGACTAAGCACGTAGTCCAAGATAAATTGAATGTTAGTCACGCACGAGTCTTAGCGTCGAGGGAAACGACTGGGAAGGGTACGATTTCCGAGCTATTAAACATTTAATGAACCCTGTCGACGTATATTCAGATTACATGCCACATTTATCAACATTAATTCGCCGAAGTAATTGCTATAATACGGACTCTGTTAGTTTTTTTTTTCTATGCCTCCCTATATTTTTTCTGCTATTTCATTCTTTCTGGGGTATCTCTATCTCTTATCTATTTCTCTTCTCTTATTCACTCTAATTCTTCCGCACTGTGACTCCATTCATCCACGAATTCAACCATCAATATCCATGATATATCTGCCTTCGTATACTTCATATCTATCTATCTATCTATCTATCTATCTATCTATCTATCTATCTATCTATCTATCGTCCTATCTTTCAGCCATCTTCCCATTTATTCTTTTTCACAAGTCTTAAGCACATAATTTTATTCATGTCTCCTCCTTCGCTCTATCTATGCCTGATTTTAATTTTTCCAAGCACTTTTCATCTATCACAGTATATGTACATGTCTATCCCCTCTCTTTCTGTCTATCCACCTTTTCATCTTTCTATCTACGTGTTCATCTTCTAAAATATTTCTTGCTCTGTATCTTTCACTATTATTATGTTCGTCTCTCCCCGTCTTCCGTCGTTTACTCTAATTCTCCTTTTATCATACCAGTAAGCCCTTCTTGCCACATTTGCCTGCAAGTTGGTAATATCTTTCTTCCTGACTCATTTCGCTTGGTTTCTGACATCAACCTCATCCCTTAAACATGTCAAACATTAAGGTTAAAAGAACATATGGAGAAATTCCTCACCATAGGAGAGAATTAGCTCCCGGTCATGAGCGTGCTGGTGACCATTACGCTTGATCAGTTCGATATGAATCTGTATAATGATATCTCGTTATTATTTCGAGTTGTAGGCGGGTTGGGCGTTCGGGCCTTTCTTCCCGCGATGAGTTTTTGTCAGATCGTTTTTGACAGGCCAGCGGGCTGCTAAACACTGCCAAGAATTCGGGTTGATATACAATGACCAAATTTCCTGACCCACAAGTTGCTAAGTTTCGAAACATTCTTCGGTAAATTGGCAGCAGAGGCTGAGAACTTTGTCATGAAAGTTGTTGTAAGGTAGCCATGGAGATGCATTTATTTGATTTAATTTCTGCATGGATAGAACAAAAGTTATATGGTGTGTTTCATAGTAACATAATGTTTGGATGAAATGAAATCAGCAAAGCGACTAGGTACTCAAAATCTTGACTGTACGCAAAACATACTAGACAGCTTATAGCTCTCCACAACCTCTTGCTCCTTTGAAAATCAAATTGAAATGTCTTATCTTCATTTCGAAATAAAATAGCATGTGAATTTATTGGTTTATGCATCCAACAGATAATGTACCCTGCCGTCATCTAAATTGCTTACATATTGTCTTCATCCTCTACTTTTTTATATACCATTGACAGACACGCACAAGCGATTCAGCTTCTCCTTCTACTTGCAATCTGCATGCTGCTTTGCAGAGTGAAAACATACTTAATCATCCTATTCAGTAGAAGCATTCAAAGAAAGACATGGGGGTGCAGTAGTCATAGATGTTGACCAAATCCAGGAAAGGGTAAACTTTATGCCAGAGTTTTGCTGTTAACAAGTAGATATAAGGTAATGTGATATTAGTCATGTCACACTGCATCATTACTGTAAATCTCTGCAGAATAAGAGGTTCCACACATGCATTTACCCTGTATAGATCACTTACTCTCCCTCTACGGCCTGGAAAGGAAGAGATGCTTTAAACATGAGTAAGTTGGAATGTGTTGGTTTTGACAACGGCAGGAAGAATAACACACGTCAGGAAACTGAGGGACTGATTTGTGCACCCGTACGATCTCTTACGGTCATTTATTCGATTTAATACTAACATCCATTTCCCTTGTCTTCGTTATACCACATTTATGTCGCACTCATCCTCTTCTCCATTCACTCCCCTCTGCCTCTTTTGCTCTTTCTTTCTCTGTATATTCATAATCATATATTATCTTATACCTATCTATCTATTCTTCCGTCTATCTATCTCCCATCTCTTTACTTCCTTCTGTATACATACATGCATATAAATATACATTTATCTATATATCGATCTATTTCCATATATATCTCTATTCTCTCTTTGATTTGATTTATTTTCCATAACAATCAGAAATTGTATATAGTATAACAGTGAAACAAGATTACATAAATATTTACCAAAACATATCGACAATGCAGTTCCTCTTAAACTTATATGAACAATTATAGCTCCTCTTTAACTGGAAACAATGGTACAATAAATCATTATGGAGGGAAACCTAAAGAAATATAGCTCGTAGAGTATCGGTTATCCATGAGTGACGTAATGGCCAGAGGTAAGGGAAATGTACGTAGTGATAATTACTCCAATATTTCACCTTCTTATAAGTAACGTATCCTACATAGCACTGGAAGAAGCAATTCTCTTATCAGATTACTGCGGCTGTCTACCAGATGGGCATAACCCTCTCTAGACGTCTACCTATCCGTCCATGTTCCAATCATCTATCTACCCCCTTTTTGAATTCGTTTTCTTTTGATGGGATATCGGTTGGAAGTTCTGTCATAAAGTCATCTTCCACTGTTAGGAATCTTGGAGTGTGTTTTGACACGCATCTGAACATGGAAGCACACATCACAAATGTGTGTAAATCATCATACCATATGATATATAACCTTAGACGTATCAGGAAATATTTTGATGAGAACAGTATGAAAATGATTGTCCAAGCATGTATTGTTAGTAAATTGGATTATTGTAATGGGTTATTATATGGACTCCCTGATTCTCAAGTTGGGCGCCTGCAGCGAGTCCAAAACTCCTGTGCAAGGCTTATTTGTAACAAACCTAGGTTTTCAAGGATTACTCCTCTTCTGAAAGATTTACACTGGCTTCCGATTCGTAAACGAATATTGTTTAAGATTTTGTTGATTGTGTATAAGTCACTTATCGGTCAAGCCCCCAGTTACATATCCGAATTATTAGTGTTTAAATCTCATCGACATACTCATAATTTGCGCAGTTCTAAGGACACTCTTCTTTTACAGATTCCAACATGTAAAACAAAAGTAACATTGGGAGACAGAGCATTTGCCTGTGCAGCTCCCAAACTCTGGAATGATCTACCACTAGAAGTCCGGAAATCCCCAACAGTAGCAGTCTTTAAATCACGACTCAAAACACATCTCTTCTTTTAACTGTTCGTTATTATCAAGCACATCAGAAGCTTTTGCAGCGCAGAAGAATATATGTCTATAGGTTTTGCGCTTTATAAATTGATATTATTATTATTATTATTATTATATCGCTTTTCTAATGCGTCCCTTTTCTCAATCTGTCGATCTGTTCATCCATTAGTAAATTTCCATTCTCTGCCGATCTGTCAGTCCATCTCTATTTATTTTTCTTCCTCTGTCTATCCATCTATCTCCTTTCTCTCTCCATAACTCCCGATCTTCTTTCCCGCTGTTTCTGTTTCGTGTATCTCCCCCTGATGTTCTTACTCTATCGGACGTTGTCTAACTTAATCAGTATCTGTCGGAAATCAACCCCTCACGTGAAATTTGGAACATGCGTTAAGGCATGTGGTTCTACCCAAGAACCTCTCCAATGAACATAGATATGTTTGAGTGCATCAAGTATCACGTTTAAGACTTATTGTGTTCACATACTTTGTTTCCGTCAGGGCACCGTTTCATGAAAGTTGTCAGCCCTGACAAGTTGTCAGTTCCTGACAGTCACCATGGTAACAGTCAGTGACCAGAGCTTCTCAGCCAATCAAACCCAGGATTTTACCGAAGTTGTCAGGGCTGACAACTTTCATGATATGGTGCCTAGGATTACATCAACTCAGATACGAGGAACATTCTCATCCCGTTTATTCTTCTTATCCTTAACGAGCTCATAAAATAGTCCTACTTATACAGTAACATATCGGGCAACTTCTATCATTTGAAAGCTCTAGAGCTGTCTACCAAAACCGTTTTCTCGTTCTCTTTTTTCTTTCAGCACTGTTCATTCATCATCATGATAACTTTGATGAGCGAAATTATCCACGAAATACACTTTCTGGAAAGCGTGCGTCATTGGATTTGGTTTTTCACCTGAACATTGATTTGGACGTTGGAGAGCCTCGTGCATCAGTTGACCTACTTTTAAACCAGATCTGCGGAATTATGGTTTGTTTGGTCACGATAAACCATCATAGGCGATGAAAGAAGAGGAATTATGCACTTCTTGTGAAGTGCTAAAGAATGTTTATGATGATGCAAATGTTGAAATAGAGAAGGTTATCGGAAGACGCGACGAGAGCATACTTCAACATTTCCTCTTCCTGTGCTATAACTGCAAAAGGTCACTGCAATGTTGCCGTACAGAGCAATAAGCTGGTTTCACTCGATATTCACATTAATTCTTCTTCTTTTTTTTCAGTGGGTTCGTATCATCAAAACGTTGATAAATTTGTCACATTTTGCGAGAAAAAAAAAACAAGAAAGAGAGAATACAAAGTCTGGTACAGAGCTTTCATCACCTGGCTCTCAACAGATGAACGAAATGAACGCCGAGCGATTTTGTCGAGATGTTATCACATGGAGTGAGAGACAACCACGAGATGGGGTGAAAGAAACTTAGTCACAAGCGAATGATTGCCTGTAATTCGCATTATTAACACACATGTATGTCAAAGAACTATCATATCGAGTAGTTTATGAACGTGACCTATTTAAAGTGCCGTGATTCGTATTATGTACAGCACTAAATTGTACAGCACTAAATTGTGCTCCGGTTAGACCACACAGCGGAACAATTCACCAATCAAGCGTGGAGCTCAGTGTAGGTAGGGAGATGAGAGGACTCCCTGGTGTAGGTAGGACAGTGCATACACACATAATAACAGATGCTGCTACGACACTAAAGTCTCTGAAAACAGCCATCGTGTAAAGCTGATCCTGTAACGTCGATCTTGAAAACAGAACACACCAACAAATAGAAGGACAGATGAGCTAACCCTGCATTACTAAAATTGTTCTTGATTGAATAGGAAACTTGCGTTATAGAGGACAATATTAAAGCTATTATGTTCAGGTGCATGTATGAATCGTGAGAGAGACAGTTATTATTTAGATTTTATCATATCGTAATACCATTAACTGTGTAAGGTTCTATTATGGCACGGTTCACTTCAGGAGAAACCGTGGGTAGTACGTCTGCACGTACTACATCCAATTTCCATGAAAAGTTATTGTTACCACAGGATGTCAAGTGATGTATAAGAGCAACTTGTAATAATGTTTCTAAAATGAGACCAAATTGGAATGTGAGGGGGAAAAAAGATCTGAAATCATTTTCGTGGATATCGCTGATATTAACCGCCGTGCATGTGTGATTCTATCTTGTTCCATGAATAAAGAAAATTAAAGATATAATTGTTTACATGGGTTAAACCATATGAGATGGAATGGCAATAAGCGGACTAAATTACCACAATTTTCTATCATATTTTGCTAAGTCACCATAAGAGAGTGTGGTTATTTGTTCATGCATCGTGTATGAAATTCATTTTGGCACTATATAGCATAGACGCGTCTCTCAGTAGCGCACAGCAAAGTTGCTAATGGTAAATTCACCCATGCAGGGTTACTGTGATAAACTTTAAGCTCAGCTGAACTAATTACGTCGGTGGCAAAGCAAAGTGTTTTAATTGGTTTCATCTACAGTGTGAATAACATTTTAACAAGGGTGGTTTTCACGCTACGATTAGAATGAAAAAGGTCAGTCAAACTCAACAATAACAAAAACAATGAAGTATGTATATACTGTTCTATCACATTGCATTCATCAGTTCATGCAGCAATAAATAGATTCAAGTATGAGCTAGAATACTGAATTGAGAATGAAATTAAGTACAATTTAAAGATGACAACATGAGATACCAGGACAGTAAATGCTGGTGGCATCACACCTCAAATTATTCCATTTCATTTAGTTCATTTCAATAAACACTAGACATTACATACACATAGTAACACAAAAATCAAATGATTGTATAATTAGGCACCTATACCATGTATGTAATTATGTATACCTTGTATGTACATTGAATTCAATATAAAGAAACGGATCATGCTGCTATAATCAGTATTGTGTTTACTGTACAGAATCATCAGTTCAGATTACGTGTGGCAACTGACACAACTAACATGGGACCGTCAATACATAGGGACATTATCTACGCCAACGGATGAGGCATGGGAACGTCGCTGTTCTCAAGCGGACGCTTTCCACTAACATTCCCTTCAAACTGACATGTCCTCTACGTCATCAGGACAGGTTTTCATCGCTCACTGACAGCCAGGATACACGGCGGATTAAAGGCGACCAAACGTTGTTTCGCCATACAGGAAATATTTTGCTGCCATCTTTCGTTACAATTACCGACATCCTTAGCGAATCATGAGGTCAACAGGTAGGTGGCACGAATTCTTCTATTCCCCAGTGTGTAACGTTGGAGGCAACATTTTGCAAACTGCATGCATTGATGAATGTTTATACGCAGATGACGACGACCGTGAAATGCTCTGATCATGTTGTGATTTCCCATTATGACGAAATGCATATGCATGAATAGCGCATCACGTGATGGAGAGAAACACGGCGCCACCAACATGACCAAGGGCGATAGACGACAACAAAGAGTACAATTGTATAATGCATTACTAGTGATATACAAGAAACTGCTCTGCCAGTCAGCTGACGTCACAATGACAGCTTTTGGCAACAAACAGGTGTGTTGATGACCACCGTGTGGCTCAAATGGCCGATTGTGTCGTCAGATGCACGTCACGAGCTCGACACCCACGAGTCATAGAGTCACCGAAGCTATACGGTCCACGATCTACAGACATTAGGCAAATAAGGCTCATGAGCTCCACACTAGATAAACAAGGCCCACGAGCACACACTATGAAAGCTCGACATTACATCAGGGGGCTTAGTGGGGGAAGCGTCTAGGTCGTGGGCCTTAATTGCCTCGTTTCGAGCTCCCGAGTCTGTTTTACTTAGTCTCTTTCTAGTGGGCCTTTTTTGCTTGGTCTCTCGTTCTAGGGCTGTATGATTCGTAGGTGTCCAGCTCGTGGGATGACCCCTTGTCGTACTGTTCTCATCCCATGTCGTTCACTATACACATTTTGTCTGCTTTCCATTCCACTCTCGTTTGCATACTGTAGAAGTCGATTTTGTTTATCGTCACATCAAAATGAAACGACTAATTTTCGCATACACTGGCGTTGATGTTTTGGATTAACCATTACTGGGTACTTATGATAATCATGATTGCTTGTTGATGTTTTGGATTAACCATTACTGGGTACTTATGATAATCATGATTGCTTGTTTGAGTTATGGTTCGTTTTATCGTTGATGGGTCGCTACTGGGTGAAGAGCACACTGCACGTTTCACAACTTACAGAATTCTCCCTGTAACGATACCATCAGAAAAGCGTCATTTCACACTACGCCATACCGAGAGAACACAGCAGTGAAGACAAGACCGAAGTGTAAAAAATGATGTCGGGAAAAGATGGGGAACATGGCTTCGCTCCAAGCCGTGTCTACCCTAGTCGGAAGTCTTCATCAGCGTGATTGTGCTCCCCGAGTTTCCGCCCGCCTCGCGGGGAGGCAGAGGGTATCATCTCAAGCTGGACGCGCTTAGGAATCGACGGATTTCTTGGCAGAGATCGGAAAGGGATACGAAACAAAAACGTGTCCTTATCCTTGAAGACCGAAAATCTTCTCTGAAATTGAAAATTATTAATAATAATGAAAATAATGATGGAGAAGATTTGTCAAAGGACGCGCATTTTTTTTTTTTTTGTTTCATTTAAATTGAGTCCTCAGCTCAGCGGTGTGACTTCCCTCGTACCTGCGTAATGTCAAATCGAATGACAGGTTTATGTCCCGTCACAACGTTCTGGCATGTCCGCAAAAGACGACGGGGGGGGGGGGGGGAAGGTGGCATTTTGGACAAACGGAAACTATCAAATCGCATTTGGACACCATGGTCTCTTATAACAAAAAAAAAAAACAAAAAAAAAAACGAACAACGAAGAAAAAGGTAAAGGTTTGATAATATCGGACATACAAGAAGGAATTAACGGCATTATCGATGACAGATTGACATTATTTGGCAGAATAGTGATATGATTGCAACCATAACCGCAGACAAGAAGCAATGATAGAATTACCCTACAATTTCCCGTTAGTTTCTTCACAAAATTTAATGCGATAGGCATTGAGGGATACGTTAATTGAACACCGAACTAAAGCTAACCAATCATTGCGAATGATTACACCTCCCGAGCTTTAAGCTGTGGTTTGCTTTCTCCTTCCTTGTTGCTATCATTTTTGGCTTTATTCTACTTTGGGATCTGCGTGTTGTTTGTTTGTTTGTTTGTTTGTTTGTTTGTGTGTTTGTTTGTTTGTTTGTTGGTTGGTTTGTTGGTTGGTTGATTGATTGGTTGGTTGGTTGGTTGGTTAGTTAGTTGGTTTTTGGCGCCAGCGAAATTCGGTCTAACAATACATGTTGATATGAGTAAAATTTAAGTAAAATCATAGATATGTTAGCAGTTCCCGCTCCTTGGTTTTTATGACAATGTCCCATCGCTCTATTTTTTGTGTTAGCTATTCCATGTTGATGCATGTAAAACATCAGGCACTTTGAAAATGATGTTGATGAATGATCCCTGTTTGAAAAATTAGAGAACTATATTTATTATTCGTCTTAAAAAGCAAAAGAATTTCATAAACAAAAAAGTATAGTATCCCTGCTCAGCACAATGTCATAGCATGACGAATGAACTTGGGGGGAATTTGTGTCATGAAAATTAATTACCCGAAACCACAGGAGAACATCGCTCAATAGTATTTCGAACCATCTCTTTATAGCCCCACTAACTGCTAAGCACTCAAAAACGGACTGGATAAAACAAATATGTGCGCGCAAACGTTTCATGCACTTTCAAGGGAACTTTCAAGGGAATTCCATGCCGTGCAATAAACATCATGAATAAAAATGTCATCACAATATGATAAATTTGGGTGTCTTTGTTCTGAACTTTAGAGGTTTAACTTCTCCGCCTTTCACTGTGATAAAAGTAGTGTCGGCCTTTCATATCATTGCCTTTGCATTCAAAGTAGACCTGATACCTATATGAAGAGAGAGAGGGGGGGGGGGGAGGTGGGGCGGGAGGGCACAATAATTATTGAAAATGTGCGAGTGATCTGGCTACGTAAAATCAGAAACACATAATTATCAACGTTAAAGAAAACATGTTTACTTTGCAACACAAAAATACTGTTATTACTTGTACAGTGCTATCTGGGAGTGACGATAATTATTGCAATGTAACCACAAATAGCTTTAGAATACTATGGACGAGTTAACGAAGCAATAGTTTTGAACACAAACCACACACCAAGACCCATGCCCACAAACGCAAGCACGTTCGCATGAAATATACGCATTCAGTCACCACAACCAGGGAGGTGAGTGTCTCACCTCCCTGCCGCAACTGAAGAAAACATAAAAGTCATCTGAAAGGGGAGCACGCAGTAGTACCTTTTCATGAAAGTTGTCAGTCTTTGAAAATCACCATGGTAACAGTCAGTAACCAGAGCTTCTCAGCCAATCAAAACCAATGATTTGATTGGCATTGTCAGAGACTGACATGACTGACAACTTGCAAGTCAGGGCTGACAACTTTCATGAAACTTTGCCCTGATGAACACCAAACGTTATGCAATGTGTCTTACGTCATTAAACCACATGACTAACACCGTCTCTCTTCATGTCCTACCCATGATGCAACACACTTCCTGTCCAGAGGAAAGATCGACATAGGATGTTGCAGGTGAGGAGAATGAAATCATGTCACCGCATCAAGGATACCAAATTAATCGTGATAACAGCTGAGTGACATTTTCGGACAGTAAGTGAAACGGACAGATTTAACATCTCATTTTGCACACGTGACACTCGGTATTAAATCAGCAGACACTTTAATCACATCAGTTGTTCGATGTCCGTTGAATGAAATTAATGAAGATGGCTTTCTTTCCCATAGCCGTTCGTAAAAGAGATTTTGAGGTTGCACATCAATATGGCAAAGTTATCTCCTTGATTCTAGTTGGCTACTACATCCATGTTTGTGTATCGCATTGCTGTTATCAATAATCCAAAACCATGCATGAAATAATGATAAACGGAGAAAAGCTTTGGGTATGATTGTTTATAAACATGTATACATATAACATGTAATATCCCTGTCTATAAACGAACTTATCCTTTTTATTATTTCTCTTGAAGATAAAATAGTATTATCGCAAACTAACACTTATTGTTACAAATTGATGGAAACGTACACACAAAGAATTGACGACTGATATAAATGCACGAGAATGTTTGAGAAGAAGCTAGAAACAAGGCATCTTCACTTTTTACTCGCAGCAATTTCTTGTACCACGATCATATTCCCTGGAGGTTACTGTCCACTGAAAATATTAAGACGGACGAAATTGTGAACAAATACTCCATATCTTTTCATCATCTAAAACCAAACAAAACGATTTTTCTAAAATGTTCGCTTTAAGCTCAGTATGCTATTAGCCTTTCTCAAATGCCCTCGCACTTTTTTTCACATAGCGTCGGCAATCGCGAGAGTACGTCATCGCAGGTGACTTGATTCTGTCAAGCTTTAACAATGTTTACAATCCCCTGATTCCATCAGCTGAAATATATGCTTCACCGTAAAAGTCTTTGGCAAAGGCTACGAGGGGACACGATTTCTTTTCAGAGAGCACCAACAACATGACAACAGTTTTCATTTGCGCATCGAGGAGGGAGCCCTGTAGACCCCCAGGGGTGCAGGTAATCTGATGGAGACCAGTCAGTCAAGATTCTCACATTCCAATCGAACAGGTGAACGATAAGCCACCAGGATCCTCGGAGTGTGATCACAGGTATACCATGAGCCGTAGGGTGCGTTCACACTGTGATGTTCCTTCGCAATCGATTGGAATAATCATTCACATGAGGATTGTTTTGAGCTCTTGCTTTATATTACAATTGTCATCGTTTTCTCAGCATCAGATTAATACATATTCATTAAAAATAATCTAACCTCCTTCAGTCTCCCTCCTAATAACTTTGTGAACAGCATTATTTGGACGTTTGTTGTGCTGTTTGTGTGCTCGCTATTTGTGCTTTTATTAGATTCCTTGCATGACGGTTTCATGCATAGATCCTTTATTTTGAATTTTCACTTGATACAAAACTCGAGGATTTTACAATCATGCATGTTCTCCAAAGACAGATCTCCTGTTATTTATAGTCACTTGGCATAAGTCAGTTTTCACTGCGACATCTTCTGTATTGTATTCTGATTGATTTTTTGTACTGAATGTCACCAAATATATATGTTCGCATTCAGGTGATTAAAACGTTTTGGAGGTGCATCGCATCTGACAAATGAGATGGTTCTCTGTCTGCAGTCATCATTTACAGCTACAAAGAGGGTCTCCCCGAGTATTTGGAATTGTCATAAATATGTTCTAAGTGCCTGACTTCCAGAAAGTTAGAAGTTAATTTCAGGTGTTCGTTAATCAATGACTGCTCACATGCACGCGGGACCTATCTCTTTGATTTCTCAAATTGACAATAAATTGGAGCTGTATCCCTCTGGAAAATTTCGCATTCCACACTCATCTACTTCTTTTTCATCACTTAAATTAACTCTGTCACAGTGACCAATTTTGTCTAAAGCTAGAGCAAGTCTCAAATCCAATAACCCAGGTAACAAGGCATGCGTTTTCGTCACCCTTGAAATTCGCTGCTTTCCGTTCCAAGGGGTGAACGCTCGGCCGTTGCCAAGGGCAACAGACCTGGGGAGATGTCGTCATTGTCATCAGCCCGACCTCTCATCTAGCCGTCTTGTCATCGATTCCCCAAAGCGATTGTTGACGATGTCAACCGATACTTCGGGATAGTGTTACAATTCGCAATAAGGTATATATGGGTATCTCTGATGATAATATTTTGGAGGTTGTAGCTCCATGGCAATATTATGATGAAACATGAGCCAGATTCTACACAAATATGTTATCTTCCAGTTTTTAGTGTGGGCATACTTTTGAGAACGAGTGCTGAATATACAAGACTGGAAACAAATACGAACTTTGATTTATACTTTGCGATTTTCCCCCATGTCATTTTGCCAGCAGGTGTCAAATTTAGGTTTGATCAAACGTTTCTATTTGTAATGATAATTGATCAATTATTGGATGCAATTTTCATCAACAGTAGAATTTAGCAAGTACATGTACTATTAAGTGCTCATCCACAAAGACATGTAAAAAAAGGAAAGCTCATGACGATTACTAAGGATGATAGTACTTTCATTTCTTGCAGATTTAGTCAAAATCTTTATAATGGCACCAGTTTCACGTTTAGGTATCAGCTCAAGGTCAAGTATGGTCTTGACTGACCTCATAGGGTTCAGCACTGCTGTCTCGCACAGAGTCCTGTCTTCATTACCCGAGCATCATGATTAGTTTATCCAGGGAGGTGACTCCCTGGTTTATCTGTTTCAAGAAGGGTATAACGGTTTAAACGTCTTGCATGACTACTTGCATATACTCACAAGCACAAGTCGAACCCCTGATCTCTTGTTTATGAGTACAGAGTGGTATACCATACCACAGCTATTCCAAATTCCCTATCTGAGGCATTGTTGCCTAGTGAATAAGACTGGACTTTCAATCAGAGGTTCCGAGTTCAATTCCCATCAAGTGCTAACGTGCCTGAAAAAAAAAAAATGTTTTTACCTACAACGTCCATCTCGACCCTGGCTCAAAAGTGGGTACTTGGCAAAGCTAAAGGTAATGACAATGGCAGGACCATCTAGTACCAGTAGAGCAGTGGCAAGACTGAAAAAGCTACCCTGGAGAAAGAACATGAAGAAGGACATTATTCATTCATTATCATTATTGCAAAATACCAAGCCAAGAACAGCCGTCGCGACGCGTCGGTTCACCAAACCTTCTCAATGGCGTTTTATCACTCCCATCAAATGGTGCCCTATTACTTATCATGATATTCTTTATAATCGCCCCCCCCCCCCCCGCTCATACTTCGCAATCTGATTCGCCCTTATGCTCACGGAGGGGGAGGAGGGATGGCTGATCGAAGTCTCAGCATCCCGCTCAGAGTTGTCGACGCGGAGCTAAAATTACTAGATTATAAGAAATCGCTTCCCGCCTGGTGTGCCGAATTACACGTGATATGAACACATTTGAGCGATGAGCAATTGTCTCGCACTGATTAATAAAACTACGACTCTGCAAGAAGGAACAGGAGATTGAGGTAATTATCGCATTGATTCAGACTTATTACCTCTCTAATCGTACTCTACGCATGTGCAGACCAAACGACACTGATCATGTGCCCACACGCGACTTCAGTATAGCAATCAGACCTAAGTGTTTTTGCTACATAGCGAGAGTAAAATGAAACAGTTACCAACGGCGTGCAGAGCAATGTTACCATTCGATTTAATAATGATATTACAAATTTGTATTGATTTCATTGAATTATAGACCAGGATTATACATATATTTTTTTGTAGACTTCACACGCCATCATAATCAGATAGGGTGGGCGAGTACGTGCAAGAGCGTCATAGAAATCTCCTTACAGATGTTTGTTTGTTTGTTTGTTTGTTTGTTTGTTTGTTTGTTTGTTTGTTTGTTTGTTTGTTTTACGCCTGATGAACTAATCTTCGTACGGAGATGCGCAGCTAAACCTGCTTTCTGTGACTTATATTGCGATGTTTCCTTTCCTTTCGGTTCTCCTCTCTCAATAGAAATCACGATCCTCCTGATTTCCTCTATCCATCTCACTAAACATCTATCACTCTTCAAGATTTGCATCCAATATCCGCTTGGACTGAAACGCTGAAGCCAACGATCGTGGGCGACCAAAACTCTAACAGACCATGTCCCGCTGCTATGGAGTGTCTGCCTCCCCTCGTATCTGTTACATCCAACTAGTCCCTACCCCACCCCTTCCCACCCCTCCCCCTTTCCCTTCCCCACCTCAACATGTAGGTCATGGTCTATATGTTTGTTGCGATATAGGATAAGATGATCTCGAAAGATATCTCATTTTCTTTCTCTAGTGTATCTGTATTGTATATTTATTCACACTTTATTTTTCCATCTATCTACATTTCTATCTAGATCTATCTATCTATCTATCTATCTATCTATCTATCTATCTCTCTGTCTATCTATCTATCTATCTATCTGTCTGTCTATCTATATAGTATCTATCTATCTATCTATCTACCTCTCTGTCTATCTGTCTATCTTTCTATCAATTTATCTACTTTTCTTTCTCTATCTATTTTTCTATCTATCTATCTGTCTATCTATTTATCTATCTATCTATCTATCTATCTATCCATCTATCCATGTATCTATCTATCTTATTGTATCTCTTTGTTTTATTTTCCAGGCAGTTTGAGTACAATGCGAGCAGATAACCCCCACAATAATATTTGTATCCGTCTTCCCTCTAGACAAGATGAATTTCTTGAGACACATGGAGTATATCAGTTCTCTGGAATGATGATTGCAATGATGCAGTGGTATTTATGTTGACATTTCCTGTTTGTTTCACTGGGGCACTATTAACTATTTCCAAGAAAAGCAACTCCCGTTATAACGAAGTTCCCGGGAACAGCAGTTTTATTTCGTCATAACGGAGTATCGTTATAGCCGAATAAAACATAATTACATAGAGAAATAATTTCCTAACCTGATCTTTTTTAACTTCGCTGTAACAAGAGTTTCGTTATCACCGTGTTCGATTGTTATAATGGCAGTAGACTGTATTTTTGTTGTATACGCTATAGGTTCTTGCCAGAGAGTAGTTTACGCTGCTGAATGAAAGAATCAAATTGGAAAGAAGAAAACTTTCCCAAACATTGACAAACGTGTTCAAGAATCTCAGTAACTTTCTAGGATGTGCAACAGGTGTGGGTGGTGATAGAACTCGGTACAGTCCAGCTTAAACGAGGCAGAACGTCACCTTCTCCGAAGACAGAAACTACATCTAGCTGATCGCCAGGGTGATGACAGAACATAGTACCAGTCCACTTCAAACAGGGCGTAACTCCACTCCCTCGGAAGGAGACTTCGAAGGAGAGGGCAACAACCTCTCACATTTAGAGAGCTGAGCGGCTGGGTAAACGTAAACCGGATCCATGGTGGGGAGTGTGACATTTCCAAGCCTTGAGACAGATAAAGGATCTTGAAGTATCGCAAGACAGACTTTCTACTTGGAGCATTCCCCATATCTACCCTCTCATCTCTAAGTCTGTCTAGCATGACACCGCAAAGATACACCCCTTCATCATCGACTGTTTTGCTTGAATTCCGACCTCCTTGCTTGGGTGCAATATTCGGTCACATTTGTCCACACGTCCAGTCCAGGCATTTACTTCTTTTTTTTTTTTTTTTACAAAGTTTGCTAAATGTGAATCCTTACCAAGGCTATGGTTCATCCGCAGGCATTATTTACTTTGAATTCCATAGGTCTTGAACTTTTACTCGGAGGGACTCTGACCGAAGCTGAATGAAAAAACAAAACAAAAAAACAAACAGCTAAACTGTGCCAACATAATGAAACACAACAATTACTTTACATCGTAACATAGTTTTAATGTAGTTATGTGTAAACGTAGCTACGTTTAGCTCCCAAAATTTTGTTTTGTGATAGAGCAAATTATGAAAGATTAATCAGAAAGAGACGCTTCATAATGTAGAAACATTTTCCACAAAAATGTATTTGTTCGGTTTATCATTCCCATATTTCGGTGTCAAAAAAAGAAAATGTGTATGCAGAGAGAGAGAGAGAGAGAAAAGATACAAAGAGAGGAGAATGAGATATCTGGGGTCTTTTAAAACCCGTTGGTCAAAGAATACAACTTGACTTCTGCAACGCTTTTGAATGGGCTTAGTATACAGATTGCCCAAGTACTCGTATAGTCTCTTTCTTCCGCCCTATAACATTGTGTATATCTCTTGAAGATATTAACTTCTAGAAAGTGTAATGCTGTAACATTCCGTGTGTACACAATGAAGCCAGTGTACGTGCAGTGACAGGTACAGAGAAATGTGTGTGTGTGTGTGTGTGTGTGTGTGTGTGTGTGTCCTCTTTATGTTACATATCATTCGGTGTTTTGTCTCGGTATAGTGTACGTGAATCATGAATTCTCGTAAATAAGCTGATATCTGTGTAACGATTGACACTAAAATGTCTGAATTATATCTATCGGAATGAACACTTCACCTGGAATTGGGAAAAAAACAACACTGTCTTACAACGCTGACTGAAGTTTTTTATCTAGTATGATTGTATTATGTAATTTTGATGAAATAAAATCAGGTTTTACTGGGGAAAAAAGTGTGTGTGTACAACAATTGTAATGCTGTGCTCAGGAGAGCTTGTCCGAGGAGAGAGAGAGAGAGAGAAAAGTAGGGCATACGCACGACCCCTCCCAAGTTTGTGGTTTTTCTTCCTTCGGAGCGGGTTTCACGTCTGCTTTACACCTGGGGAACTTAATTGATCGATCAACAGCTCTGATTATCGATACCCACAGCACGTTTCATACGTTGTAACAGAAGGTCAGCCAACACAACGCACTTGAAGAGAGAGAAAGAGAGAGAAAAAAAGGAAAATGTCACAACCCTGGGTTGCCCGTTTGGGTTGATTTTTCGCGTGCCTGTTTCAACCTTGTCTGGGAAAGCCACGGGGTCAGACGATAGTGAGTGAATGTACGTTAAAGGGGCATTCCGGATGATTTTCATAATTTCACATCATGTAGTACATAAATCAACAGGTCCATGTACAGATTCGTGGAATTTATTGTGGTCCTTGAGAAGAGAAACCAATAAATTGAAAATCTTGAACAAATTACACTGAACAGTGCTGATGACATCAGAGCCTCATATATTTCAGAAATGTAACAGTGTAATTGCATTACAATACCGCTTGCTCGACAAGTTCACCTGTAAAAAATCTATGCATGCCTTCTTCTTTTGTTCTGCTTCCTTGAGCCCCAACTCATGCATTCTTATGGTGAGGCTGTCATGTCATCATCCTTGTTCGTTGCAATTTGTTATAAATTTTGAAAACATTCTCATTCCTTTCCCCAATCACTATAAATCCTGCAACTCTGTACTCAGTTTGATTTATATATAGTTGTTCAAATGTAAAAGTCTGAAAATCATCCGGAGGTCCCCTTTAATGACGTTCTTTATCTGTCGCAATGACTCTCAAAGCGGACCGAGCCGGCTCTTGACTCGTACCGTGCCCCGCCCGCCGCGGCCATGAACGAAAGGCATACCTGTCTCAAGGTAAAAACCGCAGACTCCATGAAAAAAGACAGAAATGATTTGATCATAATCTCCCACCCGACACATCCATAGAGACGAGGTGTGATAATACAAGGTGTATGTCATTTCTTCCTTATTCCAACTTTCTCCCTCTTTCTAAAAATGTATCGAATCAGGGAGATGGGAGCACTATGTTCTTGTCTGCTATTTCCCAGGTCGCATCATAAAAGTCACATGCTGCTCCATGCTACCATTACGAGCGGACGTTGACTTACTGTTATGTGAAACACTGTAGTGAGAATTTTTCAGTCTGATATGAGGAAATAGACCGTCCTCATTTCTTTATAACCAGGCACTACACATCCCATGAGAACTCACAAAAACTGATTCGCCTGATGGCCTAGAAAAAGAGTACAAAATATAATAGATACATGATTTGATATTTGATGTCTATTTTACTTTTTTTTCAGTATTTCTTTGGGAGAAATATATTTCTTCTAAAGTATGTAGGGCTAATATTCATGAGCTTGTCATCTATAGAATTCAGCACTGGTATTTTTTTTTTTTGTTGTTGTTGTTGAAAACTTCAGTAAAACTGTATTCTTCGGGTTTACTCTGTTAAATCCATTTCATTCTTTTACGCATGTGATGTATAGTATGAAAGTGTGCATGAAAAATCGTATATTATGCATGAGCTCTCGGAGTATGCCGAATTTCAGAAACTGATAATCTACAATTAGTTTGTTGTCATAATGGTATTAGTTTAAACTGTGAATCTCTTCTTTTATCATCTTGCCTTAACTGACAATAATGTCTGGCTATTGTTGGTTCTATAATGCACAGCCACAAGAAAAAAGAAACGAAATTATCTTTGTGACCGATATAACCTGCATCAGATGGTGTGTATGAGCTCATCGAGGATCATCAACATGATTGGATTATCAGTACTTTAGATTTGGAGTGTGATTTACAATAGGTCTAAAATCAAAGTCATGAAATCTAACATCTATTATTAGACATCAGTTAGTTTCATATAGTATCCTAATCCACTTCAAGAAAAAAAAAAGAATACAAAAGCTTTCCCAGTTATGTGGTCTGCTGCAAGTTTTCATATAGTCAGTTGGGAATGGCTAGTACAACAAATTGAATAATGTTCGGAAATGTGGTCCCAACAGAGATTGATTTTAAGGAAAACGAAGAATTCTAGAACAGCACTCCTTCCTTAATATCCGAATTTGCCAAGTAAGGGGATATGTGTATTTTCAGAATGCAAAAATTACGACAAATTGAAATATCGGATTTGGCATAGCACTTTTAAATATCGTCAGACTTTAGGCAGTGGCATGGATTTCGTGTTTTCAAGTTTAAAATCCTCGATAAGACATGAAGGGAAAATCACTCTCTAAAGCAGACGAAGAGAAAGCAATAAGCATAGAGGTAATGTTATTGTAACCAGGTTTTGGGTTACATCTCGCCAGGGAACTTGAACTATTGGGCGCTGTAGACCGAACGAATTAAACCCACATGTGCGAGACAAGGAAAGAGCAGAAATAGGGAACACATGTCGTTTCTTGAAAATGACCCCAGGAAAGTTTAGCTGTGACAGTTTGATCAGGTGCGGGTCAGTACGTGGAATTAGGTAGTCCAAACTCTGGACGCGTTTTCTTTATTTTTTAACTGGTTGGTCAATCCAACAATCTCTTCATCCCACGAACTGCGATGTCCGACATTGACCGTGATGTCCCAAAGATTCACCGCCTGCTACAGATGTGAATTGCTGCGCCATCAACGGCGGTAGTTAACGGCACGATGGCTTACGAGAAAAGCAGTCGGAGGTAGCTGGACTAGGGACTTAGGCCAGATCAACAAACTTGGCCCACATGTTGGTTATCAATACTGAAGCGACGGCATGTAAGCGGCCACGACTGTCACATGACAACCATCTCACGGTTGGCAATGGTTGCCACGATGATAAAGGGGGTGGCTAACTGATCAGTGGGAATCAATGGGAATGCTGGGGATGATTGTTCCAATCCTTTGTGGGATTCATTTGAGAGTACATTATATATTCTTGTGTGAAAATTATTTGCTTTAGAATGGTCTCATATTCAAGTAATTTTAATGTTAATGATCGCCTCGTCACTGTACAGGCATGCTAACCTGGAAACAGTAAACTGCACATTACTTGAATATGAGACCATTCTGAAGCAAATGATTTTCACGCAACAACAGCAGGATTGGAACAATCATCCCCAGCATTCCCACTGATTCCCACTGATCAGTTGCGAGACATCCCCTTTAAATAACGGAGGCAGAGGGTGCAAAGGGCGTGATGGGGGTGGGACGGTTATAATGAGAGGGCACTGAGAAAGCACGTTTAATTACCACAATCCTTTCGTTTATCCATTTTTATTTATTCTTCCCTATAAAGTTTAACTCTTTGCGTAACGTGCGCAATGCTTGGAGTAACATGATACGTTACTGCTACGCACTGTGACTTTTTTCTTTCACATCCAGGCATATTTGATTATGATTGCATAAGTATACACCATTAGCAGTTTATTTGTCTTAACTCCCGTAGTTGTGATGGTAATACCCATCAAATCAATGTCAAAAGTTTTAATGATAATGTAAACTATAGAAAGATAATAATGATGTTATGATGATGATAGTAACAATGTTAAATAATGATAGTACTTAATAATAATAATAATAATAATAATAATAATAATAATAATAATAATGATAATAATAATAATAATAATGATAATAATAATAATAATAATAATAATAATAATAATAATAATAATAATAATAATAATAATAATAATAATAATAATTATAACAATCGATGTATGGTTCTATCCTTGACTCACCCTAAGCGGCTTGTTATAATCAGCAATCAATGCTAATCTTTTATTGGGACATATCGTACCACAATACAGAAACGACGTTCAATGAGGTTGCATTTGAAGGAGAAATTAAATCCACCCGACCTCATTTCCCGAAAAGATCTCATTAAGTCGTAAAGAATCTTATTCCCCCTTTTATTCCCACGACAAAAGTCAGTGAGGACAATGTATGTTACGGTACTGCACATTACGACTGGCCTGAGATTCCCTAATCTATTAAATCTCTCTTTGCCGTCAACGTGTCCTAACCTCAGCCGCGCTACCGACGCAATTCCCTTGGTGCACGACGGTGAATCTTGAAATAGAACGTTTGTCATTCTCCGTTGTGAATGAAGAAAATTGGCGATCCATTAATATCCCCAAAGCGATTTGTTGCTTCAATTGAATTTACTTGAGCCACAAATAGGGCCATTGGCATTAATTTCCATTGACTCCACACACGGATCATAAAAAGGAAGAAATCTAGGTTGGTTGTTAAACACAATTGCATTAGCCTCATCCGCCAAGTAATTGAAATGAGAAGTGTATCTTCAAACATTCGCCAATATCTTATTCAAGAATGGGTATTTATTTTGAGAACCGGTGATTCACTTTGAGCAGCATAAAACCAACAATATTTTGTACCAGTTTATAGAACTGTTTCACTTTTGAATCCAAATTCAAATTAGATTTCCTTCCTTTGTGAGAATTATGAATGGGAAAGAAATAATGATTCTACAATGATAACGTTTCTGAAATCATACCAGGAAAGATAAACATTAACAATAGATTAAGTACAGCTGTTAAAAAAAAGAAGAAGATAGAAATAGAATACATGTTTTAATATATTTTAAGAGTTAACGTATCAAACGTACATTGGCAAAGCTTCGCTTTTTTGTCAGTAGAACTTGAAGGCAGTTACAAGAGAGATGACTCAACTGTTTCAGTGATGATAGGAGTCGTGTCTAGATGATGATTTGATGGAAATTAAAAGTGCTCGGCTATCAATTGATATTTTTTTCCTGATGTTGAGAACGCATAACAGGAGAAAATATTACGAAGTCATAGGAGATCGAGAAAGGCAGGGGGTGAGAGGAAGCGAAGAAAGGAGGCTGAGAGGGGAGGAGGGGGTGGAAGGAGATAAGGAAATAAGGAGGAACATGATATCTAATCCTAGCACCACAAATTTACCGCAAGGTGTAACAGCTAGCACCTTACTCCCATCACAGTTAACCACGTCCCCTCGAGCAGTGTATAATCAAATCATAACGCTCTCCATCCTTATTAAGTTCACTGCCTCGAATGTGCACCGCCAGCTACTTCGAGATTGCCATTTTTCAGTGCCAAGGTCGAAGATAATGATCACACATTTTTAGAAGTTTTGGTTTCGTTGGGGTGAAAAGGTCAGCTGAGAAGAGCGGTCCAAGTACTTCAACTGACCCCTGATCAAGATAAGATATGAAATTTGTACCTCGGCAATCAAAATTTCGGGCTGTTGGATTGTTGATGGAGGTGTAAATTCACCGGCTGGGTGTAATGAAAACCCAGATTGATACACAAAGTAGCTCACAGTAAAAACATGGCGCTACATTATAGCCCCATGGTAAAAACACGCCACTTTTTCAGTGTGAGCAGCGATTCCCTATACAGAAGCGGGAATCCTGACTACGATACACGGGCATGGCGTACCAATATTTCAGCAAGGAGACTCCGCATATACATTAGCCCATCACCCTCATATATCTATACAGAAATGAGACTCAAATCATTAAAAAAAAACCATCAATTTCAACAATATAAATATACATGATCATTAAATTTTTCAAAAAGTACAGAAAATAACTTACAATGTTTCATATCTTCCGTAGATAGAAGAGTTAGAAAAAGTAGTATGTGAAATTGTTTATTAGCCTATAGTGACATCTGTTAATAAATATTTTAATGTTCCGGCTAGTTTCATCTTTTCATTTCTTTTTAGTTTAGTCACACTACAATGTTCAGTGTCTTGAGCAACCAGTGGTCTTTCGTTCGATTCCTATAAGGGTACCTGGTTATTCGGTGTTGATACTAATGGTATGGTCCTTTGGGGGAAAAAAAAAAAGAATGTTTCTCTGAAATGCTTAATCCTGGATAGATCAAGACGTGATCACATCCCAACATCCTAACAAGTGTGGTTTTTCATTTAGTCGTGCTGTTTTATTTATACTATCTACACGTGGATGCACATTGTAGATTGTAGTGGTTAGTGTCCGTAAATTGTACAATTGTACAATTGCAATATGACAGCCATTGAATATTTTGGTCATAATCGTTTTTCCTCCGCCGTCAGGTGTCTTGCACCTGTGCCTAACTCTTTAACTCGAAGTTAACTTGAAGTCAGATGACGCAAACGTCTGGGCCCAGAAACGTGCATTAAAGGTCGCAGCTGATACTGCAATAAACCGCACCCCACTTATCGGGAGAGCACGCATTTGGCCACCGTAAAGATGAAGTGTTACAATAGGTACAAGTAGTGGTTGGAGTTTTGTTATCTATTGTGATATCTGATAGATGTTTCTCTACAGCGATGCAATAATTATGCATTCATTCACCGGTTCCCTAGTTTTTGTTTTCTGTTATAACCCCTAGCCATCATGCAGTCAGTTAAAGATAGGTGTGTATGGGGCAGATAACCTCTCTTGTTGTCAAGGAGAAAGTTGCTTGTTTTGGGGTTGCTCATATCTTTAGGTTTCACAGACAATGTTGCATTGTCCTGCGTGCGTCTTTCTCGAGAATATTATGTTTATATTTGTAATTTGTTCCAATGTTCAAGTTCTTGATCCAGTGGGTTTCCTCCGAAATAATTGCAACGAGTGATGCAAGAATTTGCCGTCAAGACAGATCAGGTAGCATGTTGTCACCATTCACAGGTGACAGCTAGTGAGGACGTAAGAATGAGTACTTGCACATGTGGCGGCCTCATCCAACATTCCCGCAAGTGTCGGCTTACAGCTCATCTTATGCCCGCGCTGTCATCTACTTCCCACGATCTTACACTCTACAATCACTCGCTTTGCCAATCATGATCTTTGCACTGCAAGAACGTAAGATGGTAACGCCCAATGCGGGCATCACCTCCCCGGAGTAGGTCCCATCTTCACGCGGGACCATAAAGCCACAAAAGAGGGAAAAGGAATCTTCCTGAAGCTGGCTCCTCATCAATTCCTGATAAGCACTTTAAGATCCCATCAGCGGGGTATCAATTAATCGAATAAGGATCATTCAGTCTTACTCAACCTTTGGCGGTGAGCGCTGCGTGGGAGCCACAGGATTTGGCAACTGTTCAACGATTCATTGTAGTCAGGAAAATCAAGAATGTCCCTACCTCGGCATGACCTAAAACTTCCTGAAGGTTCCAAAGTTTATAAATCCCCGCAAATTTCTGACTACACGATTGGATCCTAAAGCTTTACGTTGATACAAGCTTTCATAAAATTATGGGTCCGAAACAACCAGCAGTTTCCTGCTTCCATTCTCATAGAATTTTTCCTTTAAGGTTCGTATTTGTTTGTATCCAGGTCATCGTTTAGTTCCTTTGTAACTATATCATAGAGACATATACACTCGTTTTATTGTTCATTAAATATCTATGTTACATTTGATGTCGTTTGTCATTTAGCTACAGTCTTGACTGCATTATCTACCATGTCTACATACTAGTATTCTTTATATGACCGAGCTCATCACAGAGGCAAATAGAACCGATAGTCGTTGACAAATTAACATACACCAACTAAAACAAAGAAAGAAAGAAACATGTAGACCTCTCAATCATTCTGAATTTAGAGGAAAGAATCTCAATACTGACCATTCCCAACTCTTGTGTCAATACGAGTTTCCTATTTTTCTTGATAATTTTACTACTCACTCGTATGGTAACTGCTCTTTCTTTCCATTTTTTTGAGCCAAATCATCTTTTCTTTTCAGTCAGAAAGCGTAATTGGGAGGTCTGAACATGATGAACGAAGGATTACCGGAACTGGATGCTAACCTAAAGGCATGCTGGGATTTTCACCAAGTTATACCGAGGAGGAATCACTAGCCTGGAAAATGTTGGTAAATATTAAAATGGCAAATTTTCCATTGAAAAGGATGAAACTGTCTGGAGCGAAATATCTGTTCCGGAGAGGAGAAGCAATTTTCCTCACGCGAGCAACATTTATCGCCCTTGAAGTATTGCGTATCGTTATAACCTTTCACCTTTCACCTTTGAACCTCAAGGCGTCAAGGTCATCACGCTACCACTCGTTAACCAAACAAGTAATAATTCAAACTCGCAACAGACGCAACGACCGTTCAGAAGAACTCATTTAAAGTCCTCCGCAACAGTCGAATGTATGTGTTAGTGAATTTGTAGACGTATTTGTTACAGCATCGTTAAAGGAGACCAAACTTGAGGGCTTTTGAGAATTTGGAAAGAGGTCTAAAAATAAGGTCATTAGCATCTCTTCACACTACTTCCAACCTGTCATTTTGTCATAGTAGCATTGATCATGCATACACATTTCTGGACAAACGCATTGCTATGTGAGGTATAGAAACCTGTCAAGCAGACGCATGATGAAAAGCACGCTATGATGGACTCAAAGAAAACATATCTTCCAAAAAAAAAAAAAAAAACACCCGAAATGATGGAGATTCCATTTTAAGCCTAATGGAGTCATTATTTTGCAGCGAGTGACAAATGAGTGGATGAACTTTCGATGTCTTTTGGCGCCAGGGATCACCCAGGGATAGGGATTTAGATTTCACTTTTTGCGAGATAATTAGAAACCACACATGAAATATTAAAGAGCATACAATTCTAAGAGGAATTCAAGGTTTAATTGATGAAAATCGATTCTTAAATAGCTGATATACAAAAAAAGCAAAACAAAGTGGTAGTTAGAAAAGGTAGGTTCCACCTTTTACTAGGACCACTTTGTGTCGCTTTGTACTAGAATATCTCGGTCATTTCATAACCGATTTTCATCAAATAAACTTTGAATTCCCTTAGAATGCTCTTTAAAATTTCATAAGTAGTTTCTAATTATCTCGCAAAAAAAAAAAAAGTTAAAACCTGAATTTCCATCTCAGCAAAACTATACCATCCCTTTAAGCGGTGATTTTTCATGTCGACAGTATAAAGCCATAGGTGACACAAATACGCATCATTGGTAAGAGAAGGAGAACTGGGAGGAGACGTGGGTAAATCTATTAACAACCTTGCATCAGTATCTTCCTCACGGTTTATATTTGGCTGGCCAAAGTGTCTGGTATATTTGAGCTCAGCGTCACCATTGGAGTGAATGATGATAAACAAGGACCACTCCTCTTCTTGACTGAACTATCTATAGTCTTCCCCCGGAGTGCCACCAGATGTGACGACTGTTTTTGTGATCTCCACCCCTGGGATATTTTTCATTTGTCAGTTACAAGTTAATCGCTGAAGTTTACATTTTAATCTAAATCGTAATGTTCTCAGATTATACGCCGATGTCCTTTAGCAAGCAGTATCCTACGGTATTAAAAGAAAGATTACTTCGATGTTTGTATGTTTAAGCGTTTAAGTAATAGCGAATTTGTCCCTTGATTCTTAAAACCATAACGCCCAAATACGAGATGGTTTAAGTTTGGATACATTTGTTATGTTTGTTTCGTTGTTTCTCACACACACACACACACACACACACACACACACACACACACACACATACAAACATCACTTTTCCTCTCTCACTTCACATTATCTAAATATTTGCTTTGCTGTACAACGCTCAAAAATTCCTGTCCCATGTGGGCATCGGTTCAGGTCTTTTTTTTTTTATAATGGTCTGTGCTGTCTCATGTCGCGTCGCACGTATTATGGGAGACTTAAAATCACGACGAGGTTTACAAAGAAGTGGAAATCTCGCTAGCAGACTTCGTAAAACTTATGATGTACTCCTCCTAATTCATAGCGGACATGGGGAACGTGCATCGGGGCTTGGATTGAGAGCTCTGCCGACGATCTGGCATTCTCCAGCTTCCTCTGTCCGAAGGCCAACAAGAAAGATGTCCCAATCTCGCCGCAACCTTCGCATTTATTACCTCACTCTCATCGTCAGACACAAAGTTATAGTATGAAAATACACGAGACACTCCTTGTGTCACCTCAGGGTAAGCTGATCAGAAGCTTAAATACCGAATGAGGGTTGTACATGACATGAGAGGAAAAGCTGAATGAATAAATTTAGCTGATTGAAGTAGAAAGTAATGAATAAATATACACAATGATAATACTGAGGAATATGATACAAATGAAAATATGAAGAGTCTTATGATCATAATAACGATGATAGTAATCACAACATTTTTGTATTAACGATGATTATAAGTGCATGTCAGTGGAAACTCAGGACTATGGATACGTAAAATACAACCAAAACAGTTTTGAAATACCATCGCAACAAATACACGCACTATACTGAGAAAGAGATATGATGACTGGGTTAGTTCCAGAGAAGTCAAAAGTCAATTGTAGCAGTGTGCGATTACAATCATAATCATTAGTCAAACTGACAAGGCTGTGTCTTATTAATCAAAGAGTGTCGTTATTCATCCAAGCACGTCGGAATAGTTCAATGACGGTATGACATTAAACCCAAGAAGCAAATTCCTCCACCAGCGAATGTAGATCCGGAATTCCATCACGCTCCCGGCGTCTGGATTATGTTTCATTCGTCTTTATTGATACGCATGACAGGGGTTAACCAGCATTAAACTGTTTGATAATGAACTCCAACAGAGTATTTTGGGCCTTCTTTAAGCTGCCGAGATACGGTGAGCTTTGATAAAAACAACTGCTGGAATATATTTTTGGCTAAAATAACAAAGAAAGAAAACGCGTTGAGATGTTTAGTATACTAAACGGAAAGTCAGCAAAAGAATAAGCCGAAGAAACCATTGAGTTTTGCAAATAACCTCTCAGACTTAAAAATATGAAATTAATGATAAATCTCTCTTCCTTTTGTTTTGAAATGCGGAATTCATTGAATATTTCCTAGTGATTACAATAAAGATATGCTAATATTGGTATGGAATTTCTTTACTGAAGATTGACAAGGATTCTTGGAGGTCATTTAAGATTCAATTATGTGCAATTATTTTTTTTTCTGACGTCTATCTGAAGAGACATTTTTTTTTAAATCTCTTCCTCTCTTTTTGTCGATGGATATAGCAATGTACGACAACTACGTCCTAGAGCTTAATATGCTGCCAGAAACCCGGTGCCCTTTAAACCACGAGTTCACTCACTGGCACATTATACAGCACCATCCGTCAGTGTCTCCGAGATTTCTAGCGCCCAATTATTAGATCAAATTAGAGGATTTCGAGAAATGGGCTGCCTACTATTAGATGAAACCGCAATGCGATGGCTGAGGTACATGAACCATCCTTACATGGGAATGATGCGGTCGGTTCATTCCTCTTTCTTCGCACGCGAGAAATCTCAACGGATTTCTCCATCAATACTCTTGGTATTCTCGTCCCATTTTTACGGTTTAGAGACGGAATTGAACAGTAAGAGAAAAAAAAAACTGTTTGATGATACTGATAATAAATCTCAGAGGCTGGAAAGAAACTCTTTACTTATGAGGATTCCAATAAAATAACACTTGTTTTGTTGTTTTTTAACCAATCCAGGGGCGCATGAGGGCGGTCCAAGTCAGACAAGGAAAATGATACAACAGAGTAACAATGCCAGCACAGTATGCTTTATAAGAAACAGTGTTATGAATTTTCTGATCAAGGAAATTACTCGTTATTATATATTGTGGACGTCATTAACATTGCTGTCCACATAAGATATCACTTAATAAAATTATTGTCACTTGTTCATTTGTGATGACGGCATTCGGCATGAAAGATTTTGTTTCACAACATAGATACACTTTGCAGTTACATTGTAGTTATCTATCATGTAGTCACTACTGACTTTATTTCTTATGTGTTATCTACCCTCTTATGTGTAATCTACCTGTGAATGTAAATCTTTCTGTGAATGTAAATCTCAAAATGAATGTGCGCACACTCTGTGACTTTAACTCATGTTTCCACCTCCCTCTCCCGCTCTTCTATCTGCCCCTCCCCCCCCCCCCATTCTCCCCTGTCCTCTTCCTACTCTGCTAATGTTATCCCTATTGATATAGCTTCTTATATGTCTCTACATTTCTATGTATCAACATGCGTGCGCCTCGTATCTGTTAAAGGGTGTGTACAGTTCTGGTCGAGGTGAGGATTTAGCTTTTAACGTTTTGCGAGATATTCAGAAACCACTCTATGAGATGTCAAAGAGCATGCAGTTCTAAGGGGTATCAAAAGTTTATTCGATGAAAATCGGTTTTGAAATGGCTGAGATATCAAAAAACAAGGTGAAACAAAGAGTTCCTAATAAAGTTGTAGCATGTCGCCTTTTATTATTAACACTTTTTTGATATCTCAGCCATTTGAAAACCGATTTTCATCAAATAAACGTTGAATCCTTCTTAAAATTATATGCTCTTTCATATTTCATAAGAGGCTTTTCATTATCTCACTTAGGAATGTTCAAAACATCAATCCCCACCTCAACCAGTACTGTACAGTCCCTTTAAACTATTTATCTGTTTATGTAAATTGCCTTTGATATCCTATCGTAAACTGACTATTTCATTTTGTGCTCCTGGTAGGTCTTTTTATATACCAATAAGTAAATAGATAATGAAATAGATACATAAAAGAATAACAACATGAATGAATAAAGAATTAGTAATGAATTAATGAAATAAATAATCAATTGATCAATCAATTACTTAAAAAAATGCACAACTAGTCGTCAAGGAGATATAGTTTTCTTCTAGCGATGACAGAGTGATATTGACTCATCACTCAATCAATCTAAGCTAATCAAATCAAATCAAATCAGAGATTGGCGGTATTTGAGAGTTTGATAAGAGAGAAGTATACATGGTCGTAGATTTAAGTGATTTAGTTAACAAAATACCAGATTATACCCCGTCTTCATGACAGTTTTAAAGAGCTTCATACACTTCATGTCAAAGTAGGTTTGAGATATTGGCACTGTGTGTGCGAGCGTGGTCGAGTATTACCCTCCCACCCCCGTGCATGGTCCTAAAATGTATTAATCTCCATGTAACTCATCCTCCTCGAGTGGTGCGTACACAAGTGCTTCCAATGTATCGCCGGATTGATAACGTAGCACGACCCTGGGAGGGGCTTGTCTTTCAAATGTTGTCTTTCGAAAGTAAGTACTCGAACAAAGGTCGGCGGTGAGGACGGTCGTTACTCTCAAGCACAGAAAAGAGAGCATGGATAATGTCAACCACACCCGAGGGGTTTGGTTCTGTACAGAGAAGACATAAGAGACAAAAGATTGGAGGGAAAAGTAGAAACGCAAACATTCTTCGTAACAAGAGACCGCAAGAGGAAAGTGTTAGTCTGGCACAAAATGTAGCGCCTTAGGAGCGAAATAGGAAAGGGAACATTCACGTTTAGAGGAAACTTTTGACGGGAAAGAATTGGAAAGAATCCAAATGTTGATGTTGAGAAATATTTTACAAGATCATATTTGGTATAAAGCATTGTAGGCCAGAATAGTTAGTTTAATGTGCGCATGATATTAGGCATACTGAATCCCGACGCATCTCAATCAGATATTTGACATTTTGTAAAGTCAGTTTGGAAAAAAAAAAATCAGTTGTACTGCCCCTCCTAAAGGCCCTATTAGGGGACACTGATATTCTCCGTGATGGGTCACAAGCTACTGAAAACTGCAACCCTCAAATGAACTGGATCACACCTCTATTGTCTGCATATGGTAACGTTCACTGGAGGATGATGTACGTCTGTAAATACTTTACCTATGATTCAGCCGGCATTTCTGCACAAGTACTTGTTCTTACTTATGGCATTAAGCCATGAATACTCTCACGTCTTTCGCGCAAGAGATTATGTTCTCTTTTATCTGTCTTTTATTGCGCCTTACAACACACACGATTCGGGACCGACTGATAGTGAATGTCAGTAAGGAATTTGGGCCTGGCGCGGGCTTTGAGCCAGATCAAGATAGTATCTAAAGATGAAGACATAACCAACTTTATTTTGTCTCTTCCACCTGACAAAACAATGTATGTCATGATCTTATTTAGAGACGCTCTGTTTTTATTGCATGACATCGCGATCTTGAAGCTCACATAAATCATCATTAAGGAGGAAATTGCTACAGCTAAATACCATGTCGAAGTGGAATAGATTTGAGATTAAACATATGTTGTCAAGGAGTGGTTCAAGTGTTTATCCTATCCTGAAACAGTATATTATATATAATAATATATGCAAATATATGATATAGCTTCCTTGTCATAATCTTCAGCTAAATCTTACATAATCAATGAGATTAATAGAACAATCAAGTAATGCAATTCCCATCGCATCTCCTTGGCATTTAATTCTGTAAATAGTATACATTTCTTCATGTTATCCAAATGTTCCTAATAATGACATTACACATGACGATATATAAATCAAGGATAGTAAACGGTTTTAGAATTTAAAAAAAAAAAAAAAAAAAAAAGATCAGTTCCCGATGAATGAAAATCAATCTCTATTACACCTTGCTTTCATCAGAAATGGTTCGGCGATGATGAGCAGCATGGAAAAGTAGCAAATAAAAAAAAAAAAGAGTGAGATCAATCAAACAAATAAAATACTAATTAGGAAGTATAGGAGGGACCCATATTTACATTACCGTATAATTTCGGAAGCTATTAGTTGGTGTGTAACAACCAATGACTGTTGAGGACGCACTACATAGGCAATGTGATACAAGTCACAAGTGCAATTACCTGCTCAGGTAACACTGGGTATAAAGTAGTCTAAGTGAGGAAAAGAGTCATACTTCTCTCGGAAACGTCTCCAGCTCTTGATTGGTTTATGAATGGTCATTGTGCTAACCAAAGCCGGAAGCGATTGAGAGGAAACGGAAGAGAGTTAAGTATCTCCGTTTTATTACGTCATCACAATTCACGAAACCTTAATTTACCCTATCTAAACAAAATCTGGCCAATAAGATCGCTACTCCAAATATGGCTTTATATCTTAATGACCGACATTTCCAAGGCTCTCGGTTGCCTCGGGTCATACCCTATCGAGAAAGAGAGTTGCTACATTTTTAGACACTATCCTTGCTAATTGCAAAGAGGACGAGGCTCAGTCCAGTCTTTGCTCGGGTGAATAACCTGTCCGATCTCTTAGAAAAGGAATTGTCAATTTCTAAGAGGATATGGGAGGGGTACACGTGGGCGGGACATCACTGAAAGGAGGGGTGGGGTAGACGCAAGGATGTGTATGCATACAGCATTTCATTTGTTCATAGAATGGTAGGCTGAACATCTAAACATCTCTTTTAGTTGCTCCATTGCACTTAACGCTTAAAGTCAATATATTGAACAGGAGCTTCGATATAGGAACTTCCGTTCAAATCTCATCTTTGTATCCAAAAGTTATGTATTAATCTCGATGTTTACAATATCTCACAAGCGAGTGCTACTGCTATTTATCCTATTAATATGTCCTATGTAAGATATCTTCATTAATTTTCCTTTTTATGCTTTAGTTTTCTGTTCCACGACCGCCCCCATTCCCCCCATGTTAGTTAGACATACACAGGATGGTCAGAGAACAAGGGAAAACATTACCATACGGGGTACTACGGCTGTAATTTCTGACAGTTTGACCGGAAATTGTTGTTATTTTGACATCGGGGAGAGACCAATGTGTGACAAATCAGAAATTGCAACTGGAAGTGGGGAATTTGGTCTCCCAAACGTTGTTAGGCCAAAGTAAGGCATAACTGTGATATGGTTAACGGATGAGCTTGGGAGATTTCATTTTCCTCCCCGACATGAGTATTGATTAATTGGCGCTGGCATTCCTAATTGACCTCCTTCTCTGGTCAGTGAAGATTAAGAGCAAGATGCCTATGAAGGAGATGGGCGATCAGGTGGTATAGACTCTGTATGCATTTCCATCTCTCGGTCGTGGTCATACGGAGTGTCCTATATGTGTCGTGACACATTTGTCCAGCAGCTATAATGAATTTTGATATGTAGCATGGAGCATCAACATGAATGCAGTCGTTGTCAGGTTGTCGCACGCTAACCCCGTAATAATTGCTGAATACGACTCATATTTTCATCCTTCCGCCAAGGCAAAAATACGACTTTAATGACATAAAAAAAAAGCATACGTTTTCATATGTTCGTGATGAAATTACGAAGTCACAACTCACGGATTACATCTCTTATCTTGCTTGACATAGGCATTACCGTTGTGGAAATAATTCATCTAAATTATCAGCCGCCATCCTTCCTTGGGAAAGGCTTCTTTTAAATCAAGCCAGGACGTGTTAAAAGGGTTATCACTTTCTGCACCCAGGCAAGCATTCATGACAGTGAACAGAAATCCTTTCGCTCTGACACTGTATGCAGATATACAAGATGTTGACACTCGATCGAAAAAATTTGAGAAATGACAGTTTTTTTTTTTTGTTTTTTTTTTGAGATATATTTATTTCCAAAATTTGATGTCTGGTAAGACGAAGACAGCAAACAACAGACGTCTGTAATAGCTTTACCTCAGGTGTATATTGCTATGACTTAACGTTATTCCCTCGCTTGAAGTGAACTCGAGCAATATCTACATACATTGTAGATGCTACATTGTAATACTATTACTGCTACAACAACTACTACTGCTTCTACTACTCCTACTACCACTACTACTACTACTACTACTACTACTACTACTACTACTACTACTACTACTACTACTACTACTACTACTACTCATAAATATAGTACTATAATAAAAAGAGTATCATCATTTTGTTATTGCTATTATTATCATTTTCATTTCTGCTACTATTACTATCGTTATCGCTATCATTATTATTATCATCCTGAAGTATCCTCATTATTATTACATGTACTAAGATCTTCATTGCGAAATGAATACCAGTAGGATACGTGTCTTATTTTCACATCTGGACTTTACACCGTGTTCACTCAAATCGTGGTCACAAATTCTCGAATATTCCTCAGTACGAAACGAATCGTCATAATTGGAGGATACGCTAAACAACGCTGATAGTTGGTTAATTCTCGAAGGTATTTCACCACTTTTAATGTTTAGCAATATTTTTACGGAACAAGGATTGGATTTTTGGGTGGAAATAAGAGAGAAATACATCAATGAATATGTTATCATGGTAATAAATCTATATTTAGTTGATGCAGGAAGGATTTGCGTGGCTTTGACAGGCGTTGGTGCATGTCGCACTTCAGTGAAAATTTTGATCCAGCGAATGGCTGCCCTGGAGTTTCCTTTGCTGGGTCAGTTGTGCGATCAGGCGCTCGTGCGGGGGAGCCGAGTTCTCCTTCGGCGGCAAACCGCGGAAGCAGGGTTCAATGAGATCGAAGAAATGCACCGGTAATCGCAGTCATCAGGAGAGATGTTATCTTCTTCCAGATGCAGAGGTTGCCCTGCCCATGTCTCTCCCCCTTTCTCTCCCTTTCTTTCTCTCTCTCCCTCTTTCTAACCCCCCCCCCATCTCTCTCTCTCTCTCTCTCTCTCTCTGATAACGTTTAAGCGCATGCAAGTTTGTGTCTCAAAATCATATAATGATTAGGACATACTTCATAGCGAACATCTGTAATATAAAACAATCTAGGTCTTGATATCTCTTTGCAAGAATAGGGGGAAAAGCAAGACTGCTTCATCTGACAGCATAATGGACAGTGTTAGAATAAAAATTTTAATGCGTAAAACAAACAAACAAAGAAGAACAGACAAACGATGTGGTTTAAGAATTACCTCTTTTTGTTGAGCAGCATCAAAAAGATTGAGAGATTTCATTGGAATAATGTCGCATTTACATCACTGCTGCCTTCGGGGTTTTTTTTTATGTGTGTGTGTGCGTGTGTTTGTTGACCACTTGGGGTCATGTCATGGTCAGTATGTGAATGACCACGAGGGAGTGCCATATGACCACTACGTAAGAGCCCGCCCATCAAAGCGTCAGACAGACTTTAGGAAAGAACATCTTTTACGCTGACTTTGCATACAAGGGGAATTTGGCTCGCTGGTGTGATTTTTGGTACACGTTTACTGACTTCTTCTTAAAGTGAACTAACAAGAAGTAAATCAGGCACGTTTTGTGTTTTTTTTTTCTTGGAGAATACTAGATGGCGGTGAGGGATCCATGGGGGGGGGGGGGGTAAGGGTTTACCCGCCCCCTTCTGCTGCCAAGTGAAAAATCGATGGGGGGGGGGGGGGCTTGTCAGCCGATTTGACGAGAGAATTATCATTGGGTCCTACCCTCCCCCTTAGCAAAAAGCAGGATCCGCCCCTGGATAGTGTAATAATTCAGTTTGACACGATCTACGGTAGACATTAAAAAACTCGACTGCTTAGACGTCCTTAGTGTATGTTTAATAGGCCCAACTTAGTCTCGCAACAAGATGATTCCCTGTAACGATTGTCTTATCTCGATCACGCAACGTTTGAATTATAAGCTACTTTATTCGCGACACAGACGATAAAGGCGTAGTACAAAATATAGTCAAGCAAAGGCGCTTGTATACTATATACCTTGTAATTTCCTCGTCCTAAAGTCTGTTTAGGAGTTATGAAATCATCCACTTTTGTTTAGTTCAGATATTTGTGATTAAAGCTGCTAAAAACAAAGAAATAATAAGAAAAAAATTATTATGGGACATTCTTAATCTAACTTCCTGAATATTCCTTGTTACGTTACAAGTGAGGTATTACTGGAAAGGATTTTTTTTTTCTGTATCTGGTGATTAACTAACTTTGAGATGTTTAAAAATGGCGCTTAGCTCATTTTGCAATAAAACTCCTCATATCCATTCAGGTAATTTTTTTTCCTTTTCTTTCCTTTCTGTCTGCTGCGTCTTTGGTTCCACTTTCAGAAAGGAGTACCACAGCGTCGATCATATCATCTTTAGTAATCACAGAGACATCGATCTCTCATGACGTCATAACCTCCGATTTATGAAAACTATGCTTGTTTGTTTATCACCACTACAGAACATAAAACTTTGCCTTTTCCCAGTCTTTTAAAGTAATTGTTCATACTCTATCAATACCACACGTGACCATTGTAAAAAACAGAAACTGCTGCCCTGAACTGGCGGGTTTTTCGCATAAATGACGGAAATATCCTTCATTGACCTTTGTGGTTAAAGACTTCAACGCCTCAAATTTGCCGTCTAATCCAATGTGAATGGCCTTTAGGTTTGTTGTGGGCGTAGAACAAAATACTCAGCAACGAGGGAAACATCCATGTCACTCCTTGTCGCTCGATATGAATTGACACTTGTCATTGAAAGAACGTTTTCTTCTTCGCTTTTTTTTTTTTGTCCAAAACTTTGCCAAAGTTTGGTGGCGAGTTTTGGGTCAGGAGTGGACGATACCAAGCTGGAACGGGGGTTTGGGAAGGGTGAGGTGGTGACTTTTTCTTTCATGGCAGCAGATGTTTGATAAATTAAAGGATGGAATTTCACCTGATGTGATGACGTCATTGACTGAACTGATTTGGAGAATTAATTTCCCACACGAAGCAGAAACGCGTCGGTAACCTTCGGATCTGTTCGATGATGAATGCAAGACAACGCAGCAACATGAAATGCTTCAATAGTGTCACATTTTTGCTGCGCTAAAAACGATCAAAATGTCTCTCTCTAGTTGGTTTGTTGTTGTCGTTGTTGTTGTTGTCGTTGTTGTTTTTGTGGTTGTTCTTTTTGTAGATATCTTTGGACAAGTCAGTGAATGAAGGTAGGTAGAGAACAATGCACTCTGACATATATGGAGGTCCCGTATGTGAGAGAGTCACAAATTATGCACGTTAAAGATCCCGCTTCATTCATTCATCGCAAAGAGCAGAGTGTATAACCTGGTGAAGTAGTCCCGCCTCACGTTTAAATGAACAATACACTGTATGTAAGACCAGTCAGTGAAACTGCATATTGGTTATCCAGGCATCTTCTCGAATGAAAAATGAAAGAAACAAATAAACACACGATCAAACAAATAATATGCATCTGCCGTCTCTGTCTGTTTCGTTGTCAACGAACACAAGTCTATCCAGTCTGTAAGGCAGTTATGTTATCGTCCCTGTTTCCCATAATATTCCCTACAGTTACGTATCAAAAACAGAGTGTCGAGTTTAACCCTTTATGTGTTTTGAGTGCTGATTGGCTGAGACACACTCAATCGTCATGTACACACCATCCACAGTTCCTGGCACGGAAAGGGATTACTCGCCCGTCTGAAGCAATCTGCATGGTGGCGCCCTGCACATAGTCCATACGCACTAGCGGGAAACCGTGTTTTAGCGATGATGCTCTTTCGTTGAAATAACTCTGAGCTCCTTTCTAAATCGAAATTCAACTTGTGCGTAAAGTCCTTGTCTGCGACAATATGAGAGGAAGTTAGGTACAACATACAAAGAATAACAATATGATGCACCTTGCGTAACCTCTTCTTACACCTTCATTCGAGAGTTTGTACAGAGAGAAAGAGCTATTATGTATACGTTTTCTTGGAGGTCGCAACATTGTTTCGCTACTTTAATATTCAAAAGAGCAATCCGCCCTTTCATCAAGGTACCTTAAAACTGTGTATTCCCAAATAGCCCCATTGTTGTAAAGTTAAAACTACAAGTTTAGACTTACGTCTTTGATAATATTCTAATACGTGCACGTGGTTTTGCACGCATGTTAGCGAATATCATTTGTCGTCACTTCAACCCCTTCTAATGGCAAGACGTGATGTAAGTTGAAGGCCCTACAGCGATGCCCGAGGATACATCACCTGTAACCATGTGTCATTATGACTGTGGTGGGTCCATCTATTGACAAGGAGGTGAAAGGGGCTATTTAGGTAACTACATCATGCATTTTCAGGCTTTTATGTCGAAAAGCGAGCGAGAATCCACCCCATTCATTCCCATGTTTACCTCAACGAATGACACGCCATTTACAGTTCTTGAAAGCATGTTGATACAATTGAACAATTCCCAAGTATGCTGCGAGTGTGTAATATCGTATGTTCGGCCCCATGCTCTTTTTGCCCTTTACTTGTTACGTAAAAACATGTTTGTGCATGAGCAATCAGTGCATAATATTCCACACATGTGTGGCCTCCCCAAGATGGTGGTGCCAAAGAATGATACAATTCCACAGACACTTGAGACTCGTTTGAGAAGGTGTTTACTATCCTCCCCGTAGACTCCTATCGTCCACTCAGGCATCACGCCATGGCTTTTCAAAACTCGGTATCAAACTGACCAAACATTTTCCGCAACTGGGGAGGTTTGGCGTACCTTACATTGTATACCGGCGTCGCGGCTCACCACCGTTTTTATATTTTCGCCGCAAATGTATGTTGCGACCTTAAAAATACATAGTTAGAATTTGATGGTTACGACGATCTAATCACGCTAATGGTAATGACGATAATTCTACCATTAATCCACCTAAACACATATTTATGACTGGTTATAGCATTTTCCAGCGCATTAATAATTTCGAAACTCAAAGAACTGGCTACGATTGGCGAGTTTAAAAACATGCAAATAATGAAAGCAATGCGCAGACAGGTACACAGCTAGTGCTTTTAAACATATACCTGGCTACACTTACCATTACCCTCGGATAGGACATAAAATGGAGGTCCCGTGTATGAGAGAGTAACAACTCATGCACGTAAAAGATCCCGCTTCATTCATTCATAGCAAAGAGCAGGGTGTTTAACCCGGTGAAGTGGTCCCACCTCACACCCAACTGGACCCCATGGAAGACCAGCTTAACGTAGCTGAATATGGGCTATCCAGCCATCTTCTCAGATGGAAAATGAATCAATCAATCTTTTCGGTGCGGTGTACATACATGACTATCAACTGATCATAGTAAAAAAATAAAAATAAAAATAAAAATAAAGAAATGAATGAATATATAAATAGAACCGATCTATTTCACCCCCGATAACATTTTTTCCGAGAGCAATAGACAAGAAAGACGAGAAATTCGTTTTTAATCAATACGTATTTTCTCTTTAAATCCTGAAAAAGAATACTGAAGCTTGCGTCAGCTGCAAGCCAAACCATGCTCTAATCGCACACGAACCAACAAGACGGATGGTCATCCCTATTTGTGCGAAGCTGTCGAAATTGTTTGGGAACGTTGTACCTGGAATTTGTCACTGAACAAAAGCCGAAATTTCGAAATAGCCAGGCAAAACCAGGGCCATTGTATACAACCTGTTGCAGAAAAAAAAAAATGTCCGATTAAGGTCGTGTTTTAGAAGTGATATGAGAGAAATATTGTTCGCTTGTAAGCGCTATTCACCCGACGGTTGACAGTTTGTATACCTAAATTCCCAAGCCACCTGCATCAATTCTTCTGCCCAACAATTTCAATGGCATTGAATGGCATGCATGCTGAGGTTGGAATCGAAAGAAAATTAAAGGATAAGGACAAATTTGAATGTAAAACTCTTGATTTGTTAACAAGATAGTATTCAAAATTCTGAGAAAGGGCAGCTAGCGCATACCCGTCTGCCTCATTATTCGAGGTATTTCGAATGATGTAGGAAAGAAGAAGAAGAAGAAGAAGAAGAAGAAAGAAAGAAAGAAAGAAAGAAAGAAAGAAAGAAAGAAAGAAAGATGTGTCATGCTTTGCTCTTTTTAACGTGTGACGAATATTAAGAACGGATCAATGGATGTATTGCGTAACCGGTCAGTTTTAGCCTTGTCTCTGATGGTACAGAAATATGAATACAGTCAAACCTGCCTTAGCGGCCACCTGTCTATCTCCCTATTAGGCTGGCCACTATAAACAGGTTTGACTGAAATTTAAATGAATACAAGATCTAGGCTACCCGGTGTTTGCTGTTTAATAAAAAAGAGACTGATTTGATATGTCCCACACATCAAGCATTGTCAAGAATGAAGTCAAACAAATACGAGAGATTTGTAAAATTTCAGATGAGACAATACTCACGGCGGGTCGAGTTTACGACCAGTAGAAAGTCAGTGAGTCACCCGATATAGCTCTCAACGGGCAGATAACGAACACTATACAATACATAGTTCCATGTTGACACGTGACTTTGGAAACAGACACAGAGATATGATTTCGAGAGTATTTAACTAAGGTGGTACCACTTCCGTATGTCACCGACAGAGATATGTCCTCTGTCAATAAGTTTTTTTTTCTTCTTTTTTTTTTTTACAAAATCAATAAGTTGTTTACAGTTTCGCCACAAGATGTAACGTGTAAGTCAGCCGAACGAAGTAGGCCTACATGTATTATGTTTGTTAATTACTACTGTTGTATGTAGGCCTACATTTTATACACTTTACTCACAAACAGGAGACTTCACTTTTAAACAAAACAGGGTCAAACAAAACAACAAAGCGAAGCAGATTTTGAGGAGCTTTTCACAGCTAGGACTCGTGTGCCAGGGTAGAAATCGAACCCATGACTTGTCACATTTTAGAGTCGAGAGCAGTCTGCATCATACCACTGTACCACTGTTCACCACTGCTCCTACACCTGTAGTTACGTACGTGAATTTAACCGGTTCCATATTGAATTCTGAAATACCAATAGACTGTGATACGCAGGCCACATTTTCCCACACGGAACGGGTTAATAAACATGGTGAAGTATGAAGTGCAAATCGTCTGCCACCGCGCAAAGCTGTACATAATGAGTAGGAGAGTGTAAAAACGTTCTTCCGGCCAAGCTCTCACTTTTTCTCTTCTTCTTCTTCTTCTTCTTCTTCTTCTTCTTCTTCTTCTTCTTCCTTTTCCTCCTCCTCCTCCTCCTTCTCCTTCTCCTCCTCATCTTCTTCTTTTTCTCAGCAGAATCTACACCAGAGCCTTTGCGCTCCCTATCGAAGGCAAGGTTGATTCTCAAGTGCGCTCTTTCTCCAGGGAGCTATGAGCGGAGATGGAGTGACATAAAACGAGTAATGATCGTCTGCTTGCAAACGATAACAAGCAAACGAAGAAGTGCCACAAGTGACCGTGTCGAAAGAAGCAGTCTTTTCCCTCCTTGCTCTACTAGTCATGTAACACTCCCCATCTCATGTCACTAAACCTTTTGCTAGGGAGATTGGGAACTAATAATAAAAGGGGTCATGGGTTTAAAAATGAGGACTGATGTTATGTCCTGATGGCGTTTCTATTCAGTACGTTTGAATTTTTTGTTAGAATGATAGTCCGGTGTCTTGAAAAATTCAACTTTCCTCTAAGAACACAAATAAAGAGTTATTAAAGACATATTAAATGTTACTAATAGTTGTAGCAGAGTATCTTAATGTATACAAATTTTATAAACAAACTGACAACAATGACAATACGATCTTCCTTGATAAACGCTGATAAAGGACAGTTATTTGCCCGATCTTGTCCTGTCTAGCAACAACTAATGAATGCAATTGGTTAGACTCACGTTAAAGGTCAACAAAAGCAACAGATCGCGTGAATATTGCAGATTACGATTAGGTGACGATGATCACCTGAGAGAAATAACCGAAGATCACGACGTAGGTCTTACTTTAAACCTCCCTGACTGAAAAAAAAAATAATAATAATAATCGTGTGGTCATGCATTGGTTGTTGCGACATTGGGCAAGCCTAAAGTGAGTCTCATTCATTTGAAGGTTTCCAGTATTCAGGAACAATTTTTAAGTTTCTATTATAAAGGCATGCGTGCAGTTTGATTATAACGTGAGTAAACTGATCTACAGCTCACTATGTGGTGCAGATCGAATAACGGGCAGTGCATAAAGTCTCGAGAGACATTTTTCTATGTCCTGAATTGCTGAGATTCCTACGATCGCCTTGATCCTGAAACATTGTCGAATGTGAAGACAGAAGACTAAATCCCTGGGAGGCTTCCACGTGAATAACACGGCTTTCAAGCATTCCCTCATGTACATGTAGAAATTTGTTGAAGAGATTTGTTCACATAGGAAGCTTTCAATGGATGCAGGCAAAACCAAGAATGACTGTAGAGTGGCTGAATGGATATGTATGTGCTTTTGCGCGCGCGTCCGTTTGCGCGCTCGTCCGTTTGTGGGAGAAGAGCTCGTAATAAACATATGACAGGAATTTTCACCAACCTGATTAGATTCACTTTGTCTTGATCCTGGACGGCGTAATGTTTATGCTCTCAGAGGCACCTAGATAGTCGCTTACTGTTTGCTAAACTCCGTGATTTACTTCGAGTCAGGGTCATCGTGGAGTGCGTCAACCCCCTCGATGCCGGCGGCGAAAGATCAGTCGATGTCCTCCACATTCCCGGTGGATTTAAGACGAGCGAAAGATGAATCTTGGGACTCGTAGCTTCCTTGATGCAGTCATAATGGGGTGCCTCGTACTTTGCTTCAAACGCCCACAAGACATGTATCATGATGTTCCTTCGCGCTTGATCTAATAGAGTCATGATTGATTTCGTTCATGCAAAAAAAAAAAAAAGTAAATTAAGTTTCTTTTTCTCTAATGCTCCTGTCAATGAATACAGATATTTTGAAGCTTATGGCAGCGATGTCCAAGCCCTTCATCTAACGAATCATTCGAAATTATTATACTAACGCAGTTACTTGGCATTTTAACGAAGTCATTCAATTCAAGATGTATAGGGCCGATGCATAATGATATTTGAAGTATAAAATGTGTATGATTATAACATCCAGTCTTACATTCTTTAATACTGACGGTGCTGCTTACAAACACGGGGAAACAACATTTAGAATAAACGTATTCCTAAGCAAAAATTACAATAAAGAATCTTCCCATTTAGTGTGCAACACATGAAAAGGTTACATTCAGACTTACAATGTGCATTTTGAAAGAGGAGGCGGCCTATCACATAAGAAATATTTGATAACCAGAACTCTTCTTACCCACAGATTTGCTGCAGAGATTTCCGAATTTCCGCCATCGCGGGAAAAATGATAGGGCGTACTGTTTCTTTTGATACACTGCAGAGACAAGGTACGCCTTTTGTCATGAAATGCAAATAGAATGATTCGTGAACTAAGCCTTACAGGAAATTTACATTGACGTGTCTGTTTAAAATACGTGAGAAAATGCATGAAAAGAGAGATAACACAATAAAAATAGCGTCCACTCCTACTCCCCAGGTGTCCAAAAGGTGAAAGAAAGGTCACATATTTTGGTTCGTATACACACCTACGAGATCAATAAATTCATTCCATGTATTGCAATGACTAAAACTCATATGATTCTAAACTGACTTGGCATTTCCTTTAATTTCTATGTTGCTGTTGGTGTGCGGGGTGCTGTTCGTTATTCCGAAGGTTCGTTATTCCGAAGATTCGTTATTCCGAAGGGTCGTTAATCCGAAACACACAAATTCCCTATACCTAGAGGTTCGTTAATCCGAAAATGAAAAAGGGTTCGTTGATCCGAACATTTGTGGCGTTATTCCGAATGTTCGTCATTCCGAAGATTCGTTATTCCGATGATTCGTTAATCCGAATATGAAATTCGGAACAATGAACCTTCGGAATAACGAATCTTCGGACTAAAGAGCCTTCGGAATAACGAACCTTCGGAATAACGAGCTGTAACCGGTGTGCGTGCCTATGGTTAGTGTTGTTGTTGATGTTTTGCGCTTGACGATTAGCCTTGGGGTAGACATCTGAAATAAAATGTACACAGTATGTCAGAAGCTTATCATCATGCGCTCTACATAGTGATCGAGTTTTTATTCCTTTGAATCAACTCAATAACATGGTACTAAAAGTGTCATTACATTAGAGGTCGTATTCTCTTCATGTAGGTGATGTTTACTGTCATTTAAATTCTTTAGTAACCAGAGAATCAAGGGAGGAGATGATACACCTCATTCATTGTCCATTGTTCTGTAATTGTCCCCATTTGGTGTGATAGCAATTCAACCCGAGCCGTCAGGTAGAGCCGTACATTGTTATGATCGTCTGCTAAATTGGCGCGTCTCTTGCGAGGTATCGTTTCCAGCCAAAGCAAATTATCTAGCGAGATCCCTGCCAGAAGCTTTGGGGAGGGAAGGTATAGCGTTGCGAGAAGTCTTCATTTTTCAGCACCAATTACCCCTATTTGGGGCATGCTGGTTAGCAATTATGGACAAAAGCGGGCAAAATGTTCACCCGAAACAGCAGGCGCCATTGTCTATACGTGTGAAGAGCTCGCAGAAAAGGCGCCAAATTTAGACTTTCGGCAAATCGATGGCATATACGTACCAATCACAAAAGAGGGAGAAAAAATCCATGCAACCAAGGAGTTTCAACAGGGCAACTGTGTAACTGAGCTCCTTTTAGTGCGTATAATGTGTTCGAATTATATCGAATTACCTCTGGTATTGCAAAACGAGTTCCCACCGTTCACGGCAAAGGAGATATCTAAAGTGGTATCATATTTAAAGAGGTAAAAGTAATCATTTCTTGCTTCTACTAACACATACATGTACTGTAACTCTAAACCGTTTTTATCCGCATTTTCCGTTCGATCTCATAGTGCACTGTGCTAGGAAAATTGACATTACATGTTTCGTTCATGCACAATAGAAAGTATATTCCATTTTAAAGGGAAATTGTAATTGTCAGGTACATCTCCGGAGGTGAAAAGAAACTCCGTATGAGCGAACAAGGTTCCTGGCAACAAACCTCATCTGTCAGCGAGTCTTCGAGGCGGATCGGAACGGTGTATTGCTCGCCGCTCCCATCCCGCAGGATTTAGCTAACAACTCTGGTCTTTTCTCGCCAAAGCTATACAAATAACACGAGAATGGGAACACATATAAACACATCTGCATTGGGTCGAGTAGCGAATAACGACAGTAGCTGAACGTCTTCATATGATATCCATATTTATACTAACCTTTTCCCCAGTTAAATATGTACTGGTACGAGTATGGAGGAGTTCTTTCTTTTGACCGCATCCGCTCCTTGTTTTTCTTTCATGCCACGTATGTTCTTATATTTTCACGAAAACAATAACTTTAGCAAAATGATAGAAGTCCTATTCTAGACATCAACAAAATGCTGTCCATGACAGAAATTCAACTCTCTAAAAATACTTTTCTCTCCTAATAACGCTAGAATACTTTACCTGCAGAATCAATGTGTCAGTCGCAGTTTCTCTCACTGGATATTTTGATAGTGCTTTTCCATTGTACTTCTCAAGTTTGTTCAACAACTGGAGCTTTAGTTCATACCATAAAAATTATGAGTCACACTCTCCCTTCTAGAAACTATAGGGCTTAGGAAAGCGACATGGAAAATGGGATACCTTATTACTGGAGGGATTACCATGAAGGCAAATGCATTATGATGTGAATGTGCCAAGAAAATATCTTGTTTAAACCATTTGTGTTCTTCAAATAAAACCTTTAGACCCATGAACGGAAAGCTGAGTCTTGTCCTTAGCCGAGTTTTGGCGCCATATTTGAAACTGCAATTGAAATACTTCAGGGAGCAAAGACCTCGTTTAAACTTCTGCTGGTTTTCGTCGGATTTCTCTTGATTTCTTTTCCTTCCTATTCAGGAGAAGACAAACAATCATAATTTGGCTAAATTGTTTTCACGGCTCCTCATATTGAAAAAGGAAATATTTTGTTCTCGTCTAGGTCACCCTAGAGTAGACGCAGTCCCAGCAACAAAAGAAGTCGGAAGGTCGTCTAGAGCGCCTGAGATGGCATACCGTTAGGCAAATGGCGACTAGTGAGCAGAGATAGGATTTTGCTTGAAATCAAAATCTCGATACAGAGCCATAATAAAATGCACGATTACTGCAGTCTTGCCGTTTTACTGTTCATTGTGACCTCTTGATCCCAAAAAACATTGGACTGACAGTTCAACCCTCGAAGGGTCGGGAATTTTCTCTTTCCGCCGAGTATAAAATGGTGGAAAGACAGGTGCGCACGTCTTCGCGTGTGTCTTTCTTTGCAAGCTATGTGTTGTCAGTCACGCACAAGCGATAAAGTACCCCACCTTAGATCAAAAAGATCCAAGCAAGAATGCAGTGAAAAATAGAAACATATAGACTAGCAACTTTGTTCTCTCTTGACCGAATGACTGAATGCAAAGACTGAAACATCAACTCACTTTCATCATTCAGACTGCTAGAATAACTGGTTTTGCTAAAGAGAGAGAGAGAGAGACAGACAGACAGACAGAGCGATATATAAACACAAACAACTCATAAGTATGTGATAATAGATCAATATTGCTGCTTGAGAAAATGAAACAACTTTCTACTCACAAACCATGAATCCATTCAAGCATCCAGGTCAATAGATAAACCTACGTTTAAGATGAGTGAACTAGATTACTATGGAACTAATCACTATGGATGGCTATAAGCAATAATCACTTAAACGAAGAAACAGAACACTTCAATTATGTTTTCTTTTCTCAAACGAATAGGGGTCTTTGTAAAATGAACAGGAGGTAGATTTTGTGTAATTCCTGATGCATAACAGTTCATCAATATGCACACCGTACCAGTACAATTTGGACGCATAGCACCCATTTTGGGTTGATATCTCTTCAAGCAATGTCTATGGTAGTCTCACCCTCTGCATCAATCAGTATTGTATTTGTATATTTTTAATTTCAAACAAGTATGCCTAGGTCTTGTATTGAATACACCTTTGTACACTGTGTTATTTTGTTGATTTAGTGTCTGGCTACTATGTCATTTATACAATGCTTCTAAATTTCATATTGCATCAATTGATAAACATTGACAGTGATCAACTACGAGAGGAAAAAGGCGTTTTTTGCTTAAAAAAATGAAATTTTAGAAATAATTTTGCGCCATTTTTTTTAAAGGAGATGGTTTCCCCAATTCCTGATTCTACCAAACATGACCAAGGTGGTGTGATACCTCCTTCAATCGAATCCTGATTGCCTAACATACATATTACAGAGACTCATGGTTGCCATGTCTAGCCGCCTAGCCCGAACTTTCTCAGATGGTCAAAGACAGGCTCCTCTGCACAAAGACGCACTGAAAAGTTGCCAACGTTAGCATCAAAATCAAGTGAAGACCAAATACCAGCTGTCCTGGTAGCGGTGATTGACCAAAACGGAATGGATTTCACTTTCGCCATACATTATCATGTCAAGGCGGTATTCTGGAATCTTAATGGACCAGAGCGGGTAACATCAATCAGAGAGGACCGGCGGAGGATGCGGAGTACACCTGAGCAGCTGGTAGCGGAGTGGTGGTATAAAGGGGTGGCAGGTTGGGTTACGAGGGTTCTAGACATCCCGACCTGAATGTGTACTCTCGATATTTACTTACCCCATTTTTGTCATTATTAGGAGGATTGGAATGGGGAGAAATGTTGGCAAATGGGTAACACAGGACCCATGTTCGGCCACCGGTGATTTTTCAAACGAGGAGATTGCGACATTCATAAAATGAGTGCAGGGAATATTTACAGAGGGCTTACCTCTTTATTTATATTCCAAGAGGGAAGCCGCTTATTCAGCTCCTGATGTCTAATGTGCATTCTTGGTTTGGAGTGTAACCACATAGCAGCGTTTGAATCGTACAACTGTATTTCCCCTAAGGTGATGGATTGCTTGGATGCGGTAATTGAATCGTTGACACTGTTCAACCTGCCCGGGCATTCATAAATCATTGTTTGTTACTAGCTTTGTCAACCAGTCGATCTTTGTTATTTCTGTCCCTTCAACATTTTTTGGCGTTTGATGGTCCCGCCAATAACCTGTTTTTCGCAGTCAACAAGGTTCATGAGCGGGTAGCTGTCTAAATGATGAAGACATCTTAAATTCTTCACATACTGCATATCATTCACACGGAAACAATGAATAACGGTACGTTGAATATTATAGTTTGTTTTAATCGTGCTGACATAGCTGGCAAATTTGACACTGTAAAAACCTGTCATTTTCTTCAGCTTGTATCCGTTCCTATTTTTACACCTCAGTGACAAAGATTCTATAATGCTTGGAAACAGGTCATCGGTAACGCCGCAAAGTGGTTAAACGACAGCTGAAATTTGAACATTACCCATACGGACAATCATTTTTTCCCGATTGCCACAAAATGGACTAATGTGTTATTGTTTTTTGTCATACTGACAATATTATTGTACCACTACCAATAAATTATATTACATTCCTAGAATCAATGCATTACATTCAACGAATATGGCACCATAGCAGTACAATAATCCCTTAAATACGGTGTATCTCGATTCACCAAAGTCAGGTACATTCAGCCCTGTCAAGATTCCTGTGATACTTAATTTTATTCTTCGGGGTGTCAGTGCATCATTTTTGTCTGTTGGCCGGCCGCATCCTAATTGCTTGTCACTGAGTAAGGACTCAAAAACATTCCGTAAATTTTCAGACTCAGGGCCAATCGATCCATCAATCCAGCTTTCTTTGAATTGGGAGAAACGACAAACAACGCAAAGTTCTGGTGTAAATTGGTCAAGGACGAAAAACTATGGAAAATAGGAAAATAACGCGCGAAAGCGACGGACAGGACGGAAATAATTGTCAAAAGAGACAGACCATTAATCTATCTCCAACATTAGCCATAATACCTATCAAATTGAAGAATTACACAGAAAATCACGCCTCGTCGCATGCTAAACATAATTATAATGCCGCTAGCTCTCCTGAGGCTGTCAGATTGATAGAGTGGTGTGTTACTAAACAACGTGTACAATCCGTCATGCCAATTGTCGGGTGATCTTGTCTGCGCTGAACCACGAACGCCCGATGGAAAGAAATGGAAAGAACCGATACATCGTCATCTCCTGGTGGCAAATGGTTACAAATATCTACGAGTGTCCAGCGACAGAACTCGTCCAAAGACAACGATCATGATGACCAAAAATGGTCTCACCGGTGAACATTCTTTTTTCTTCTTTTCTTCACCGTGCTTTACTTTGCTTTTACCTCTAGAGTTGAGCCGCGCCTTTCGAAACCAAGTAAAACACTTTAGTTTCAGTCTACATTTCTGACCTGCTGTGAAGACATCGGCACGTTATACACATATAAAATTTGCAGCACCTCACTTTCCTGCGGGGGTAGGGTGAACAGAGATCGGGAGGGCTGATACATATGACGGTATTAAAGCCCGAGCGAGATGAGTTGACAAGTGAACCTCGAACCTTGTATAGCTGGAAGACAGGATACCATGGAAATAATCATTTCCTTCTTCTTTCTGAGATTATCCATTGATAATGTTCATATCACTTTGATAAAGGTGTACTGGTCACTTGCGCATTTTTTTTTAACTCGGAGAATGGCGTTTAGCGCTTAAACAACAATTCTTTAGTGTGTTGCGCTATATCAGCAAAGCATTTCAGTCCAAGAAAATACACTTTTATTTGGAGGGTTGAGGGTTTCTCTCCCGATTTTTAGCCCTCACATCGGGAAAGGCAGATTTCGCCCTCCTCTCTTTTATTCGTTTCATTCTCAAGGGCCTGTCCGATCCATCGAGCGTGGGCCCGGCCCAGGACAGAAACAGGAACAAGCCTGGAAGTTCGGAAGGCCCAAAACTCGAGACCTATACAAAATCAGACCCGTCATTCTACGGATGAATCTTTGAGCTCTAACACAGCGCGTTCCAGCCCACGTCCATGATGGCTGATCCTACTTCCTTGCTGCTGATTACTTTCGAACTTGTCACTTAATCCTTTGATGAGCGATCGCTGCTGAAATTATGTTAGCAGTGCATTGAAACAGAATGAATCGGTTTGCCAAACAAGCATTGTGTCTTTTCAGCCTTTACGTGCCTTCGAATTGGGAATATCCTGCTTAATTATGATTACGACATACTACATTCTTCTTCTAGCGTATTATTACATGCATGCCTCCTTTAAATGTGGGCTTTCACAGTCACTCATACAATCTACGAACATAATGTAAACATCAGTTCTTTCCTACATAAACATCACGGCACCTGCACTATTTACCAAGACTATTTCGAAACACGTTTCAATGTTGACACCAATCACATTAACAATCGTGCCTCTGCTGTTCATGGATGTGGGCTCAATTCACAGACGATTTCATTGAAGGCTTTTTTTTTACACCAGTGCTCATGGGCGCGCAACACTCAATTGCTGTGGAAGGCAAATAATAGTAAAGAGATTTATTGTTCAGCTCTACGCTTGCAAATAACTTAATCAGAATTAGTACCAATTAATCTTTAATTTTAACTCGTCGTGCCGACGTTCTGATAGGATGAAGAATAAATTGGATGTTTTTGTTTTTCAAAGCTTCATATACGACATTTCATCATTGCTATGCATTTAGCACATCTTACGTGCAAGACAGTGTAAATTTAATCATGCGTTGTTCGAAATCTTGAATGTATCTTTCATGTCTAATCTGTTCCTTCATCTACAAAAATGACAATTTCACCGACAAATTAATTATCCGATTTTAAAGAAGGGAGATTTCAAAATATGGTTAATTTAACCAAAAAGCAATAACCACGATATTGATGCCTGTAGCCGGATTACAGCCATTTTGCCTCCCAATTACCCGTCGGACACACCGTCTCTCTAGCTTCCTCTATGGGGACTACTGCCACCAGTGGATAAAGCTTCATTGCATTACAGCCATCTCCTCTCGAATGGAGGAGGAGCTCCTTCTTGAAAAGGGGTCAGAACTGAAAATAAACCTCCGTAGGTTCAGGCCTATTGCGTCTTTAAAATGATATATCGCAAAACTTTACGGTGAGTGGTAATGCTGCTGTAAAGGTTTGTATTATAGATATACATGAATGATATGGATATAACTTATTTCTAAAATCATTCTCTTTTTTATCATTATTTTTGTTCTATTTCTTTTCTAAAACTTTGTGTGCACTCCTTGAAAACGAGATCGTAAGGTGGTTGTACTTTGAATTATTTCTTTCTCTTTTGAAGCTAAGGTTTTCATAAAGTAATGAAGTTATGTTACAGTCTTTTGTTATAGCGTGGATTGGAACCAGGCGCGTGTGCGTAACACACACAGAAAAAAAAATCAAACTTGGGATTGATGTATAGGGCCTATCTCTTGATAAGATCAAAGGCAAACGAATAAATTGTAGATAGATATAAGGGAGAAATTAATATGACTCTCGCAAATCTTCACTGACTGATTTTAGTAGCGAGTCACAGACGTCTAAAAACAGCAAATTGCTGGCACAACTAATAAACAATTTTCCATCATAATACTGCAACCCACTGATTGGCATACAATTCATAACCAGATCACTGCAAACGGAATTACTATCAAAATAATCATAAACAGGTTACTGCAAATATGAGCATTGATTCGTTTGACCCGTTTGACCGCTTCGGTCACTTTAGAGAACACAACTCAACTAACCGCCCTTATACATCTTGACAGAAGAATTGCATCTTGTTTGCCCCAAGATTGTTCGGAAAATAAACACGTGGATCGTAAAACATCAAAAGTTCTTTCTTGCATTTTTTGATTTCTTCAATATGACGTACACGTCATTTTGGACACTTGCCATGCTTTGTTAACCGATGTCACTGTGCATCAGTCTTTACAAGGATAACACCAAACAGCAAATTTGGAGGATGAGGTTTAAATGACAACAACTCCGTAGTATACACCCCTGAGCATGTCAACGAAGAACGATCCTCGATTCTCGAAAACCTGTTCTCTCGTCTGCAACTATGAATTCCGCTGGAATTTTTGATGACCACGGTGATACGTGATGTTAAAAAGTGAACGGAAGAAGAAGGTCATTGATTGGCTCTGTTCGTCTTTACATTAGTTCGTTCACCTTTGCCCGCAGTGTCCTCAGCGAATGAATTGTCACAACATTTGCTATGATTCTTTCGTCAACGTCAAGCAACATGACTGTATAACGTTACCATAGCTTTCCCTCCTTCCTCATGATGCTTTTGACTGCCTGTCCTACTGTGGGTCACGCCATTTCCACGGCAGTCAAATTCAAAAGTAACACTTCTATACTGCTTCCGGTCTTGCCAGAAGGAAGCCTTCTTTGCAATTAGCTTGCGCTATGTTGAGGGTTTTCGAAAAAGCTAATCGAGTTTCAAGGATGCCGACAACTGCTTGACAATGAACATTAGATGAACAGGATAATGGGAGTGCGCTTGTGAAGAAAGTTTCAATTATGACGTCATCGTGCACATTTCTAAGTCATCTATCAACATCTAACATGACTCCACTCCTGCTGAGAAGTTAATTTCCCGTGCAGCTCTCTCCACGGCTTTAGCTACGTACGGGACTGAAGAAGACCAGACCACGTCTTTAACACCCATTTTGTTGGTGGTGATGAAAGTTGTTCGGATCTTCCTACTCTCAGTCCTGTCCATTCAGGTTCTTGCAACGTCTCTTTCTGCCTACATACATACTCTCATCATCAACATCCAGAGCTTAAGTAATATCTTCTGAACCTACGGATAAATTGCTGCCTATGTTGATATCATTACTGAAGATAACATAGCGTAGTGAACCCTGATTCGTACTGAACGTAGTGGACTATAATAATAAGAAATCACCTCCTACTTATAAGCATGTGTATCTATGATTCTTACTTTTCACATTAAATTCGTTATCTTTCTTTCATTTCAAATAATATTTTCATCTGATAAAAGTGTCAAAGTTTCACGAATATTAACTCTGTGCATTTCATTTGTCTCCTATTTGAAATACCCTGTCGTCTAGGAGGTCCAGAACTCTATTCTAACAGTACTGTTTTCATATTTAGGTTTCTAGAGTTATAAAAGCGATGCTGCAATGTTTAACCGAAATCATACTGACAAAAATTTAACAAGAATATTAGCAGGGCTCTACAACGAGAGATTATGTAGGTCCTACAACCAGATTACTAAATAGGCCTACGTCATGGCAAAAAAAAAAAAAACACACAACCAAAACAGGCGAATGTCAAATGGCGAATGCTAACGTAGGCCACTGTTGCTCTTATCAACACATCTTACATAATCGTTTCCTTACTCAGTTTTGGTCCCCGCCCATTCCCTATTCTTTGTGGATGTTGGTTAACAAAGGTTCGACAAGATTTTCCCTCTGACCCACCTCTACCAGTACCGACGGATTCTAGGAAGCTGCATGATCTCTCAGAGTGACATATCTTATTTGTTAATATCAGGGATCACAAAAAGTCCTCGCGCATTTCTGACTTGACCACGAGTAAATATGAGATCAAACTTCTGATCACACGGTCCTTTGGATATGCAGGTTATTTGTCACTTTGCGTCTGGCAGGAAGAAAGCCTTGCCCAAAACACACGGAACCGTTACTTCAACGTCATGAGAAATAACATTGTCCGATCGAATCAGTGCAAACGACACGGTTTGACATGAAAAACACTTATTTGGTCATCATTAGCCCATTAGAAAAAGCTTTATTTAAAAGATGACATTGCAGATGACAGGTAACTCCATATCAACACCGAAGACGATGTCTGTCTATCATTCTGTGTGGTCAACTCTCTCAAAATATGTCATCTCATCTTTCGCCGACAATCATAGACAGATGATACCTTACAGAGGATTTCTTTCAGTGGATAATTACTTGCCCGTGACCGTGTAGTCTCAGGAAGCAGACTTTCTTCTATAAACGGAACGCAAGGTCATCCCAAAATACAAGGTGACCTAGAAAGTTATAGAAATTCCCTTGCAAACCATAGGTAAGATGTATTTCTTTAATTAATTACGCATAAAGACAACAAATAAAAAGGGTAACAGCTTGCCATCATAAACTGCTTTGATTTAATAAACTGATGTGTTGAAATAAGTAAATTTAACAATTTCGATGTTGAAATATTTAAAGAGCTAGTGTTCAAAACTATTTGACGTTTGCTGTGCATGCAACAGGCAATGTTTCAAGCAACTGTCATTCCCTTTAACTCACTACCTCGCTGTATATCACAGATTGATCCTGCATTAGTTTTATCAGTAAGTGATAACCTACGCGATCCGCCTCCTACTTTTAGGTCCATCGACATCTTCAAACGTCAGACTAAAACGTTCTGAAGTTGATATTAGAAATTCGAGCGAGCCAGTCACGTGCGTGGTCAGGTAATCGCATAAAGAGGGCGTGACCGAAAGACCTTGTAATGAGACCCAGAGCTGTGGTGTCAACTTCAATTTCGGATCGCATTCGATGGACCTATCCTATCGAGCTGAGGGATGGCCCACTCACCAAGATGTATAACCACTGTGTAGTGAGGACATTGTGGCATAGTGGATAAGACTCCCGACTCCCGATCGGAGGACTGAGTTCGAATCCCGCCCAGTGCTTACGTCCGTGGACAAGATGTTTTTACTCAGTATGTCCCTCTCGACCCAGGAGTATAAATGGTTACCTGGCAACGCTAGGGTAATGATGACAGCAGGGCCCTCTGGTAGAGCAGTGGCAACACTGACGAGGCTACCCTGGGTAAACAAGACCTTGTTATTATATTATTTTACCCATAGAGCAACCACAACAGAATGCCATTCGTGTTAATCGACGCGAGGAATCAAAATGTTCGGCAGCAGACACAGGTCAGTATTTACGACATTCCATCTAGTTGAAGTGGCATCTGATTATGTTAGGCCAAAATTAGTCGAGGAAATGAAAATAGGAAATGCGAGGGGCTACTTACGTTCGCAGGAATATGTCCAGGGTTGAGATGGGTTGACTATCCGTTTCCAGCCGGAACAACATTCGGCAGGGTAGTATCCAACATATCTACAAACTCCACGGGTCCTGGTGCGGGGGATGGTACCTCTCGTAGGGTACCTCCGGCCAGAACTTGACACATGAGTCTGCGAATACGACACACCACGATGATGAGTTCTCGTGTTATACGGTGACCTGACAGGGGTACGCGATTGTGTCAAGTGGTTCCTACCACGGGTATTCCCTTGTGGGTATATTCTGCTGTTAACTCGGACGCTTGTTGATGACCTGACCGGGGTGTGGGCCTGGGTCCTACCAGTGTTTGTCACCTGTGGTCGAAACACTACCGGGATCTGGCGCTGAGTTTGACCCCCTGTTGGGACACGCCCTCCTGGATGCGTCCTCACCAGGGTTGGTCTTCCATTAGGCTGGTTCCTAACATGAACCTGTGGACTTAGAACGACGCCAATTTGTCCCGTTGGTCTTGATACCACACCCCCTTGAGACTGTGGTCTCGGTCCGATAACACCTGTCGTTTGTCTTCCCCTGATGGGAATCTGCCCCCCTGGCACCACATACGTCCGTGACCCTGTGATGGTGGGTCTCCGAATCCCGTTGGTAATCACAACCTGAGATCTTGACCCTCCAGTCCTTGGCAATGAGTTATGTGCACTTGGGGCTGAATTTCTGTTCTGTCCACTGAGTGCTCCTTTTATGTCCGGATATTTAGTATCCAACGGGGCATGTATCTGCGTCCCTCTGGAGAAAGGAATAAAATTGAAAAAAAAAGGATTAAGTATTTTTTCTGTGTTTTGCCAAAGAACATGCTTTGTATCAAAACTGAATTCTCTGTCTACTTCTCTTAAATGTATAACCCTCCAAATGGTGATAAGAAAATCCGTTTGACAGCAGCGAATACGACACTATCAATGACTTGCTTTCGTGCGGAGAGTATACATTGCGTACTGTAGACTTGTTATTTCAACGCTGAAGTCTCGCGTGATCTTTTTATGTTAAATTTTGTACAAATTATGATGAAAATACAAAAGAGGAAATTTAGAATATGTAACAAAGAACAAAAAAGTAAGTTATAACTATAAGGATTATTAGATATCGTGTACTCAAGTAGGATACAAAAAAAAATAAAATTGGTAAGTTGTGTATGAATAATTTCGCTTATCATGAATTTGATTTAATGACAGAATAATGGTCAGATATGAAATTTTGAAGCAAGCTTTAAAGCACGTGTTCCGATTCCTACAAAGTCGACACGCACACACACACACAGACACACACACACGCGCACACACACACGCACACATACAGAGAGAGAGAGAGAGAGAGAGAGAGGGAGAAAGAAAGAGCAAAATGATAGTCGTGTATTCAAACTTCTCTCCAGAATGAAGAACCAAAGACTTTCAGACGCCCACTGCGGAATGAAGAGGCCTTGTAATCACGGACTAAATTTAGCAAAGATGCAGCAAAATCCACCTGTCAGGTATCGGACGACGCGGATCTCCTATACCGTCTATCCCTCGGGACAAGGTCGCCAGGCAGTCGGAGGAAATTTCAAATTTAAATCGAAGGTGCTCATGAATATCTTGTGTAGGTGTGACATCGCAGTTGTGGGAACTGATGCTAATTTTTCGGTAAATTCTACAGCCTCACGAAACATGGCTGCCATTATAGCAATTCCCTATTGATAAGGTCCCAACCCATCTTTTTCCTCGACAAAGTTGTCCAACTAGTCAAACTGTAATCATTAACAGAGGGAAGGATGGTCAGTTGGTTTCCTTTAGCTTCATATAATTTCTTTGGTTTTACGGAACTATTCGTAAGGAGACCCATGGTAAAAAGATATGGCCCTTCATTTTTTCGTTTAATTTCGATTCTATGATGTCATTTGCCGTCTTGCGTATTCATTCATTTGCGTCGTAAGTGGTGATGAGGTCGAAATATAAGCATGTCTTTACCATGCTCACTGACTTTAGGCTCGGAGGCTCCAACAAAATATTTGTAAAGACATTGGCTATAGCCGCGGCATAAAGTGTATATCTACGCATACAGATTGATTGATGTAAGGGCCATAAGCCTAATTGATCCATGTAAGACTAATTCAACACTAAGTCTTGAAAACACATTAGATCCAACAATTCAAGATAACAGTCAATACATTAAGATCCAACTCGTTATAAATCAAGGCCACACTTCCAGTTCAACGGTTAATAATAAGAGTCAACTTGAAACATGTCACAGGATTTGGAGAGACGACATTCAAGAGAGTGTGCTACTCCGTTTAACCCTTCAAAGTTTTCATTTACCCTTAAATACAATACAGTAAGCCTTTGTATTGGCAGAGTTAATATGCGGATGCACAACACTTCATGTCGGTACGCTGCGCGTAGAGAGCGTGGTTATCGTCACTGAATTTCATAATAACGTGCTTTTCATATTTGAGATATCACGTACGACACAGCCCTATGTATAACAGCCCGAAGAATATTTTCTGAGCTTGTTATTCTCTCATGGAATATTTTAAATCATAGTTTAATATGACAGACATGTCATGATGACATTCCATCCCTTCTTTCTACAAATAAACACACTTTATCGGACGATCGAGATAGATGTTAAGAGACATTTAAACCGTCTGGAAACTGTTCCGTGCGATAAACACTACAACCGTATGACATTCTTTTCATTCCTGTATTTCAAGAGGTACTACTGAGTAGGCGGACATATCTTTAACTCAAAGACTAAAAAGAAAGTGAATGATAACTTCTTTGCATCAAGATTTGTCTTATCTTTTCAATAAAACAAACATATTTTCTATCTAATATCCCCTGTACGCTATTATACGAGCGTGACAGTGACGTTTTCAAAATGAGAGACCTTCCAAGCTCCCAAGTTTTGTAGTCATGTTTGAGAGTTTAGTTGACCATAGTATTATCATTATCCTCACTTCACCTGGTAATAGTTTGGAACACCTTCTGAGACAAAACATGTGGTTTCAATGCTAAAATTCCCTAATATCCTGTCACATATAGTGATTGTACAACATCCTGTCTGCAGACGGGGTCAAAATAACACCTTTCCCTTTAGCCTCTGTCATGATTCCATGCTAACCAGACATCTAAGAATAACAGTGAGCATGAATGGATGATTTGACGTGAAAATGTAGGAAGCTGTGGGTCACTAATGCGTGTTTTTCACAGGATTTCCAGGTATTAGATTTGAAAGCAGGGTAAATACTTCCCCAAAGCCATGGCGATATGGCGGGACTGCGATACCTGTCGCATTGGATACACCTGTGCATGTGGGCGGAGCCATACTTCAATCGTTATACTGCAAGATCACAGGAAGGAAACATTACCTTAACAGGGTTGTTTCATTCTCTTCTCCAATATGAATGGTGCGGGATTTACACGTCGTATTCTTAAATCAAATAAACAATTAGCTTACGATACGCAGACACCACGTCGATATTACTTAGCGTGCTTACTTGTCCTCCTAACAGTCCCCATCTCCATAGCAACCGGATTCGCGCCACGCAGCTACGCCATTTCTCTTGACTGACAATTTGTGTTTCAACATTTCATTTTTTAGCGCGTAAACAGGACGTCTGCCAAATCGTTGGGCCCAAAGTTCAGTCTAAACAAAGAGCTCGTAGAGCAAACCATTGCATGACATTCTTCATGCATTCTTTTCAGGATGATTGACGTCGTTGACATGAACTCGGAAATCTTTCTCATTGTGTAACCATGGAGATCCACAATCGTTGACATTTTATCACGTCTGGGAATTAACAAAATGATAGTCCACGAATCCCACGCAATGTCAATGTAAGCTGACAAAGTAGAAATAAAAACATAATATTTATACAACTGAAAAACGCCAACAAATGCTTATCAAAGTCACAGAGGATCAGCAGTTTCAGCTTGAGTATGTGGAACAAGTATGAGAAGTAGTTTGGTCATCTGCGAATGGAATATCAAGGGGTCACATGAGGGCCAACATGAGATTTTACCACAATCTAAGAAAATTTCTGATAAACTTGTTGCAATATGATTAAGGAAAGCGATGAGGGTATAAGCGAAATTATTGAAACAAGCATTGTAAAATTAAGTGAATTGTATAAATATTGTAAGAAACAGAGAGAGAGAGAGGGGGGGGGGGGAGTGAGAGGGGGGAAGTGCGAACAAGAAAATTCCCCAGTCATTCGTCATCGAACACGATATTTACCAACGACTTGACAATAATCGTGCCGTCGTTTCTGTCTCTCCTTTTGCGCGCGCTAAACACATAGGTCTTATGCATAATGATATTTTCAATGAATTTATGTGATTGTTTAAGCATTACAAATATTTGTCTCTCAGAATGTGCAAAGGCAAAATTAAAGGGTGTGTACAGTTCTGGTCGAGGTGAGTATTTAGCTTTTAACGTTTTGCGAGATATTCAGAAACCACTCTATGAGATGTCAAAAAGCATGCCGTTCTAAGGGGTATCAAAAGTTTATTCGATGAAAATCGGTTTTGAAATGGCTGAGATATCCAAAAATAAGGTGAAACAAAGAGATCCTAATAAAGTTGTGGCATGTCGCCTTTTATTATTAAATTTTTTTTTTTGATATCTCAGCCATTTCAAAACCAATTTTCATCAAAATAAACGTTGAATCCTTAAAATTACATGCTCTTTCATATTTCATAAGAGGCTTTTCATTATCTCACTTAGGAATGTTCAAAACATGAATCCCCACCTCAACCAGTACTGTACAGTCCCTTTAAGTTTACACACCTGAAAATTCCTTTAGAGTAACTAGGGATTTAAAGTATTCAACCAAATATATTTTGTATTTCTATTTAGTCAAAAATGTAGGGCATACACATGTGCATATATTTGCCTTTTGATTCTTTCCTGTATATTTTTTCTACATTCGGGAATTATTCGCTTATGTGTAGGAGACCTTATGCTTTTAAGATCAGGTAGAAGACAAAACCACTCAGGACAAGTATGCATGTACTTTTTGACCTAAGAAGAGTACTCCAAAGGCCAACGTGCTACATATCGGTCAACAAAAACGCGCTCTGTGATTCACTCTTTCGTTTTACACCAGAGTTTGAGGATGTGACCACAGCGCCTCCAGTCTGTGTCAGTTTGAGACGAAAAGTGGCGCGTGGCAGCTGGACACGTCAAGGGCTCGCTAGCCTGGCCTTATCCAGAATGATGGACTGGGATCTGTGACAAACTTTGACACGCCATGAGATGAATTGTGCCAGACGAAGCCAAACAGCCAGACCGGAAAAAATAAGGTCTTCTAAAGAAATATGCAATCGTGTAAAAATTGGAATCATCAAGGACGGAGAATTCCGAACCTCAGGGCGGCATAATATTCACGTGTAAGTGGCCGAGAAAAGCATAAGTCATGGTAAATATTTTCCCAGTAATAGACAGGTTTGAGGTGTTGTTGCATAGGTAAGCAAGAAAGGATGTTATAATCACTTTCAACTGCTATCAATGAAGATCCATAGTAACCAAGAATATCAACCACCCCGCATTATAAGTTAACCCTTCTTTAACACGAGACTCAAAGAGGCAATATGAAAGGGAAGACGTCAGCTTTGTGGTTAAGTGGGTATACCAAAGTCTTCTGTGGAGATGTGAGAGATTTGTCTGTGGTCATGGTTGCATGTTCTACCAGAGTATCTATGTCAGATCTCCTGACATCATTCTGCATCAAGTATAGCATGAGTGCGCCCCCTGAGTTTTGAAATCGAAGGGGGCAACCGTCACTCCTGATTGGTTCTCCTCTTCTGATTCTTGGCAGTGAGGGAAAAGTATACATGCGTTGCATCTCGCATTAGGATTGGTAAATATACCAGTGTTTGCGAGATCATGGAGCTACTATGGCGAGATTCCGATTATTTGCCAATATCTGCTGTTCTTAGCTGTTCTTGAGCTCCAAGGGTAATGCTTAAAAGTCAGCGATATTCTGCAAGAGGAATAAGGCACAATGGGGCTTAGTTTGCAAATGCTTTGATGACAAGTAGTATTGAGTATAGGCGGGTGGATTGTGGTTTGAGGCTTAGCCCAATGAAACACGGACTATTATTTGTCTTGATGTGACATTCCGATGTCAAACAAACCTGTGGCTCACATCGATTTCAGTCATGTCTCTCGCTCGAACAGTCTATTTTGTCACACAACTTGACTGCTGACGTCATGCATCATTCATGATGCGAATGCTGGTGAACCCCTCCCCCGGGGAAGAAGGATAATGGCGCCTGTAACCCTCGGGGTGGTTCCCCGAAGTTTGATTTAATCTGACTGGCATTCCTCAAGCCTCAGAGAGTCCAGCCTTCCTCGTAAGGAACGATGTTAGCATGAGGAGGGAAGGATCACGACACTAGTAAACTTGGCATGAACATTCTCTTTCCTTCTCTTCATCTATCCTCCTCTCTCTCTCTCTCTCTCTCTCTCTCTCCCTACAAACACCCACAACACACAGACACGCAACCACACACACACACAAACACAAACACGCAGTGTGCTGTTAAATAAAAAAAAATAATTTCGATGCATTTCGAGTTATTAGTTCACTACTGCAGAATGAGATAGCTCTGAATTCATTGAATTAAAAAATGAATAAAACCCAATTGATGTATTTGTTTTTAGTTAATTGTTATTATAATTATTATTTTTGTTATTATTATTATCATTATTATTATTATTATTATTATTATTATTATTATTATTATTATTATTATTATCATCATCATCATCATCATCATCATTATTATCATTATTATTGTGGTTATTATCATCATCATCACCATATTGATCTAACACGCTTTTGTTTGTTGTTGTGTTTTTTTTTTGTCATGATATTGGCTTTGTATTTGAATCAGAAAAAAAAATTGTATGGGAACAAGATAAAAAGAAGAAAACCCCAATGAAAAATCTTTATGACTAAACATGTAGTTCATCTTATTCGTCACTCATCCTCAAAACTGGTCATTTCGTGAATCAGCCATGCATGCGATGAATTCTCAAATCTCTTGGCACTGTACCTATACCACCTGTGGAGGTCATCACAAAAGTGACGTATATTCGTCACTTATCTCCATGACAACGAGTAATATCAGCGCGGATAGGTAGTGTATCAGAGATTTTGTTTTGCCCTGATTTGAAGCACATAAGACTCAGACTATTAAGTGCAGTGTGTGCGCGAATCATGAAATTGAACTACAATATAATCATCTTTACACTTTAGTTTTGAAAAGGGCCTATTCTCATTTTTTTTTCAGGTTTGGATAATGTTATTATTCACCATACTACAGTGATGAGATCTTTCCATGCATTGCCAGATAAGATCAAGGATTTATCAGGGAGGGGAGGGGGGGGGGGAGCGGCGAAATAACACCCGATCATACAGCAATGAAAATCCAAACAAGAAAAGGAAGTAGCAAATGTTACAAAAGAAGAAGATGCATAGAATAGTTGTCATAGATAGATTGGATCATTTGATACACTCGTGCGATCCTATCAATGTTCCCATCTCCAGCTTGTCCCGGTCCCGGAAATCAGTTACTGTCCCGAAGCAGAGTGCTGACATTCTGAGATGCTCGGGCATCCGACTCGTTTTCATGACATTTCCACAATTAGTCAGTCCCACGCAAGGACTTTCTCATCACCAGGCAGCAGCAGTTTTCTTCCTTTTCACTCCTCGAATCTCTCTCTTTCTCTCTTTCTTTTCTTTCCCATTCTTTCTTTCTGTTTCTCTTTCTCTTTCTTTCTTTCTTCTACTTCTCCTTCTGCTATTTCTCTCTCTCTCTCTCTCTCTCTCTCTCTCTCTCTTTCTTTTTTCCTTTCTTCCTGTTTTCCTTTCATTTAGACTTTATTCCTTCCCTGCTTTCTTTTCCTTCTAATTTCCTTCCTTCTTTCTTTGTACGATATGAACCGGGCTTTTCGGACAGTGTGCCCCCAAATTCTGTCTTTTATACGGTCGGTGAACCTTGGAGGAATACAAACGGCTTCCAGATCGTTTTCTCGCACACCAAGCACAGAATAAGTGAAGATCTAAATCCACTTTCCATTTTTCAGGGGTTTCTTGTGAGATTTGCAAGGAGGGTATACAGAACCCGCAAAATATACAACGCACACCTTTATCCTATACAACTCAGTCAGAGAAAAAGCAAGATTGACGCCACTATTACAAACCATGCCATTCATATTGCTTCTTGTTTGTCGGTTCAGTCAATTCTCATTGGACGAAGACAAGTGATAAGGCCCCGATAATATTAGACTCCAAGACAAAGACTGCGCGCAGAGAGCTATAGGCAGACTTGATTAGTGCAACACGTACACTGGCTAAATATTTAGTTATATATCTAATTGATACAAATAAAATGATATTACACTAAACTGAACATCTGCACATCAAATTGCGAAGTTTAAATGTACACGTAAACGTGTAAATGAAAGACTTGAGAATTCGTTTCTACTATTTGTTTTGTTTTGTTTGATCTGTCTTGGTATGGTATGGTTTGGTTCTATCGGTGTACGAGGGCAGAAAGTTCAGGTTCATGCGTGCCACCAGCCAAACTATTGTAAGCCACCCTGGAACTTTTAACACCTCCTTCGTTTTGAGCTCGCATTCTAACCCCACCTGTTCGGGCGCAGCGCGTTTTCACTTGACACCATTCAGGTGTGTCGATTAATCATCCAAGCTACGCAAGTTCATTTTTCATTGTTGGTCGCCCAAGCAGTTCTATGGGAATGGAAAACCACGACTTTTAATCGCCCAGGGGCAGAACTACGTTTATAAAGGAGGAAAGACACAAATTTATGTGTTACATGTAGGTGACTGAGGGGAGGATGTGTGTGTACGTATGTTTGTATAATATTGGGATACGTTTATGTTACGGGAGGATGGTTAGCCTACTTCCTTTACGGGACACATCAGATATCTGAGAATGTTGGAAGACGAAACTGGCTGGAACTGGTTGTCTTGGTGATTCTTTTTTTTTATAGTAGTAGTAATAGTAAAAGTAGAAGGGTTTATAGTAGCGGTAGAAATAGTAGTAGTAGTGCACAACATAGTAGTAGCAGCAGCAAATCGCGGAAGTATATATTAGCAGCGGAAGTGATAACGTCGAAGTTGTAGTAGTCATGCAGTAATAAGGATATATGATGTAGCAGTCACATGTTGTCCTGAAGTATTAAATATGTGATTACAAGCTGCTCAACGTGAATTCTCTCTAAATCATAAAGTAGGCCTACACACATCAATGGCATCGTGGATGGATACTGGTCTGTGATCAGCATCCAGCTAAGACGGGAACAGGCAGACCCCCTTTGTGCTGTAATGTCCCCAGCTGAGAAAAAAATGATATGGCAAATGTATCCACGTATTTCGTCCCATATGTCACTAAATTGGCTACCTACAGCTACGGGCAGTTCTCGAAAGGTAAATGAAATATTCATGCTCACCGGGGCTTCTCGTAGTGTGTGTAAATTTGTCTACAAGACAAGTATGTTACGAGATGGGTAGGGCCTAGAAGCGAAGCTTCGGGGATCGAGACAAAAGTTACTGAAAAACAGGTAAATATACATGGAAGCGACTTTGAACTCTATAGATAGTGACCCAAACACTTCGAAGAGAATCTCAGGAATACAAACATTTGGTATTTGTGCAAACCGAAATTTATTTCAGTCCTTCATTCTGAATGGCAGTGCGTAGTCCGACCCATCGGCTTGACTGGGATCATTGAGAATAGATAGCAGAGAGGAGTAGAATACCGCTTTTGAAAATGCCGAGAAAACGCCCATAGCAGCGGTATCCACTGACTGCGTTCATGTGTACAGCAGAGAGGCATGGTGTAACGTATTTAGCAAGAAGCACGCGATGGCGTGGCATCACTTTGGTCTCACGAACGGATCATTTTGACATCATGTGTAAATTCATGGCTCCTCTTCACACTTACGCTTAACAAGCTTGCTTTTAAGTAGTTTCCATCATATTTCTTCTGCATTTATACCTTAGAGTCAAACTTTCATAGATTGACCACAGTGTTGTATATGTTTGCAATGCTGTAATGTTTATCCTAGCTGGATATCATACATCATTTCATTTTGCTATAGTTGATGAATTTTTATTGAAAATATGAAAATATATTGAAATTGAAATCAAAATTGAAATGTATCACTTTAGGCAAGTCATAGTAATAGAGATACGGATTCCTATATTACACAAGGTGCTAATGGGGGAAAATCTTGCCGAATGGAAAAGTTAGAAATCGCCTGATATGAACTTTAGCAAGTGTTGATTTGGATAAACAAAATAGTGTCTCGGATAGCAATCATGAAATTACCTAAATCATGATGTGCACTGTTGCTGACATCATTTTATCAAGTCATAACTTTCGTGGGGAAATTGTTTTTCTTATCAAAATCATAGCTTGACAACATCAATACTGAAGTGCTTCATAAGGACAGAAAATAAATGAAAGTATAATTCTACAACACTGGGCTAGCATAAGTACATTATTTAGACACTACTTTTGTTTTCATTCAAATCAATTCTTGGGTAAATAGAAAATGTTCAGGAGTTACCACAGCAACTCAGCATAATCATGCATCAATGATAATTGAAGCTCCTATGATTTATCTAACATCTTTAGAGATGATGTTTGCATTGTATACGTACCTTGATGCCACCAGGGTAAAACACCAGACATTACACAAAGTCCGGAAAATAAGTGATAATTCCATTTTTACGAGAGCTGCTCCTCACCAGTTAGAGCGTCACAAGAGCAATATCAACTAAACGATACTCTCCAATCTGGTCTTGCTGCATTCACCAACGCCCCAGCTTTGAGGCCTTGTTGGTAATAGAAGACAGAGATTCCTCGAGAGATGAGAACAAGGGTTCCTATTTGGCGGGAGATGGCATTAACATTGAGGACGGACGTCTGCCGATCTCGTGCGGGAAGTTATCCGCCAAACTTTGTTGACAGGCCTTTCCGACACTGTCACTGATTCTTTTTCTTTCCTCCACAGGCCCACAACTAGAAACTATGCCCAGAGTAACGCCAACATCGTTTTCACTTTCGGTACTTGAGATATGCCTCCATGTCTTTAACTGCCAGGGAAATCAATTAGAAACCGGATTCCATCTACTGATGTCAGTTGCATCCACCTGCAACTAGACCAATTAAGTCCACAATGAGGTGTATTCGCTTGGTGGTTTATTCCAATGGTATGTCCGCTTGACAGCTCCGTTGATACCAATGCACTGGTAGACGAGGTGGGCGAAGATTGAACAGGATTCTCCTTCCTGAAAGTCTACGCGATTTCTAGAAGTATAGACAGTGAGATGAATAACACTCCCAAGCACGTAAGAAAGAGAAAAATTCAAACAAGGTCGTACTCTTTGATCCACAATGCAATAATCCGACAAGAAATATTTCCGAAAGTGTCAGAGGAAAAAAGTTAAGAAAATATATATGCGACCTTAATTTTCGAAGGTAACAGAAGTAGCACTCTTGCATGAGAGGAGTTGCGTCTCCTTTGAGCACGAGTGTTAAACTAAACTGGACCGCTGGATCGCATTCTCGGTGACAAGGAATCAAAGTTCGTTGGCGTGCGAACGGTCCAGCCAAACATGAAGTGAGGAACGGGCTCCGACTGCAAGGAGAATGTGATGACGTCACCCAATTATTGGCCAATCACTGCCCTTGCAAATGTTGTCCTCTACAAAAACTTCTCGTAAACTATTTCTCCCCCATCCGCGCGCAACATAACATCACGCAATGTTTCTGTCTTGAAGAAAACAGAAACGAAGGAAATGAAACAGAGGGAGAGAGGAAGACGTGAAATAAAGAGTATAAAAAGTCGATAGACGGATGGATTAGATTATGAAGCTACAATACAGCCATAGACATAGAAAGATGTGTGTACGTGTGTATTGTCTGTGTCCGTAAAGAGAAAAGACTTGCAGTATATAAATATGGCCACCTTGAACTGACTGTTCGCGCTGCTTAACTAAACATTGGCCTGGCGATTTGAAGGTTTTATTCAGAAGAAATGAACCGCGTTCATCTAAACCGTATGAAGCACGGGTTGTGTAGAGTATTTCTGGTCACAACTCGGAGGTCACGGTGTATCTGACAACTTAGCTTGTCTCGTGGCAATTTGGAACAGCGAAGTAAAGTCTCCCTAAATCAGAGAGCGGACAGCACCTTACCTGGACCTCCGATGCACTATTTGCGATACACCATGGTAATAAGGCCAGTGTTTGAACGGAGACATCGGCAACTATTACCGATTCAATTTAATACATGTCCCCTGCTATGTCGCATATCGCACATAATGCTAGTTAACATGACAACAAATCATCAGCCGATCCTCACCCCTGATAATCATCTCTTGCACTACAACGTATTTGGCGACATGATGTCATTATGTACATGTCTACTTCACGACTTCAAATTCTTGTTGAATAAAAACATTTTATAAGAATGGTGTAAAGAGAGATTTGTCCTTGAAAGTAAGGGATTTGTCCTTGAAAGTAAGTCTTGCTGATCATTGTTTGAAAGACTGAAGACAGCAAATATAATAACTTGATTTATGATCAATTTTATTATGCAGTTTGTACATACCCTCTGTTCTTTCCTCTGTACTATTTTTCATCGAGCTTCTCTCGAAGTTTTGAAAACCTTTGAACGTTAACATAATTGTACTTTAACAGGTTCACGTAGTGTACATACATTACAATGGTGTTTCATGAATTTCGTATTCATAGCTTGCACTTGGTCTCGGCATTTTGCCATTATTTCATGTTGCTATTGAATTGACATACTCATCTAAACATGTCACACCAATAGCATCAAAGAAAATGAGAAAGAGGGGGAAGGTGGGGGGGGGGGGGGGGGGCAACTTTTAAGGAGAATGCCCCGAGGTGGAAAGCAGTCACACAATAAGACAGCAACAAACAAACACGATTTCTTCCATGGAACTATTATAGAGCTGGAGTGGGCTCGACTTCAAAGGCCTTTTCATCGGTGCTCACTCGCCGTCTTCCGCCTGAATCGCAGCGGTGCGGACTGCCATTGGCGGCGATGTCAATTATCATTTTCCAGCTCATCGCTGATGTAGGCAGCCACTCTAGTGCGGACAGAAAGAACGATATTTGCGGTGTGTAATTGAACCAAACTCGCTCCATTGTGAATCGAATATTTGAGGTGTTTGAGATATATCATCGATATCATATCAAAACGTGCCTAAATCTCTGGGATTTTTTTTTCAAAGGAAACGTGAAATCCTTTGTGGGATTACACGGCATCACAGTGAAAATGGTGCTGGAATATTATGACACGATTCCCATGGTTGATGTTATCCCAAACCAACCTAGCTGTAAATATTTCTTACAACAGTTTCTTTCCTTCTCATATCATTTTTTTTTTCTTTTTTGCCCAGATGAAATTCTGGGGGACATTACTTTTCATACTGATGACCGATTAGACTTGTATTTATGTTATCACGAGAAATTCTTTACTCTGTTATGTTTCAAAGAGAGGAGGTGTGGTTATAATTACATCACTTTCATTATGTGCGTAGCATTATTTTGATAACTCTACAGGTAGCACTTAGCTATAGTTCTTATACTTTCAAAATATAGCCCCGGGTGCCTTGGCCAAGAAGGGAACTCAATTCATTATTCGCACATTCGACATTCGCATTGGTAGTGTCTTGATATGTTTTACTACCATCAAAGAGAAGCAGATTTTAGCTGTGTGTATGGGGGGTGTAAGGAATATGTGCGATATGTGTTATATAATTCATGGATTATGATGTTGGGGTTGTCTGTAAAAAGTAAGGTGTTTCACAATTTGTGGTTATACCTTTTGCAGCAATTGACTCTTCCATAGTTTTCTCGGTATGCACACAAATACATTTATTTTTCCCCTCTTTGCACGTTCAACACATGATGCGAGTCTGTGTTGTGATGTATGTTTAGTTCCCTGTATTTTTTGAGTATTCATTTGATGTTTCATATGTAATGTAATTTGTTATTTATCTGTTGTCAATATGTGTTTATGAATGTGTAACAAACTCACATTCCCATGCCATGTTTTTATACATTATTTGAACAATGAAGAAATGAAAATAAAATGAAAATGAAATGTTCTTTAACTTCCCCTCTCAAATGAGCTCTCTTCACTCTATCACTTCCGTGGGCAACATGCTCATATTCTATACGTTAAATTCAATTCAATTCAGTTGAATTTAGTATGATTTAGGATGGGGTGCTTCGGAGGGTTAATTATCCATGGTTTGATCATCGGTGTTAATTTCAAACCAAAGTGTGGAGTTCAGCATTCGAGATATCTCTTGAAAGTGTTTATTTGGTGGTCTTTGTATATTTGGGCATCTAAACACACACACACTAGAATACAAGCAGATCACTAGCAGTGAAGATATTTCTGCCACTGAAAATACGTTGCGATGTATTTACTGGGTCGAGACCGCCTCGACAATGGCGTCAACTGTGTGCTGGTTTAAGACACTCCAAATGGAGACAAGAAAACCACCACCACTAATTGCAAAATATCGGCCTTACTTTGAGGGATTATCTCCAGCGGACAGCTTCTGTTGCGTGACCTGTCTCTTGCAGTAAGTGTTAAGTCCAGTTCCAAGACGTAAGATTATCCAGCAAAATCGACAATTAAAGGGCCGGTGTAGCTTGAGTATTTCTTTTTTAAATGTTTTGGTTGTGAATTTATCGTTATTTATTTATCATTATCGAAATATCTGTGATAACCACGCTTTGGAATCAACCGTATATATAGTTGAACGAATCAAGAATTGTTTGAAAAAAAAAGGAAAAATATTCACACAAATGATGAAAAGCGGGACCAAAATTGACGGCCATCTGTTTGTTTGTTTGTTTGTTTTGTTATCTTATTTCTTTTGTTTTAGATATGTAGCATTTTGTTGTTGGCATGTTGACGTAATTCTGTTGAGTGGTCAACATCGCAGTTATATGTATCACTTTGTTGTATTCTGAAACTGTAAGTACTATTCATGGTGCAGTGCTTTGGCATGTTGACGTACAATGTAATTCTGTTGAGCGGTGACACTATAATACTCTCTCTACTTTGGATCCCGCTATTTTTAAAACAACTACAAGCGATAAAAGTACCAAAACCTAATGCCTTTTTAGTTATTAAGTGATGTCAACACAAAAACATGTTTGTGTGTAAGTTCTCTGTCTTTCGTCGAATACCTAGGAATTTGAAAGATTTACAGTTTTGTAGATTTTAGACCACAGAAACATTAAGAGGATGAAATAGGTTAGGTATGTGACAGACAGATTGAGCAGACTGCTGAGGGGGATTTAGTTGCTTGTTGGACACTTCCTACCTCTACCAGCCACGAGGAACTCTCACTCCTAAACTTGTCACGCAACCCTACTCTCTGTCTGTATGTCTCTCTCTCCCTCCCCCTCTCTCTTTATCCCCCTCTCTTTCTTTCTATCTGTATGTATGTGCCTGTATTTTCTCTCTTTTTTGCGCTTATATCTCTCTGTCTGCTTCCCCTTCTCCCCAGACTCTTTTCTTCTCTCTATCTCTCTCTATCCATCCATCCATCTATCTATCTGACTATCTATCTATCTATCTATCCATCTATCTATCTATCTATCTATCTATCTATTTCTCTCTCATAGTTTTTTTTTTTTAATAAAATCTGGGACCAACAGACTAATAGACAAACAAACCACAAACATTTCACTTTCTGTATTCCTTAATCATTGTCCATCAATTCCAAGCGTCCTTTTTCTATTTTTCTTTCAAGTTTTTATTTAAGTTGAATATTTCCATTTCAAAATGTAAAACTGTATAATGTAGTCTATGTTATTTTCTTTATATGTCCCTCTGCGTCTCAGAATAGACCACTAGACCAATATCGCATTACAAGCGCTGTACTTATTATGCTTGTAATCATGAATGTATCAAGTTTTCTTTTGCCTTCCCTCAGGGAGGTGGGAGAGAAAATTTCTCTTTTACATCCTGCTTCTTACAGTTATATCAATTTCAGAACTGTCTTTTATTTTTAATACTATTTGTCTACCAATCGATTCTTCTATCAACCTGTAGTATCTTGTATTTGTTTCTTTTTTTTTCACTTTCTATCCCCACTTTGTTTCTCTTCACCTAACCCTTTCCCACCAATCATTCACTTTCTTTACATTCTTCTCTTTTTTCACCACTCTTCATTTACGCGTTCATAATTAGTTTTCTTATGATTACGTTCATTCAGTAAATTTTCAATGTATGTATATGCTGTCTACTCTCTATCTGTTGCATCCGAACCGTCTTCGGTGAGTATTCCCTCTACCTTTATAGAGCAAGAACACTGGTTTGTTTTCTTCACCTGTCATGCCAACTACGAAATATTTTATTCCTCGAAGACGAGAATTGAGACGGTTTACTGACTGCAATTATAATCTAAATCTCTTAAAAACAAGTAAAATCTGGGTTGTCTGAGACAGAGAGTGATCCCTTCCCACCTTATTGAAAAAGAAAAAGATAACAAAATGAGTAATTAACCAAAAGCTTACCTGAACCAGGCATGTCTCAAACAACGGAAGATGCTGGCCCGGAAGAGAGTGGGGTTAGCCGAAGTTCTTTTTATGGCTAAAGTTGTCTGCTGCAGACGAACTGTTTCTATGGCAACCAGCTTTCGGCAATTATTTTCTCTACGTGTTGATAATTACCAGAAGTTGAGACAGGAATCTAATTGTATTTAATGACGGGTTAGACTGAACGCAGGTCTAAGCAAACCATTCTACATGGTGGAAATTTAATTACACCTGACCTCACTGAGAAAAGACGGTAAAAGGTAAACTCGTACATAAAACTAACGGCATTTGTAGAGGATGGCGGAATTGTTTATTGACTATAAAGTTCGTGTTTCCGTTTGTGGTAAAAACGTATAAAATTTGAGAAAAGATATTACGTAGACTGATGAGCCTTTTCTCAATTCAGAGGTCAGTGTTCTTTTATATTGTACTGTTTCAGTGCTGTCATTGTTGAAATATTCACTATAAACAATGATTATTCATGTCCAATAAAATGTATTTAATCTGAACCTCAATGACGGTTATATCCAGATATTACTGTACCAGGTCATATGATTTAAGGGACACAATGTAGCAACAAATTGGATTATTTCTCGTAAAATTTGTGGAGGGTGGGATTTTGATCAAGATACGCTTAATAGTTGCACTGCATAGTATGACAAGAAGTAAAAAATAAAAAAAAGAGAAAAGAAAGAAGATACGGAAGAGGAGCCAAGAGACAGAATAGAAGAAAACAAACAGAACGCCCTCAACGCCCTTCTCATTCTCATCAGACGTTATGTATTTTTGAGGGTCCCATATCGTACAAGCTTGGCTTTTTAGTGGGACCCTCCATTTCCATTCCCATCCTTGTACTATGTATATGTATATACCTTTAGATTATGTTGTTACTCATGATCACATGTATTTTGTTAATGTACGTTTTTGAAATTATTACAAATATGTTTTGTTCATGCATTGTATATAATTTTCCCTGTTTATTTAATGGAAATGAAAATAAATTTGAATTGAATTGAAACAGAAAAAAAATGAAAACAGATAAAAACTATTTGTTTGTTTATTTTCCATCTGAGAAGATGGCTGGATAGCCCATATTCAGCTACGTTAAGCTGGTCTTCCATGGGGTCCAGTTGGATGTGAGGTGGGACCACTTCATCGGGTTAAACACCCTGCTCTTTGCAATGAATGACTGAAGCGGGATCTTTTACGTGCATGAGTTGTTACTCTCTCATACACGGGACCTCCATTTTATGTCCTATCCGAGGGACAGAGTGTTTTGCCTCTTACTAGAGGGGACGGTATGCTTACACACAACATTGCTCAGTCCACACTCAGGTTTAAACCCGGGCCCTTAGGATCGTGAGGCAGACGCGCTACCGACTGAGCCAACTCACTGCCCATAAAAACTATGAAGAGGAAGAAAAACAAAAAAGAAGATCGGGGGAAAGAGTAGAATGATAAGAACACGAAGGCTGGACAGTATAAAACCATACGACAATTCACGATTCATCTGATTGCGCAAAATATATTTTTAGAAACTGTGATGTGTCACTATTCTAGCCAGCATTTCTTGATACTGTACCTTAGTGACCTGGTTAGGATGACTCTTGGAAGCCATTAAAGTTAAGGCCAAGACCTCAGTCTCCAGTGATAGAGACAACCGATGATGAAGTGAGGAGCCTGAGCTTTCGAATGATCCCAAAGAGTGCACAACCTCCAGTCATGTGATAAATGACACATGCGAAATGTGAGATCATCCTCCATTACTGCATTGAAATGAAAGAGAATACAGGTTTTGATCTCTTCTTCGAATTTTCTTCGAGTGCTGAAGGTCTTCTCTTGAGATATAATGACTCTTCATTTATCAAACTGATGACATGATGAATATGCGTTGATCGAATTTTCTGGCATATGTGCACAATTAAAGCCTAAGTGAAATCAGTAGTAGCTTTTTGTACTTAAAATTACTGATCTATGCTGATGTCTTTCAGCGTTGCTTGGTTGGATCAAGGGGGGGGGGGGGCTCTTCCACCTCCCTGGTTGGATAGGAAGTACTGTCTTTCAGCAGGAGAATCTGCTATACTGGTCAAGTCACGACACAAACTCATATTTGAGCTCTTTTTATATATTTCCTTGTGTGGAGCGCAATTCCATAAGAAGGGGTCATCCTACGAGCTAGACGCCCACGAGTCGTACTGCCCACAAGCTTAACATGGAAATAAGGTCCGCGGGTCATACGCTCACGAGTCATACAACCCCCGTATCACACAGCCCAGGAGCTAGACATTAAGTAAAACGAACCAACGAGCTAGACCCATGCACGGTAAAACAGGCCTACGAGCTAGACCCAGATTAATAAGATCCACGAGATCAACACTAGGCAAAAGAGGTCTACGAGTTCAACACTACGTAAATTAAGACCAATGATGTAATGTCGAGCTCGTGGGCCTTTTTTTTTTTGTGTGTGTGTGTGTCCAGGGTTTAGCTCGTGGGCCTTATTTGCCAATGAGTGCTCGTGGACCGTATAGCTCATGAACCTATTTTACTTGATGTCGAGCTCGATGGCCTTGTTTACGTGATATCCAGCTCGTGGGCTATATGACTAGTGGGCTATATGACTCGTGGGTGTTGAGTTCATGAAGCGCACCCGATAAGAATCATGAGACGATAGCCTCGCCTGTTGGCACAATTGAACTGACCCATTGGATGATGTCAACTGGGATATGTCATGCAATACAGCTATTGGTGTTACCGTTGGATAGAGAGGCTATCCAAGTTGCGTGTAGATGTGTTTCTCCTGCGACAATTGGTCTGAAATATCTGCATGCTGATGAGCCAAACATAAATTCTACCCACAAGCATAAATCTTACCGTAATCCTAATCCTCATACCAAACTAAACCTAAAACCCTTGGAGAAAATAAAACCAGAACAATTGTGGCAGGATCAAATGTCGTGTTACCTTTCTCCCTATACGTGTCATGTAATTGTGAGTGCATAAAAGTGAAGCTCGTTCCATCATCCTAACTTCAGCTGCGAAGCAGCACAGACCACTCTACATCATTGCGGAATCGTTATATATATTATAATTTTGCAATTTTATGATTTCATAATGTGTTTCATATGCAAAGTGGTCAACTATAGAATATCGCTGGTTGCAACATAGCGTCAGGTTTTGTTTACAAGTAATTTCTAAGATGTAAATGAGTCACTGAATTAGATATAGGCCCTACTCTCATAGGAATGTCCAGAACTGTGTTTACTAACCCTGTCATTACGATAAAACGGTGTATAACATTTCCCTATAGATAGTGTGAAGTTCCTCGTATAAATTATAACTTGTAATTAAAGAAATCCGTGATCAAGAAATAAAACAGGCCAGCCTAAATGATGATGTAGACGTTGGTTTCAATTAGACGCTGCCAGAGAATGTCACAACAATATAGACTGCTTCCTGACAAAATTTAGCATCCTCACGATCAATAAAAGCTCGCGTGACTTGGGGTAAAAAACAAGATGTATTGGAGAAATAGGACGTCTTAAAAAGACGTCAAAATGTGACTTGAAGCATAAGGTAACGACCAAAACTTCACAACTAATTAAGCGGGAGTACATCATCGAAGTCAGCTTCTTTGTTAGATTTTAAATTCCTGCTTGAATTTTCACATCTCTTCCTGAAATTGAAGCAGGATCAAAGTAAGTAGACTATTTACGATGCGGTCAGTTCCAATTATCGTCTCCTTCAGTACGGCCAGTCCAGCAACCTTAGGGGATATTTCCCCAACTTCGACCTCCTTGCCCTCAGAAACGGTCAAGATGAAGGTGACGTCACAATGGCCAGTGAAATGAGGTCGAGGTGACCGGGTCCCGCCGTAGAGGTATATGTTCTCTATGATCATGGCCACGATCAAACTTGACTGGCCGCCAGTTTCCCTAGGTATGGCCCGGAGATCGATATGCAAACGATACCCTAGACCTCTAAAATACCGCGAATGTATCAACGACAAAGCAACTGTCAGGTCAACTCACGAAATGACCATAAGCGGTTGCGTGTTCTATATATTAACGATTAAAATTCCAAAAAATCTGACGTCATTTCTTTTCCACAACACTTCCTGCCATAAGTCGTCAGTTGTAGGTCACGTTCTCACTCGAAGGAGTATAGAGTGATATGTGCTGTTATTTTGCCCTCACTCAAGGTTGGAAAATACGGCGCGCCCATCAGCGTTTTGATTAATGAATTCTTCGCAAACCATACGTCCCATCAAACTCGTGGGAGACAGAAGATGGTATGCAATAATAACGCAATATCCTTTTTGTTGTAATCAATGCGAAAATATACCCCCCAAAAAAGTAGCACACACACGAAAAAGTGTCCCACAGTGTGAGAAACACAGTGTGAACACAATGTGAGCACATTGTGAACACACTGTGAAATCTCTTCACAAGGTTAAATTCGACAGTTTTAACAGTGTGAACACATTGTGTATCATCGATTTACAGTGTGACACAGAACATTACCATGTGAACACTCTTTGAAAAACAAACCACAGTGTGAAATCATCTCCACACTGTTAAATTCGAGCATTGAGCATTCGAGAACATGACTATGTGAACACTGTGTGAAAATCTACATCACAGTGGGGAATCATCTTCACACTGTTGAATTCGAGCGTTTTCACACACCCGACTATGTGAACACGTTGTGTACACACTGTGTGACACTGTGTTCTTTCCAGCAGGGATGATGTATGAAAAAGTCAGAATGAATTCCCCACGATAGCAAACTCCTTGACAGAGGGGTAATACTTTATTGATCCTATCAGGTGCCTAGGCCTTCGTTCCACTGGTCATCGGTCATGGTCCAGCAAGTTTACGTCGATAAGTATACAAATTGCATTTATGGATGACTAAATATGGGCATTCCGACCGCCCTTTCGGAAAAAAAAAGAAGTTGTAGTTACGACGGTTATTGCAATACATGTCATCGAGTCTTGTCAGTGTTAAAGCAATCTAAAAATGCATTTCAACAAAACAAAGTTGCTATTCTAATCATTAAAAATGTTTGATCAACAGTGATAAGAATGAGTTAATCTGAATAGTGACATAATAAATTCCAATCATAATTAAATATCTTGACAATACCTTCTCTGTTGACTTCCAATCGCGTTTGCGATGTATCATTAAAGGTTTCAATATGCAGGAGATATTACATGGTGAGGATTCGATTTTATCTAGCTCTTAAAGTGAAAATGGTTCTTCATGACCAAGTTTACATTAGTCATCAGCGGTTCGGCACTACAGGTTAAGGTCTATCACCTAAGGCCTATCACCTATGGCATATTACCAACAGCCTTTCACCTTGTAACACAGGCATCATGGAAGGAGTTGTGACGTCATGTGGTGTATTTCTTAGCTTCTTCGTTAATATTTTCAATCAATAACTAAATATACGATCGATCCAGTTAAGTCTACGTGTGAATATTGGACAGAAAAGGGAATCGAAAGAAAAATAGAAGGGAAGTTATTGAAACAGCATGCCGACAGTTTGAGGATATTTTAGGACGAGCTGACTCAAGACACGTCTCCCCAAGGGGTAGGAGGGCCAGAGGGGGGGGGGGGAGGGGAAGGGGGTGGGGTAGAGATCAGATCTTTGACGGAATTAGAGCGTGCAGGGAAAAGTAGATCGGCAGCTCGACTTTTAATTTCTTGCCTGCAATCAACACTATTTCTTTCGGCATTGACCATGGACTTCGCTGTACTCATATTTGAGAGTTATTTTTCGTCAATTCATTTTCTTGTTTTATGAATTGATGATAAAATACTTACACTTTCAGATTCTTCCTGCGACACCACTGAAACTTTGTGCCATGATCCTATACATACCGTTTGCTTTCAGCCACATTTTAACTTAGGACCACCTCAGAATCAATGAAAAAGAAAAGATTATGCATTTCAAAGTGACAGACATACTTATTCACCTTTCAATAACTTATACAGGTCATATGTTCTCCATCTGAAGGATGTAAGGCTCACGTGTAAATAACCATGCATGCCTGGATCTGAGATTTTATCGCATCTATTTTTTTTTTTCAGGTAGGAAATTGCTAAGATCTCAAAAAAGACCGAGTGGGAGGTTACTACAGACATCTATCAGGTTCGAGACTGCCCCTCGGCAAGAGCTACTATTTGTGGCAGATTAGCTTTATTTTTTCCAACACTTCTCTCCTCCGAAGTACACATTGTTCTTCAGCGTGTCGTGAGATTACAATCTATTTCCACCCATATCCCAGTTGCAAACAATGCACCTGATCACATGACTGGGCAAAGCATGCTTAGAAGATACATGTAGTTGGGAGATGCGTAACTAAGATGCTACTGAGAATAATGCCGTTCGCTTGAATTTCTCTTTTTTGTGTGTGTGTGTGTGGGGAGAGGTAAAGGATTAAAAACATTCAGAATCGACAGGACGAAATCTGACAGAGGCAACGTGAAACATTTTTTTTTTCATATTTTCCGGCAAATTTCTCATTACGTCCTCAGTGAAAAGGTTCTGAATCAATTAACGACGAACGTAGTTGGATATTGCAATATGCCTTTTAATGGTAAGGAGTATAGTACGTGTAAATGTTTACGAAACGGTATGTTGATGAAGAATTAAAATGCTCAAGTACGGCATTGTTATTATAAGAAGTGATGAAGTCAGAATATTCACTTCGTGTATTTGCTACAAATCGATTTCCTTGTGTGTGTGCGTGTGTGTGTGTGTGTGTGTGTGCGTGTGTGTGTGTGTGTGTGTTTTAATTAATTTAGGCATGAACATGGCTGATTTGCCAAATATACAAGTACGACATATAGAAACGCTAGTATAATGGTCCCGATAGCATCATTCATGTTTGAAGGCTCTCATCATTTTCACAGATCGGTCATTGACCTTTCGCACTACATTCGGCTAAGTTCAGTGTTTTCGAAGGATTTCCTATCCATTCGACGTTTTTCACACGGGATGTCCTGTATTTCAAACTGTGAACTTCAAGAAATGAGAAGAGAACATGAAACGATCCCATAACGCTTAAAAGTCTCAAGTGCTTATATTCCACCTCTTCTCCTCACCGCCCCCCCCCCCTCTCTCTCTCTCTCTGTGACTTGAAGTTTTGCAGGAATAGCTGATTTCTTGTCGATTGTTCAGTTAGCTTGGGAATACAGGGGAAGGAGTGTGGCGTATATGCGTTGCCTGCCCAATTTGCGCTTCATTTCTGGCGCCAAAAATAGCACGAGTGAGTGTCATTTTTAGCGCCGCAAAGGCAATCGAAAGGCCGCTGGTAGGTTAGAATGAAGTCTGAAAATCAAGAAAAATCGAGAGAGAGAGAGAGAATGAACGCAATGACACTTTACAAATCACTACACGGTCTTTTCTAGTATAATTGCAAATCAGTATGCTATCGAAATTAATTCGATTAACATAAACCAAAGTAAGTGCTCAGAAGAAATTCGCTGTTCTTGCTTTTAAGAAGAATGTCTTGTTTTAAACACAGAATACCAAGTCATTAAAATTGAAGCGTTCTGAAGTTTCTGGTTTCTGAAATAACAATATTTTCTTTGACTCATTTCGAGCTGTGCTACTAACATTATATAAAATTACTCAGCAGGAAATTTTCACATGAGTACAAAACAAACCTGATCAGGTATTGTGGATTTTTTTTTTCTTTTTTTTTTTTTTTGGAGGGGGGGGGGGGTTCCTTGCCCCCTGTCTCACCTCACCTTCAATTTGACTTCAGTGAATTGAAAAAAGACAAAACTCAGACCAATACGGTGTTCATCAGAATAAATAACAACCAAATGGTCATGACTTTCTAAAGTTTACATGAGATCTGAAAACGAACTCATTAGTCGCCACTTACCCTTGCTAAAATTAATTAGCTATGACTTAATCATCTTAAAAGGACTGTACAGTACTGGTTGAGGTGGGGATTCATGTTTTGAACATACCTAAGTGAGATAATGAAAAACCTCTAATGAAATATGAAACAGCATGTAATTTTAAAAAGGATTCAACGTTTATTTGATGAAAATTGTTTTTCAAAAATGGCCGAGATATCCAAAAAAGTGATAATAATAAAAGACTACAGGCCACGTCTTTTATTAGGATCTCTTTGTTTCACCTTGTTTTTGGATATCTCAGTCATTTCAAAACCGATTTTCATCAAATAAACTTTTGATACCCCTTAGAATTGCATGCTCTTTGACATTTCATAGAGTGGTTTCTGAATTTCTCGCAAAACGTTAAAAGCTATAAATCCTCACCTCGACCAAAACTGTACACACCCTTTAAAGGGATTAAAGGGATGGTACAGTATTGGTGGAGATGAGCATTGGGCTTTTAACTTTTTGCAAGATACCAAGAAAACACTTATGATATAGTACAGAGCATCATACCATTTTAAGAGGAATTCAAAGTTTATTTGATGAAAATCGGGTTTGGAATGACTGACACATCTAATAACAAAGTAAAACAAAGGGATCGTAATAAAGTGTGGGTCCCACACTTAATAAGAATCGCTCTTTTTGGATATCTCAGCCATTTCAAAACCAATTTTCATCAAACAAATGCTGAATTCCTCATAGAATTACATGCTCTTTCATATTTCATAAGAGGTTTCTCATTATCTCACCAAAAAATGTTAGAAGCCTGAAATTAGGTCTCAACCAAAACTATACGATCCCTTTAAAACCCATCACAAAAACATTTTTGCCAATTATAATTCAGTAACCATGGTAACATAAGCCCCTTTAATCCTCAATCTTATCATCAATCGGTTTTCACACCACAATAGGGATAACGATTACAAGGGTTTTTTGCCATTTTGACTGAACTTAGCTCAAAGAAATTTAGTGGTTGTTTTTGTGCACGTCAAGTTTATCATTTAGGCCTACATATTTTGAAATTTCCGTCTGATTCCCTTTGACTTTTTGCTTCTGATATATCTATCTGACAACCTTGGTTGATAGCTACTCACACTATTACTCGCCATGCGGTAGATGTTCCCTTCACAGACAACGAGAAGACGGGATATAATAATATCTGGGATACTGGGGGGGGGGGGGTAGAGAGAGAGGGGTGGAGGCGAGTTATGACACAAGTATAGAGAAATTGCAAATTGAAATGTTCTTGACGCATATTTTTCTCTCTTTGGTCCAGTTTTGCTTGACCTGAGGCCTGCTCTGATTGCTTTTATTCCCACTTCCGACTTCTGAAGGCTATGTACCGTCAACAAGTCGCAGCCCTGTCACATCGTCATAATACTCTAGCGCAGCAGGTGTATATAGAACATCCACAAGACGCATCGTTCATCATTTCCCTTTCATCTTCTCTTTAAATTTTTATACTTTTTTTCTGTGTTTCGAGGGAACTTGAGATAGGTGTATTTTTGTGGGTTTTTTTTCCTTGTCAAGTATAACCAATGGATTCGCGCGAATATCATATCCGTGTTTATGTGTACAGAATTATGTTGTTTGCATTAGTATATAGGCCCTATGCCTAATGTGAAGACAGTCATCTGGAAATGCTTTCATAATGTGTAGGGCTTCTTTATCATTACGGTATAGAATGCATTCAGTAATTATATTGCATTTATTTGCAATGTGATGGACTATAAATGCCTTGATACCATGTTTCCACGTTTTATATTTTGACGACTTTATACTAATATACAACTATTTTTTTTTTCAGTGTTAAATTGCCTGTACTTCATTTCACATAATATCTTCAAGCTGAATAATAAGGCATGATTTGTGGTTTACGGAGAAAGGGTGGGAGTGGGGGACCCATCCCTGTTGACCTCCCGAGGAAAGGGCAGCCTGACCTCCTTTATATCCAAAGAATAACTGCCGTTCTGCTTATTCGACGTTTCATTTGAAATCATGCTCTATGTTTACAGCTGATCTTAAATGTTTAAAATCCTTTCGCCCCCAACAAAAACAGAAGCAATTAAATCATAGTTGCGTTGACAATTAAAAACAGCCCTTTTATCCTTCTGAAATTATCACTTTGTATAGAACACCGTGATGTTTATTTCATCATACATTTTTTTTCCGTCATCATCTGAGGAAATCCCGAATCTTTCCAAACGTTTCAAGCTCGTCGCAAATGTGTTAAATCATTTCGCATTCGCTGTGAGGGACCATCATTCTGGTGTTTCATGGGATTTCAATAAAAATGTTTTGGTTACTTAAAATTTGGCATACAAAATTGATATTTGGTTGCCCGTGTGAGAACAAGTTTTAGTTACCTGCATGAGAAAGAGCTGTATTGTGGGTTGTTGTACAAAGTTAAAGATCACAACCGAGGTTAACTGCCAACTGCTATTATGACATTTTCCTTTGGTCAGCGCTATCAGAAGACCCAATTTCACTTGATCTCTAATTCCCGCACGAAGTTTGTAAATATTTCCTTTTTGCCCGAAGGCTATTTTATAAACCCGGAAAGAATACCAAACATGGGTACGTATAGAATATTTCTTTCCTTTCTCAAGGCAATAACTTTCAAGGCATGGTCATGCCTTCCTGTTTTTATGGTGTTTACAGAGTCAAAGAAATTGTTGTTGAATATTGTTCTTGTTTGTTTCTTTTTATTTTTCTCTGGTCAAAAATCGTCGGTTTTGTGGATAAAGTTTTTCTTCCGGATGGAGAGCTGGGATTGAAGAGCCGACAAGTTGTCACTGTATCATCATGATTGATTGTCTGGTATTAACGTTGTCGATTTCACTGTCTACCGTCTTCGCTGTCTTCTTCCTGTTTACTACAAACGGTGAAGGTTTGTTTCACTTGTTTACTGTATATAATACATCAAGTGAAGCCGTCATTACTAACCGTGAAACTCTGTTCCACCCTCGAAGTGGACTAGTCCTAAACATCAATTTGAAATGTTTCAACTGTCTTCTTTCTTTCGCCAGACAAAATGTATTTGCATCGATTCCCGCGAGCTGCTTCTCGAGTATATATAACAGTCAGTTATGGTTTGGGGCTGTTTCCTTAAGATATTAATCTTGTGTCTGAACAAGTATTCCCTACTGCTCTGCAAGTACTGTTCCCGCCTTTTTGTTTCTACAGGTCTTTCATGAAGAATTTTGTCTAATTTCTGCGCGTAAATCACTATGATAAAAGAAGTCAGCTATAGCTGAAATACAAGAGGGCACCTGTATGTACACCGCATCCTCTTTATTTTTTAGAACAAAATTTGGATAAGACGAAATTTGAGTAAAAAACGAGACCGGGTTACACTCCCTGACACTCTCTCCCTCCATCCCCCCCCCCCCTCTCTCTCTCTCTCTCTCTCTCTCTCTCTCTCTCTCTTTCTCTCTATCTATCTTTCTGTCTCTCTCCCTCTCGAGTTCAATCAATCAGAAGGCTACCTCAGATGGTGTTAGCGGTCTAGGTCATTGCCCGTTGAATTATGAACCCTTAATCTTCTGATATCGAAAAGGTTTTTACCCCGGCAGCTTGTTGTTTCGATCTCCGTTTTACTTTCGGTTGAGAACGATCCAAGAAAATATCGCCTCGGGTATTAGATAGAATGTCTTCATATGAAATGAGTTAAATAACGAGCTAATATTTGTCAACATCACTTGAGGCGTGTGATAGTTGGAAGAAACCCTTCTGGAAAGAACACAGCGTCCCACAGTGTGTTCACAGTGTATTCACAGTGTGTTCATATAGTCAACTATGTGAAAACGCTCGAATTAAACGTTGTGAAGATGGTGTCACCTTGTGGTGTAGTTTTCACAGAGTGTTCACATAGTAATGCTCTGCTTCACACTGTGAAATAACGACTCACATTGTGTTCACACTATTAAAACGCTCAAATTTTTAACAGTGTGAAGAAATTTCACACTGTGTTACAGAATGTGTTCATACTGTGTTCACACTTTGGTTCTCACACTGTGGAACACTGTGTTCTTTCCAACAGGGAAGAAAGCATCGATCGCAGCATCAGATGACTGAAGGAGAGAGCAGGGGGTAAAAAGGACGGCTGGAGACTATGGAGAAACTATCGTGAGCAATTCAACAACGTCAGTAACGTTGTAACATCCGGCAGGATGTTGTAGCCTGGTTGTACCGTAGGTGTCATAGGACTGTCCTTCCACCATTGAATTGTGCTTTCCTTAAGAGTATATAACATCTGCGCCTGTGAATGTTTCCACAACAGGTATATGGTACTATACAAAATGTTGTGGATCATCATCATCATCATCATCATCATCATCATCACCATCATCATCATTATCTTAGTGTTACTATTTTCCGTACGGTTTATGCACCATACTGAAGCTATTGAACCACAACACTAAACCACGGTATCTCCACAGAGACACTGTACCCCTAAGATCCTCCGTAGATATGCTTTACCTCTAAAAAGTTAAATTGTAACATGTTTGGACAGTTGAAACAGCAAAGATCTACACAACAACGAACTAAATTGCAACATGCAGCTATAGTGCCTTTTTTTTCGACCGTAACACCTTTGTTTGCGGTGATGCAATACCTGCGAGTTAGCGTTCAAACCGCCCTTAAGCTCACTCTAAAAACACAAAATGTTGAATTAGCATTTAAAAGGGCCGAGGAGTGACAACATTTTGAAAGTGTTGGTTTTCCTGCTAGATTCAACATATAAAATGTTATTTTAAAAGTTGGATGCAACACTTCAAAAAATGCTGTCACTCCTCGGCCCTTTTAAATGTTGATTCAACATTTGCGTTTTTAGAGTGCTGTAATACAACGCTATGTATAGAGCTAAAGTCCGACTATTAAAATGGACCAGCATGATTATGGACCTCCTGTACTGTGATGGAGTTACTGCTCCCGAATGAGCTTCTGCACCAACAAGATGCTACCGTACCACCATTTGGCTACTGCACCACCAGGGGTTCACTGTACTGCCTACGGCTCAAGCTACCGTACCACGTTTAAGCCAAGGCACCACCATAAATCCAGCGCACCAAGGAGCTGTTGTACCAGGTGCACCATGACGATTATGTTGTACCTCTTGCTTTTGGTCTACTGAAGTACTGCTGGTCATTTGTGGCCAGGGTAACTTCTGCACCCTCATTCCTCACATTTAAATATAAATTCAGAAAACACTTATTATCTACTTATAATTCTAGATAATCTGAATCAATTGTTTTAATTTATGCTTGAGGTTTCACCTGTCCTGATGTCGCAGCACTTGGCGTGTTCTGTATGCAGACCTCTTTTCTCTCTTTTTTTCTTCTTTCCTCTTCCTTTCCTGTCTTTTGTTCCTCGTAGACTTGTATTGTCACCGTCTTCTCTCTTCTCGGTACTGTCTCGCGTCTTATATATGTGTGGGTAACTGAATGTATGTACGAGTGTGTTGTCCTTCTCATATTTTCCCGGTACACCAGTTCAATGAAAACCGTCTGGGCGTTAGCATTGATACTCTATTCTTATTTCCTATTATTGTCGAAGCCAGCGTATCTCAAAATAGCTATATTTTTACAAACGACTTAAGTAATCTACATTCAATTATCTAGCGATCCACGTCCTACAAGCTTAGCATTTTAGTGGATCGCTATTTTCCAAAAAAAAAAAAAAAGAAAATTGAAGTTATTTTCTGAAAGCTCGCGAAGTATACATGTATACGCATCGTTCCTTCTGATTATTGTACATATGTTGATGTATGTAATTTATTTCGTATATTACATGAACCTTTTGTAAAAGTTTAGACAATATCATTTCATGATATGTATACTTTGTATTACGTTTTGATTTTCGTTGATTGGAAATAAACTATGATTGATTGATTGATTGATTGATTGATTGATTGATTGATTGATTGATTGATTGATTGATTGATTGATTGATTGATTGATTGATTGATGAATATTGTTAATGCATCACTCTTTCATGTCTTTTGGATCCCGTACCATCTTTGAGGTAGTCCTATAATGTGTAAATCGAGTATGTTTTGGATTTTTTTTTCTATTATGTGTGAGTGGGTGTGTGTCTGTGTATGTGTGTATGTTTGATTGGATTTTATATTGATATAGGTTGCCCATTTTCAATATCACACTAATATTCATAACATGTAAACCGCTTAATTTTCGTACGATGAAACACGTTGACGTGAATCAAGTATGACTGTCACATGTAGTAATATTTGAAAAACATCAGTCCGGTAGGGGAAAAAAAAGAGAAAAAGAAAAAGAAAAACCGTCAGCGACATGAAGAAATGAAGTGTATCCACGAAAAAGTATTTGTGCTCCATTTGTATTTAATCGGGGTCTATGCATGCACGTGTCCAGTCGAGGGGTCTTTCTGGCTGACTGGTTGTAATTACACGGTTCAAATACTGACAAGCAGGCACGTTGAAAACGATCAGACTGACCAGGGCCCTGGACAGACGAGAGGTGAGAAATGGAGCAGACGACACACATGTGTTTATAATTATTATTCAGTCTACACAAAGCGTGGCCTGTAGGTTTGTCATCAAGGTAGTAGTTTTGTTGTTGTTGTTGTTACCGAACATGCCGAACTTGACATGCTTGATGCGCGTTATTGACTGACGCTGAATCTGCAGGTCAGAAAGTGTAATATTGGAGACTGAGAGTAATTTGAATTGTGGGTCTTGTAAGGTCACGTGCCATTTTGATGCGATATTCTGTTTAATTTCCGTTTGGTTTGTTATGTTTATTTTTATCTTGTCAAAGTTTTCATGAATAGCTGACAAGTCCGGTGAATGGCATGTGAAGTATCTTTCTGCCCCGAAGTCGACCCCGTAGTAAACACCTGGTTGAAATCAAGATGCCAAAGGTTCGTTTCCGATTGACCGCTATTAGATCATCTGAGAACTTTCGTCGTTCTCACCTGTGTTTTGTTTGCTTTAGTTTTTTGCTTGCGTGTTTGTTTTATTTGTTTTGTATAAAGTCCGCTACTTCTAATATACAATTCATTTGCTCATGTGTAATTTAGCAGATGCAATTTTAAGTATGCATCATTATTTATTGATTTGATGTATTTTAATCCACAAGTCATTCGATTACTTTTATCGCGATTCATTTGAACTAATGAATAATTCATCTATCTATCTATTCCTCTGTTTCCTATCTATCTATCAATCTATCTATCTATCTATCTATCTATCTATCTATCTATTTTCTCCTTGTTCATATCCAGCTCCTGATCTCTGATCTCTGATCAGCCGATTTTACATCCGGGTCAGGTTAGATGAAAGCAATATGCATAAAACCAGTTTTGCATTTACTACAAAAGATCAACCTTTGCATCTCTTTTCTTTTCCAGCGGGAAGCGCAATTAGCTTTGTTGCAGTCAAATCAAAGAAGGAAACGGAGGAAGTTTTATCAAATTGGAATCAAAGTGAAAAAGCTATTGAATTTCAAAGATTCATGGTCGGATGGTGATATCTGTCGCAGGTAATGACGTCATCAATTGGCAACTCATGGTAAATGATTAAGCAATTACAACCCTATCCAATGTAAGAGCTATCAGTGTTTAATTGTGTGTGTTAGTGTGTGTGTGTTTACTTCATGTCAAAAAGGCGTGTGCATTTCTGTGTTTCATATCAATTTCATTAACGTGTTAAGAGAATTAGATTTTAGGAGGCCAGGGCCCCGTTTTATCAAAAGATATAATCGATTATAAATTTCCTTACCACACAGGCTGCCATAGACTTTATAGAAATCAACTATATAATCAATTATAACTCTTCATAGAACAGTACCAAAAATTGGAGTGTACTTAAATGGTGTGTACAGTTCTGGTTGAGGTGAGGATTTAGCTTTTAACGTTTTGCGAGATATTCAGAAACCACTCTATGAGAATGTTGTCAAAGAGCATGCAATTCTAAGGGGTATCAAAAGTTTATTCGATGAAAATCGGTTTTGAAATGGCTGAGATATCCAAAAACAAGGTGATACAAAGAGATCCTAATAAAGGTGTGGCATGTCGCCTTTTATTATTAGCACTTTTTGGATATCTAAGCCATTTGAAAACCAATTTTCATCAAATAAACGTTGAATCCTTCTTAAAATTACATGCTCTTTCATATTTCATAAGAGGCTTTTCATTATCTCATTCATTATGAATCCCCACCTCAACCATGCAGTCTCTTTAACATTACGCAAACAGAGTCATTTATCTTGAGAACTGGCAAAATATCTTTGAACTTAAACCTCTAAATATTGACAATGAGACTTTGCGATAGCTGCTATGTATTTATGCTATATTTATCAAGACGGTGCTGTTAAAAGTGAATACTTATATCCAAGATTAACACATTTGAGTTGAGATGTCTTTTTCTCCATACATGGTAGGTTTGTGTGTTTAGTCCTGTCGGTGTAGCTATGCCTAAGTCTGGACTATTTAAAGTCCACAACCGCAAAAGTGTACCGATTTCATTTTATTTTGAGTGATGAAAGACTATTGACTAATCCCAAACATCAACATTTATTCGATTCAACAAAACGAGGCAAGGACGAACACTGCATAGACAAGAACCTTTTTCTGCCAACCTCGCCGATGGCCTGGAATGAACAAGAATGAATCACAATGGTCATCGAGGTTGTTTTTACTCTTATCGAAATAAACCTTTGATACTGGAACTCAGATACGTTTGGAATCGTCTTTGTAGAGATGGTCGTTGACATCTCTCTCGTACGGTCTAACCTTGCCGAGCAGGGAGCAAGAATGCTGGTGTTCGAGTCGAAGAAAGGGATTTTCAAGGGTCCATACAAAATGGCGTCACCCTGGGGCTGCCTTACCTTTTTTTTTTTTTCTTAACTCCTCCCGTACGAGCGTTGCATTTTACTGATTTCCAATCGAGAGAATGCTCTCATAACAAGAGACGAAGACTAATAGTCAAACACAATACGAACAAATTGCGGCAAGGCATTCTCAATTTTGTCGCAATTGGATGTTTGAAGGGATGGAACAAACCCAGACGTTGTTCCGAATTCGAAGCCATGAGAGGGGCGGGAGAGCAACCACTAAGCGAACGTCCCCAGGAGGACTGGTATAGGAGTTTACTTAGGGGAGGGGTAAGAGTAGATGGATATTTTACCTGGAGTTATGCAATGATTCTCTGGTGTTTAAGATGTTATGTCAGAAGTTACCTATAGATATCGCATAGATATCAGATTCATCTTTTATTGGTCTATGATGGGACATGGAAATTTAGTTTTCATTGGCATTTGTACAATAATCATGACAACACAAACACATCTCATATCACAATTACTCATTTTAATGAAAGTTGCAATGAACACAAACAGCACCCCAGAAACCTTTTACACAATCTCTGACGGAATATAAATCACCTGGAAGTATAACATCAACTACAGTCCTCATACAAGTCAAGTGACAAAAATTGTAATGTCCTAGTTTTCATGCTTCTGTTTACCTAATGCTACTTGGTGTTAGCTAAAAGAAAATCCGAAATAAAACAAAATCACATCCTTCATCATACTGGAATCTGAAAAGGGCAATAAATTATTCGAACACCTGCAACATATTTGTTTTTAGCTGCTCATGCATATAAAGGCCCGAATTCACGAAGGTGGTACAAATGAAACCATGGTTTAAATCATGGACAAAAACCATGGAGCGCCAAGTGTCACATGCAATATTTCGTTACGAAATCAGTCATTTCGTCGATGAAATTATTATTTTGTAACGAAATGACATTTTGTAACCAACTGAACATTTCGTCCACGAAATGATAATTTCGTTAACGAAATATTCCGTGCGACACTTGGCGCTCCATGGTTTTTGTCCATGGTTTAAACCATGGTTTCATTTGTACCACCTTCGTGAATTCGGGCCTTTAAGAGTTACCTTAAGGTGAGATCATGACTTTGGAAGTTTCGTTTTTAACCGATCACAGAGTGTGCAATGGGTAATTCACATGTGGAATGATAGAAGTAAGGTCTTCTTTATCCAGGGTAGCCTCTTCAGTGTTGCCACTGCTCTACCAGGGGCCCCTGCCATTATTAGCCTTTCGAGTTGCCAGGTATATCCACTTATACAACTGCGTTGAGAGGGACATGGCAGGTAAAATCATCTGTCCAGGGACGTAATGCACTTGATGGGATTCGAACCCGGGACCTCCGACGGAATGTCAAGAGTTCCACCCACTATGCCACAATGTCCCCACGATAATGTAAGAGGTTTATTGGGTCGAGGTAACGTCTACAGCAGGCGGCACGCTTCGGTACAGGAAGGACAAAGTCAACTCGCAAATACAGTGAGTGGGTGTGTGTGTGTGTGTGTGTGTGTGTGTGTGTGTGTGTGAGTGTGTGTGTGTGTGTGTATGAGAGAGAGAAGATGTATCATTATTTATTTTTTTATCATTTCGTGACGCAGCATTGTAGCGTACGATCAAGGTCTTCCATCTATATGTGTTTGTCAGCAAGTCTCGTCTTTGATCGGTGCGAGGCTCTTGGCGAGAAATTGGCGTCCAGAAGCCGACGGTCTCTCCCACATATCCTCTAAGTGAGGTTTGGCTACATTGGCAGAAAGCACGAAGCGGAATGAGATTGGCGGAAAAAGGAGATAGCATTACGTCGAGAAATGTCTTAAGTAGGCGATCATCGCGTTTAAATAACAATATAGGATTACAGAAATTACACATCGGAAATTTTTGCTAAACTAAGATTTTTTGCGGGTGGTGGATAGCTGACTCTGGTAGACTAACCACGATACTTATGGATAAAACGATATGTTTCAGTAGTACACTATGACATTATTTCAAGGTTCGATGAACTCAATTATTTGCCGAGTTTTACAGTTCTCGTGACCACTATAGGGATTCATGTGTAGCGGTGCCTTTCTCAGTTTTAGGGGGTGTCTTCTTTACAGATGAATATGTCTGTATACTTTGGTCTGTTTATTACTTTCTCTCTCTCTCTCTCTCTCTCTCCCTCTCTTTATCATTTATCTATCTATCTATCTATATATCTATCTATCTATCTATCCATCTTTCTATCATTCATCTTTCTATTTATCTGTCCATTTATCCATCTATCTGTCTATCATCTATCTCTTTTTATCTATCCATGTATCTATCTACTTATCTATCTATAGATACGTATATCTATCTATCTACATATATCTATCTATTTATGTATTTATCTAACTATCTATCTATCTATCTATCTATCTGTCTATCTTTATATCTATCTATCTATCTATCTATCTATCTAGTTATCTAGTTATCTATCTTTGTAGAACGTTATTTCTTTATCTCACTATGTATATTGAGTCTGCTTTACCAGTCTGACTTCTTCACCTTCCATGTGCTACAACATTGAAATATTCCCACCAGCTATTATTATATTTATGAGAATACCTTCTTCCTAAAAATCCCCTCAGGCACACACTCCGTCTCCTTCTCTTTTTGTCCCTCCCTCCTTTGTCCTTCTCTGTATGAATCTTACATCGGTTTGCCTCTCTATTCGATCCTTGATCTTAACCCTCTTGGTTGCCACGAGTCGTTGGAAGTCTGGAGCTGCTTGCCATTTCAAGGGTTCTGCTATAAGCGTTGTTGAGACGTTAATCACACTCTCTGTGCTAACTTGCCGATCATGTATACAGACGAAAGAGGAGAGGGAAGAAGTGTGCCATTGGTGCGAAACACTGGTCGGATGCTGGGGGTCTTATCGATCCGAACCAGGGGTGTAGCGGTGAGTTCTTTAAGCCTCCACCCTCTCCATCTTCCCCTCCCACTCGCTATTGTTGAGACTCCCTGTCTATGTTAATTTCCTGCTAAAACCTCAAAACTGCACATGTATGTAATACTTGAAATTATAAGTCTAAATATGAATATAAACATAAATGTAAATATGAATATATATATATATATATATATATATATATATATATATATATATATATATATATATCCCCCCTCTATTTCTTTCCCTCTCTTAATCTTCTATAGCAGGTGAAAATCCCTCTCCTATTGATTTCTTTCACTGCTCACAGGTACATCATTTGGTCTGCGCAACGTTTTACTGTCATCAGCGAAATTTGTCAGTCATCTTAAAAATAGCCACTTGCATTGGTGTCATAGTCCCAGCCTTCTATATTAAAATGTCGTTGTATTTATGCTTGTTTACCTAGTAGTATAAGCCACATCACAGATGAGGCCCCATTACACATATTCAGTCTTACACGTATGCCCAAACAAGCGGTACACGCGCGATGAAGCGAAATATTTCACACATTTACAACAAAAAATGAAGACATCGAAAACAATAACAGTCACGTGACCTGAGAGGCTACCCCTCATGTCCGAGGCAGCTAACACGATTAAACGATTCCAGATAGTCAAACACTGATTATGATTTTAAAAAAAGGAAGCATTCAACTGTCGAAATTCTTTCCACCTTTATTTTGCTCTCATTTCCACGTTTTTGCTGACTTATGATACTCAATTTATTTATTCATATGAATTTAGATCCTTCGTCATAAGATTTTTGTATGTACCTCACCAGCAAATTTCAATTATGACGCCACAAACACTGCAATATCTGTTCACTTTTGGCTCATTATGATGCAAATTAATAGATCCGCAGTCATGCCACAGTCGGGTGCAAATCTGCGTCGGAGGGAATATAAAGTTCAGAAGAAAACAGTTCATTTTGGAGAATTTTCCGTTTGCAACAATGATAATGGACTTGCACTTTGCGTGTGTGTTACCGCTTCCCCTGTGGGAATGCCTTCCCTCTATCAAAACGTGCATATTTCACTTTACTGCAAATTCCTAAAAAATTAGAAAGTCAAAACAAAAGAGAGACATTACTAGTAAAACTTGACAGGTTTACGATATCCACAAGGAGGAGGAAAGACGTGGGTCTACGTGGGGGCACGTAGCGACCGTCGGCCACCGCCTACAGACGGCTGAGGTCACCGATACTGCAGAAAGACGGGGGGAAAGCTTGCTTCCCTCCACCCTTCTGTTTGAACCTTACGGTGACCTGCTTTCTGGCTTGTCGCGGGCTTAAAAATAGCGAAGAAAGAGAGACGGGGGAGGTCGGATTTTCTGACTTTCAGACAGGAAAAGGTGTTTCAGTTTGTTACCTGCAGAAGCAAAGCGCCATCCTCGAGAAACTTCGGGGTCAATGACGTGACGAATATGTTGTCGGGACACAATTATGATCTCAAAGAGAAACTTGGATACAATCGAAGATATGTATTCACTATACTGTATTTGGAATCCAGCGTTCTCGAAGTCTCAGAGAGTCATGATAAACATTTTAAGTCAAAGTGCGCTTTAAGAATACAACCAATACGACCAATATGAAAGAACCTAATAACCGAATGAGATCAGATATGAGGTATGCCCTAATTTATGTCAGTACCTTTAAGTGTTGTAAACGGTAAAGGACGAAATGAAAGCAGCGTTGAAAAAACTATGAAAAGAGTATTTTAATTTTAATTTCATTGTTAGACGTCTCAATCACACACATCCACACACACAAAAACAGAAATGATACTCATTGTAAATGAATTTACTCAGCATGTTCTATAGATCTTCAATAAAAGCAGATTTACACTGCTACTTCCCTTAGAGTTAAATGGCATTCAACGATTTTGTCATGCCCATGTAATGCAACATTATCAACTTTCACGACTTTGTCTGAATAAGTGTGTAGTGCTCGGAGAGGAAACAAGCCAAATTAGATACAAACACTTTGTTCACTGTGTTAATGAAGTTAAATTCTAGGAAAAAAAAATACGACAATCTAAAGTACCTGAAGTGAAGTGGTCATACATTAACGAAAAAGACGAGAGCAATAATATAAAAATGATAATTCATAAAATAATTCTCCCCCTTTAAAATTGAGCATTGTGTTCTCAAGTTCACTTGAGTCTTCTGTTGACTAATCCAATGTCTTTTTACACACCTCCCCTCTCTCCCTCTTCGCTTCTCCCTCTCTCCCTCCACCCCCCCCCCTCCCTCTCTCCCCCTACCCCCACACACGAATGCACCCAAAACTTTCTTGTCATCCTCTCATCGTGTTCCTGTAAGGCATCTCGAAATCTTTCTCCGGCCATGGTGTCAGTTCCTCCACACTCCCGAAGTCCGGCCTGCATGCCACCCCAAATTTGCACTCCTAGAGCCGCCCGTCTGGTAAATGGATTAACCCCCTTTTGGGTTGGGTTTCTTGCTCCTATACAACGCCACTCTAACGTCTCATCTTCCACACTAATCATTTGAGAAGAAGGCTGAGCATTTTGTAAAGGTGGGGTGTGTCGTGCGTAGACGAAAACTTCGTCTCACATTCCCAACTTCTCGATAGCCAAACGAGTTTCGCGGCAGGCTGGCTTCGGTGATGGGGGTTTTCTAAGAGAAGGTGAAATGACAACGCAAGCCTTGGGGTTCACTGTCGAAAGAAGATTGGAGTTTATTCCTTTAGACAGTCGGCAGTATTGGGGTTAAATAAAGGTTACCACGGAATGAGAGCAAAATGAGAGATATTTCATACCGAGGCTGGGTTGTAAAAGAAAGAATGAGACCTAAAATTTAAATCCGCTGGTTTCGAAATGTTCTGTGCAATCACAATGTGTAAAGGTTATCAATAGATCCAAGATTCTGAAGGCCCGTCCGTACTTTTCATATACTTTATTACCGCTACTACGCCATTACTGACCCTTGCTCAGTAAATCATAATCCGATTGCGGGCTAGACCCACTTCCATCACCTCCCTGATGCGATCCAATCCTTGACAGTTGTGCTGAATATAAACATATTTCACATGTCGACTCGGCGCGGTTTTCATACGTGCGTATTTCCTACCCAAACTAGGCTGGTTACGTCAGTCTCTGAAATATTAGCGATTGGCCATCTCAGTAATAAAATATTATGATTTGTTTTCAATGTATCATTCTCCATTATCCTTCCCCCATCAAATTATAATATGTATCAGAAAATTCTGAAGACGCACCTGTTCCTCATCAACTGATTTGATTATTGTGATTTAATTTTCATGACTCTAACTGCATGATTTCCAAATAAGATACCGTGGTTTTATCATTTCATCGGGCAGTGTAATAAGTAATCGCCATGAACACTTTCAATGTATTAGTTGCTCCCTGCGATGTTAATTAAAGATCACGGTTGAGTAAAAGCTAGACGTGGCTTGTGATTTTACTTGTGGATTCCCCTCCCCATTTCAGCCGATATACAGTACAATGTTTGCCTACTCATCTTTGAGTACGCCTATATGTGCTTGAACTTCAACTGGAGCTTAGGTTGTGTTATACCAACGGAGAGCACTTTGGTACATTATGAGGGTCGTTACTGTACAGACATGAACTCAACCTCTTGACCTTGTGTCAAAAACTGCAAGCAGCACGCTTCTCCAGCATTGCACTCGTCCAGGCGCTACTTCAACAAAAGAGGGCGTTTTATCCAACTGATTTCGCGTTTCTGGACCCTGTACTTACTTGGGGCCCTGGACCAAAGTTTTGCTGATGAGTGTGCCATGATGTGACGTGGACGAATCACTCGGACATATACGTGATAATTTACTTGCTCCGATATTAAATACGTTTGAAACTATGACTGTAATCGCCGGGAAGAGAATTAAAAAAAAAAAAAAAAAAACACGTTGAGAGTTAAAATGGATAATTCAACTTTTCCTACTGTTACCAGTTTAAAATACCCGACACAGAGTCGTCATCTCAACCACCATCTTGACAGGAGTAAGGATGTTGATTCAATGATTACGATCACCGTCATGTACTATACTTTTCCTCTCCTGGCAACCAGCGGTATGCTCCTAGAATTGCCACATTTCTTTATATACTGTATTACGACTTCTCCTCGCATTTTACGTAGAAATGCCAAATGAATAGATTAATGAATATGTAAACAAATGAATAAATAAATAAATGATGATGATGATAATAATGATAATAATAATATTAATAATAGCAATTGTTATAATAATAGTTATGATGATAATAACAATAATGATAACATACGTCCTACCTAGCGCTTTCTGCTTATAAAGGAATTGTAGTATTTGAGAGAAAAGAGTACATTTCTTAGTCTGAACAAAAATACAGAGAGAAAGAGAGGGAGGAAAAAAAGAAAACAGAGGAAGATAATTATAGAAAGAGAAGAAAAAGAAATCTGAACAAAGTTCAAATTCTAGCACGTTGATGCTTAAAGCATTCGATCAGCATGGAGAAATGGCATGCTATTTTAAACACCCCCCCCCCCCCCATATCTCGACTAGACTGGTAAAACTTCGTTCAGTTAACTAGCAATAATTATGCTGATGAATGAATAGTAGTGATTTAGAAATGTCAGCTAATTTTGCCTCCTAATTTGCCTTTTACCATCCTCATACCACATGCGTTTTCTATTTCTCTACCATCAGTATATTGCATTATACGCCATGTCTTCTTTTTCTTCTTTTCTATTGATTATAGTTTATGTAATATCTATAAGTACGCTTTGACAGTTAGCTTGGTTTTATATTGTTAGTTTTGATCGTTTGTGATGGTTATAGACATTATACATGCTTCACATAAGCAAGTACTCTTTGCAAATGCTTTCAAAAAATAAAAATAAAAAAATGAACAAATTTCTAGAGGCACAAAGTGTACCTTAAACAAAAATGTACGAATCCGTGGAATGCTAACCTTTAGGAGATATCTCTGAAGACAAGTCGGGTAAGGCCTAGTCGTTGTCGACATTCTATTGTTTGCGATATCACCATTTGTCAGACAACCTTCACTGGATACTCCCTGACAAAAAAAAAAAAAAAAAAAAAAACTTAAAGGGTTAGTATAGTATTGATGGAGATGAGGATAAGGTTTCTTTTTTTTTTTTTTTAAGATACCAAGAAACCACTAATGAAAAATTGCAGAGCATACCATTCTAAGAGTATAAGTTTATTTGAGCGTTCAAAATAAAAGGTCGGTCAGCCTTTTCAAACCAATTTTCATCAAATAAACGTTGAATTCTTCTTTCATATTTTATAAGAGGTTTCTCATTATCTCCCCCCCCCCCCCCCAAAAAAAAAAATGATAGAAACCTGAGGTTAGGTCTCAACCAAATCTGTACGATCCCTTTGAAGTGATTTAAACATTTAGCTGTCAATTACTATGTGGCATTATTTGGGAATAAGAAGAGATTTATGTGCTGTTCTTATACTATTTAAACATCCCTAGTATCACCAGCAAGCGGTGGTTCAATGGAACATACAAATTAAGTACGCTATCATTCGAACTTTTAACATTGTTTAATGCCATAATTTTCTCTCTCTGAAGTACAGGTAAGTTGTTATGATCACAAAGTAACAGGAATGTGGCTTTAATAATCACAAACCTATGATGTTACCTATCGTGCATTGACTTCTATCCCTTCCTCGCAGTTGTTGCCAAACTGGTCTAGTCTCTGATTCATTGTAAATATACCTCGGGCAAACAAGACTCTCGTGGACTGCAACAAAGAAATATTAACTGTTTGTCGAGGCACAGAGAAAAAAAAAATATATGATTGAATGCCACCTGGCAAATAGCGGTCTGTTTCCTCATGAACTCTTTACTCCATTCTCAAGACATGTCAAAATCTTCACCGACAAGACGGTGTGTTTGAAATATTGTCGAATACCGAATAGTCATGATAGCTATTGTTCTTAATTCAACACATTTTTAGGTCAAGTATTTTGCTTTTTTATTGTACCGGGAGGGGGGAGTTTCACCATGCTTCTTGGTGAAAACTTGGCGAAAACTTGGCGTCTTCGTTTGCTTTCAATTTTAAGATTGAAGGGAAGATATGAGTAAAAAACATGCCCCAAATTTTCGCAAAATTTCCAATGTGTGTTGTGTCTTCTGCAGGTCTTATAATTTCGATAAGCCTAAAGTAAAACACGCTGAAAATTTGGTGCAACCATTCATTTTTTTTTTTAACAGTGCATTTCTGAAATCTCCTCTTCTCATCTTTTTTTTGTACGGAACTAACACGTGAACTAAAATCTTCGTATAGGCATCTGTATCCTGACCCTCATAAACAGGATCAGCTGTTTATAGTCTTTCGTTAGACTATTGCCGTTTATTTAAACTGTTTCCATGAACACACACACACACACACACACACACACACACACACACACACTCAAGAGCATATACGCGTTGTTTGCAATAGCACATCTCACCATAACAAGTGTTATAAACACATACCATTTCCGAAACCATCAATCAACATGGGGAACGTCTTGTTAATTTCGTTTAGAAATGTATGCAGACTTCCTTCCAAGTCTTTTAATATCACTTGATGCTAAGAACTTGCTATAACTCTCCTTGATATGCTCTTCATTATACGGATATATCGTAAGGACAGTACAGATTTCCGGGTTGTACTTGCGTGTCAGTTCTATAGGTGAATGGACAAGGGTAAACGATTTCTACATTGAGATCCTTCCGCTCTCCTGGTGCGGAAATGTGGGTGCTATGACGAATGTTTACGCCTTCCTTACTGAGGTAATTGGAACTGAAGTTTCACATGTCCTCAAACGTGGATTCTACTTTTATCCACACTCTATTTTTTTTCTCCCTCGGTTGACAGATAAAAGATGTTCAAATTTCGAATGAAACGAACTAGAATAGAATGTCTCGAAGTATTCGTCCATACAGTAGATCATAACAAAAAGTCTATGTATAATGTCTGCCTATCTATCCATCTGTCTATCTCTTTTTGATATATCTATCTACACTATTAGAGATTTCAATGCGAGCATATATCATAATGACTTCGCTTTGAAGACGTATCTGTCCACCAGAAAGATGGCGAGGAAAACTGAAGTGAATTGGCGTGATAATCGCGTTTCCTCATAAACATTCTATAGTCAAAATGTGCGTGAGGACTAGAGGTTGCCTCTCAACGGGTAAGGAATGGCATAAAACAAATGGAAAATTTGGGAGACCAGGACCGAAAGTGAGTTTAAAGTTGAACAGCTGTAAGTGATCTCTGTGACTTAAAGTAGCATCGGAAGGAAGTGGAAAGTGATATAGAGGAGGAAGAAGAAAATTGGGGAATGTTTAAAGGGATGGTACAGTATTGGTGAAGATGAGAATTGGGCTTTTAACTTTTTGCGAGATACCAAGAAAACACTTATGATATAGTACATAGCATACCATTCTAAGAGGAATTCATCGTTTATTTGTTAAAAAACGGGTTTGGAATGACTGAAACATCTAAAAACAAAGTAAAACAAAGCGATCGTAATAAAGTGTGGGTCCCACACTCTATTATAATCGCTCTGTTTTGGATATCTCAGCCATCTCAAAACCAATTTTCATCAAATAAACGTTGAATTCCTCATGTAATTACATGCTCTTTCATATTTCATAAGAGGTTTCTCATTATCTCACACAAAAAAAAATGTTTGAAACCTGAAATTAGGTCTTAACCAAAACTATAGATCCCTTTAATGCCGGGATAGAAACAAGCATCCATATCCTTTTTCCCTAAATTGATAGAGAGAAATATAAACCTTGAGTGGAAATGAATATTACATCCTTCATTAGATCTATAGATTACATTGTTTGACAATAAAAAAAACACACACACACACACACTTTGACGCGCAAAACGAGAAGAGAATATCCGAGGTGAATTGGTGGAACGTGTATAGGAAACATCAATGGTTAAACATGTTATAAACTGAAGGTAATCGGGATCTTATGAAGAGAAAAAGGAATGTGCCATGTAGCGCAGCCATGTAGAGCACCAACAATTGCAATAATAGCATTAAAAAGAAGACACCGGATAAAAGAGAGCTCATTAATGAGGTTATAGAGGACAGTCACAATATAATGAGAAGACGAAACCGATTTAACCCCACACTGTTTGCTATAATAGACGATCGTTACACACTGCGCATGTCATTGCAGGGATGGAAGCTTTACTTGTTGAAGTTTGTGGTAAGGGGACTGTGACGAAAAAGAGAAACTTTTGGCCAACAATCGTCTACAACAGACTGGTAGCAGTGCTGCATTGAAATCAGATCCAAAGCAACATCAAGTCTCTCTTCCTTTCTCATCATTTCTCCTTCTTCTCTCTCTTTCTTGCTTTTTTTTTTCCTCTACTCTAACCCTTCTCAGGATAAATTGACCATCAAACTTTGTTCATAATATTTACGAAGCCGGTGTTCACCTGTTCCAGCCATAATCGTATTTGACCCATTTCCCCCTTTGATGCATTACAAGGAAGCCAGATATACCAAACTTCTTCAAGGGTATGTACAATTACAGCCATTGGAATGTGGGTCGACTGAACTAACCCATTTTTTTTCTTTTCTTTTCTTCTTTTCTTGTACTTGTTGGTCAAGTCGACATAATTCCCGAATATGAGTGGGTTGATGTTTGATTGACGAGATATATTATGATGATATTTGGATGACGAAACGATGAGCAACCGACGTCCAATCAGCAGGGTGGGCATTCCTTCGCGGACACCGTGGGATGCCTTCCGTGATAACTTCGCAAGGCCTGCCCAGCATCGCTCTCCACGTGTGGTTGGGGCACGGAGGTGGAGGGGTTGCCCGGTGAACAGGGACTTGAGGGGACACCTGTTTGATGCGGGTCACAGAGGGTCGATGGAATAACGAAATCAGATGTTCAAAGTTATGCCGATAAAACTTGAATGATATTCATCTTTTATTGACTCATCGTAGTAGTAGGTAAAACAGTCCCTCCCATCTATCATATGATGATGAAATGACGGATTGACCTGCGGAAAAATGGATAGATTTAAAGCAAGGCAAATGCATAGAAATGCAAAGAAGTATCACCAAACAAACAAACAAACAAACAAACAAACAAACAAAAATACCCTTGCAATGAATAGTGCGGCGACTGGAACATTTTGAGTTGTTCAATATTTACATGCTATCATCAAAATATTACAATCAATCGATGTTAAATACCACATGTATTCTGATCAGTGAGGATTATTCTGGCACGTATAAATCTTACACAAAATAAATGCAGAACTAACCTAAGCGCCATGTGATGAAGGATAATTTAGCAAGGGGGCGCATACAGTAGTATAGAGTGGTACCTGACAGAGCGTGCAGCATTTGAATGGTAAGTGTATTGAACATATGGATTCCCACTGGATGAATTCATAGATTGTTATGTTTCACGACCGTGCAGTACAACGAAATCAAATGTCGCGTGATATAAACTCAACGAATCACAACAATAAGGGAGTTCACGGTTGCGATTTGCGCATGTGCAAAATAAAGTTCAAATGAGAATGCTTGTGTATTTGCCATTGACTTTCCAACGAAAAGAATCCTTAGGCAAATGAGGATTTAGAATGTTAAGTTGTGTGTTTCACCTTGTTAGAACGCACAGGTGAAAGTGATTCATCAATAATGTTTAAAAAGCTGCACACGCTTTTCATTGACATTGATTACAAAGGTGGCATGCTTCAACAAAAAATGCTCTGTCACAGGTCCTTTCCATGTAATTTGAAAGTCTGTGGTGTAGGGGTCAAATGAGACATGCGCTAACCATGAACTCCCTTATACACTAGTCTTTATGTCAGCTTCACTTCACGAGTCAAGATTTAATATTTGCGATGAATCCGACATCTGTTCATAACCAACTCCTGGGTGCAATCCAGACCCAGGACATGATGCCTTGATTGAATGTGCAAAAAGTGCGAATCAGTCATTGTCACCTTCTGTCCCTAAAATGACCCATCCGTCCTTCACTCTACACCTTGCATCATTCAACCCTATAGCTATGCGAGTACCGCTGGGCGGAAATGCGGGGGAAATTCATCCCGTCGCCTCGTGTCGCAGAGCCATGCGAGTTCCGCTGGCACTCGCTGCAGGAACTCTATGTTCATGCCGGTGCTGGCATGATCTGTAGTCATGGAAACATACACAACAGGGAGTAAACCCTGGATAGTCTTATTAATATTAATAGAGAATGTGAAATATGAACCTTTATTTCTCATTCCAACGAAAAAACACCACACAACTATAATCTTATGACAACAAATATAAAAGGAACGTAAGAAATAAAAATAATAAAGGCACATGCCAATCATATACACAGGAACACAAAAGTAGAATGTCATCTCGGCTTTTCCTTTAAATAGTTCGACGGTGATGCCTGGAACTGATGATCGGCAAATGCCAGTTTGCAAATTGAACCATCATGCCTTTGTATTCTCTCATTTGTTTTTTGTTCTGTAGTTGTTGTAGTTGTTGTTGTTTACTTGCTAAGAAAAGATTAAGGCCTTTGCGACTTTACATGTGGTTTAAAAGCTCATCTCTGCATGCGAGAAACTCAAGGTATACTTATTGTATATCAACCTCAACCCTTATCAATATATCAATCTCAACCCTTAACTCATACACAGCCCATTTTTAAAAAGTTTAGGTTATTAACAGTGTATGATATTAATAAATTTGCTGTTTGTATTTTTATGTACTCTTATCTTAATAATATTTTCCCCAAATTTCTCGGTAATTATTTTACTTTTACTCAGGCTAGAAATACATACAATACTCGGCAATTTTATCATTTGTATATCCCAAATTATAAATATAATCACTCCAGACGAACAATATGTTATGCTGGTCCTTCTTTATGGAATGCTTTGCCAAATGACTTAAAGTGTATCCACAGTTTGAATTTATTTAAGAAAAGATATAAAATACATTTATTAAGTCAATAATTTTTCTGCTTTTGTATGATTTTTAAACAAATTATTATGTATAAGGATTAACATATTATGCTAACTTGCCTTGTTGTTTTGTTTCTTGTCAGTTTTGTACTTTGTAATGTCTTCTGTTTAAGTTTTTATGATGTGTGTTTTTTCTTGTCAATGTATCATTGAATGTATATTTCTTGGGGATTGACCTTGAAAGGCTGGTTTAAGCCTATGTTGATTCCTCCACTTCTCTTGATATAACGCCTATGTTTTTTATGTTTTTGTTGTTTTTTTGTTTGTTTGTTTTTTTGCCTTTATGATGTCCTTTGTATGCTGTCATGTACAATGTAATTGCCTCTTTTATCAGATTTGTGGAAATAAATTGAATTGAATTGAATTGAATTATCATGACTGTAAAGGCATGTTCAAGCACAAGTCGACAAGATGTTTCATCTGAGACTTTGTCATTGCGTTAGGTACTTTTTTTTCCCCGTTAGCCAAAATATAGTTTTGTTAAAACCCTTGTCATAGTTTATGGGGAAAAGATCACGTTGTAATATAATTTAATAAAGTCAATGAAGAAGCAGGGTAGGGTAAGGTTGCAGATTTGTACAGATCGTTAAGGTTTCAGCTGACGGTATTCCTTTCGATGAAAATCAAATGAGGTTCGTTATTCGGAAAGTTCGTAATTCCGAAACACACAAAGTGCCTACACCTAGACGTTCATTAAATTCAAAAATGAATTAGGAATAGTAGATCCGAGCATTTACGGCGTTATTCTGAAGGTTCGCTATTCTTTCAGAATTATTGCAAACCTTATTTCTTTTTCGGCATAGCAAACCTTCGGAATAACGAACTGTAACCAGCACATGAACACTATTTAGGGGGAATAGTGCAGGTTGCAGTGGAGGTCCACACCACTGTTAGTTGGCTCGAAAAATCAAAAGAATATTTCGCGAGTCCGACACTACGCAAAAAAAAGGCCCACGAAACCGACACAGTGATGTAATCTCGTTCTCTCATGAGCGTTTTGCGCCTAGTGTGGGCCTTGTTTGCCTACTGTGAGGATGAGTTTATGAAAGGGGTATCAGACTCGCGGGCTTTATTTGCCAAGTGTCGGCCTCATGGGTTTTATGAGTCGTTCAACTCGTGGGCCGTATGACTCGTTGGTGTTATTCTCGTTGGATGATCCCCTGTGTACTACCACATAGGCCTATACATAATAATTATAATTTATGGTGTCGTGCCCATCATCAGCCTTCATTTCACTTTTGATACTTGTTTTTCACAATATAGAGTGAAGGATGCCCACGATGTTTTGGGATCTATCAAAGTGAGGAAGACGAAGAAGAAAACTCACAAACATTTACGATTTGACAGTGAGTAGCAATCGAATCGCACTCTGCCCCTGTCTCCAACCCCTGTAGAGTTTGGAAGTTACCTCATCAAAAAAGGAAGCACGGGCAAGTCGTAGGTATGGAACGCCATGTGTTGCAAATGTTGGGGAAAACCACTGATCATAGGTTTTTACTCTGTGCGTGCAAAGTTACAGATCAGAGGTTTAAAACTATATACTAATCAACGGTTTCGAGCTGTGCGTGCAGAGTTAAAGCTTCTGATCAGAGGTGTTGCTTTGTTCTGCAGGGGGTGGAAACCTCTGATCAGTAGTTTTTACTTGCTCGAACGAGCAGAGAAAAAACCTCTGATCAGTGGTTTCTCCGACTTTTACAATACATTGCGTTCTATAGTCGTGAAATGACTTTCAAACTCAGACCGGAAGGTGTTGTTTCATCGTACGTCGAGAGCGAGCGACTGTATCGTATTTCTCTCTCAGTTTAATGAAAGTTTTAATGGCGCGTGACTCATTGGCGGCAAAACTAGATCACATATTTACGACCATAGGTCGCGCTCTACGACCCAATTTGTTCACTTCCAGCTCCATGTTCAACCGAATTCATACTTTGGTGTTACCCATTTAGCGAAATATAGATAAATGCAAGAGAGAATCAGTGAAGTAATGAATGAAATGCCTCATTCATATACAAATTTACTACAATTTCTACAAAATGGTATAGAAACGGGCTATCCGAATTTCATCAAACATGTATTGTTATATTATAGAAATCGAATACAATCCCAATACAAAGCAGAGGTAAACATGTTTCATCTTTTTGTAGGTTATTCCAAAGTCGACTGGATTCAGAAACATGTCTACAAAGCGGCTCGCATGTGATGGGTGTAGTTTTACTTTTATTTAGTAACACAAACATAATATGCTCTTATTGTTAACAATATCAAAAGTCAAAAACATAATATGCTCTTATTGTTACCAATATCAAAAGTCCACTTTTTACAAGGTGCATCAAAGTAGCCTGGACCAGTTACGCTATCATTGACTTACTAGTATCTCAAACTGATATAAACTGTTTCTATGGGGGGGGGGGGGCGCAACAACAACATATGAAAGATCCTTCTACTTAACTGTAAAATTTGCTTTCCATTCAATTGACAGTCCTTGCGGGGGCATGGTATTTTGTGCGAGTGCACGTGAGTGTGATAATTACAGTATTTCGTTGCATGTGTGTCTGGGCGTGCTTGCGTGTCATTATTTCTCTTTCAGGCAAATCGAGTATATTGCAGTTGAATATGCGAATATGATTTCAACAAAAAGTAGGTTATGGTTTGAAATTTACAATCAGTGACAAGTTAGACAAATTTGATCTCACCTGTCATTCAATGTAGTTTCACAGAAACTTGAAAAGAATTTATAATTCATAATCAGGAAGTAATTCTTATTCCAACAGTCACGCATACCATACCAACGCTGCCATCTTCGGAGTAAAGCAATCTTGAGGTCTTTTGCTAAACAGTCTGGTCGCGGGCGCAACTCGCTGGGGCGAAATTAGCCCCCAAATCTCTTATGGTGTCTTCAAGGGGACACATCGAAAAAAAAAAGTCCATATCACGGGATGAAAACCAACTGAAATATACAAAGAGAAATAAAAGAAAGGATAACACGTAACACAACGGAATAAGAAGAGGAGATGTTATAATAACGTAAAGGAAAAACAACGATTGGCAGAGAGGAGGTTGTGGATACCTTCAGCGGATCCATGACGTTGGCTTTCATGGTTGATGAAATATCTGCACGCCAAGCCAAAATTCTACCCACAAACATAATCCTAACGCCCATCATAATCCTAACATTAAACTAAACCAGGGATGTGAGAAGCTTACCACCCTGACTTAACCTAAAACCTTATCACAACCTTAACCCTTACCCTAACCCTAAGACATGGAGAAAAGACCGGAGCAATGTCGCAGGAACAAAATGTCGCGTCACCACGTTTAGCATCTAGTGACACTACGTTTTGATTGCTGTTTCACATATCAAGGGAATATTATTATATGAATGTACCACATAAACTGTGTTTTACTCTTAATGGTAATTTGACTGATAGGTATCGTAAATACTCCAAACCAGATCCCGAGACAGAAGAATGATGCGATGGTCCCCAAAACACAGACAGTACAGATCCTTGAGGCATATCTTTGACGCCTTTTCATGGTAAGGTCATTATATTGACCTGAACGTCTGCTAGCTGAACCCTTATTAAAATGAACAAGAAGCAACAACAACAACAACAACAACAACAGTAACCAGGTTTCCCTTTCAAACGAAAGGATTACATAAGGTGTAGCTTTGTGAAATTGTACTTGAAAGGATGCATAGAAGGTGACATTCTTCTCTTTCTTTAAAATTTTTTGATGATTTCAAGCAAAGGTTGGTTTCTGAAACTCAACAGCCGTAATTATTTTTCTTGTTCGCCCACACGTGCGCAGTCATTATAATGTAATTTTCCTACTCTTTCATTATTGCACAATGTTGGGTTATGCCCACTCACTCGTTTAAGTTTTCATCCACATACTTTTTCGAATGCCATATTCTGACCTGATCTAATATACGATAAAGGTATTTTGTCAAATCTTTGAGAAAAGCTTACTTTTCAGGTTTCTCCCCTTTTCTTACCATTACGCAGAGTAAATAATCATTTCTAATGCTTCTACACTAATTATAGATGTGATAATTGTATGTTTTTTCTTTCCTCTGGATACTTGTTTTTATTGCCCATTTCGTATATATTTGATATTTTCTGTCGCGAGTTTGACCGGTGATTTCGTGAAGCCTTGCAAATGCTACCGCTGCAGTACAGTACCATGATTGTAGTACAATTTTAGAGTTGGCCATAATATATTCCAAGGATATCCCACACACATTCTTTCTAGCTTTGTTCCTACGGTAAAAAACCACACACACTTACACTATCCGTGTGTTCTTAAATTAGATTCCTTGGTATTAGAATCTCGAAAACAAAAGACATGGCACATTTACGTCGAATTGTTCAGCAGACTCTGATGAGAGTGAACTATTTCGATAATTAGGGCATTTCTGCTAACCTCCGTAGTCGGGGAGAGCGATACTGCAGGCTGCATGCAGTATCCTGTTTGCAGTTTCTGTTCAGCTCTACAAAAAGTGAGCAATGGAGGCAAAAACACAAACATAAGTTCCACTTTTTATGTTAAAGCTTAGCAAAGATCTAGCAAAATGTCAGAGTATTTTTCCCGAGGCCTTATAGAGTCGACTGTGAGAGGAGTTGTATTTCGTCCCCTACAGGTGTGGAAGGATTACTGTCGGAAAAAAAAGGCGATATCTGATGGTCGTCTCACATGAAAGAAATGGAATAGTTCGGGAGGTCAGGATTTTTAAAGCAAATTCTTACATTTAAGGGATTTTTGGCCGGATTACGAGAAGGAGCCATTGTTCCGGTCATCTGTGAAATATTCTATTTTGTCTGGTTGCTTGTCGGTCTGTCGCGAACCCTATTATGATTGTGTTTGCGAGAGTCGTGACTCAGGTCAGGCGTGATACCGGCCAGTAATGAGGAAAGGATCGGGTTTTCTTCACGAAAAGAGAGGAAAAATAACAGTCCAAGAACGGGTTTTTCATTTTTCCAGGACACGGAGGTGAGGATTCAGGTGAAGGAGAGGTTCTCAGACTGATCGTCGGCTTTGTGGCTTCGAAAACATTCAAAATTACGAGCTAGACTATTGCACTAGTTGAATTTACATTATGAATATTCATGAATATTCATAGATTGATTGAATAGACACTTGGTTTGTTGATATCTTATCAATTTTATTAAGTCATTTATTTTGTTAGTTGTTAATCTATCTAGAGTTTTTACTCATTACTACCGAAAGAAGGCCTCTTATATAACTCGCCTCTCCCTTCGTCTTTTTTGTTTTCATTTAGCGCATCATGAACGTTCGATGCTTAATCCTTTGTATGCTTTGAGTACCGATTGGCACAGAAAACCTCGTAGCTTTGTACACACTGTCCATGGTCCCTGACACAGAAAGGGGTATTTATCAATGAAAAGGTTGCGGGAAATCCAGGTTGAAGAAAACAAAGAAACAAAGAAACGAACAATCTTAATACATCACGTCGACGGTGAATCCATGCGTAGTTAGAACGATACACCGTAACTAAAGGTTTGCGGGAAATCCAGGTTGAAGAAAATAAGGAAACAAAGAAACGAACAATCTTAATACATCACGTAGACGGTGGATCCATGCGTGGTTAGAACGATACATCGTAATTATTTTCTAAGTTTGTATTAAATCATTCCCATGCTTCAACTGAAATAACAATCGACTGTTATTCTGACTTTTTCCTCAATTCAGAGTTACAGACTCTTTATCCTAATTCTTAATCCCACTTCAAGCTTCTAAAAAGCGTACTAGCTGCTAAATATGACAGATCAGCAAATTGCACCTCAGTACCTTATACCACGATATTAATGCCTAGTTACACGCTCGACATCTCGGACGGGTGGCTAATACTTGTAGGCCCTATATTGTGCTAAATACGGAGTCTGGTTTTCAGATATGTCACACAGAGTGAGGAGGGAAATCCTAAGATGGAAGAAGGCAGAATTCTGCCCAAAATATACTGGGTGTCTCGTCTGTTTTTCTTCTCTTCAAAGTGCCTATTTTTACTGAGGCGTCGCGGCGTTAAATCCCTACACTCCCTGGTCAACGTCGCAAAGATTTGAAAGGGGTCAAGAGTGAGGAAAAATATCCAGGGTAAATATCTGGCGGGATTCGACAGCAACTGTAACTTTTTTAAAGACTTTTTGTGCTCCCCTTTCCTCCCTGAAGTCTGCAAATTTGCACAGGAACAAAGGGTTAACAGCGATCCAGGGATCGCTACAGGTTCTTCGTGACTTAACAATTTAAACAGAGGTCACGTTCAAACTGTGCTCTATATACAGATTCTGCAATATGGTTTCAATTTTGCCCCGGGCCTTAATTGATTTGGATGATTATCTTTCTACACGGTTTCCCATGAGGGTGATTCGACGGTGCTAAGCGACAATTACTTTCCCAAATTGATCCTAACCGCAACGATAATCGAATTGGTTAAACATTATTTTCTCCTTTCCGTGTTCTCCTCATTTGCCTCCGAATGTCTTCCTTTGGCTATTTTTTAACTGAGTGGATATGACGCTTTCTAGAAGTGCTAATTTGTTTTTGACTGATGTTTAACTCTTAAGGGACTGAGATGTGGCCTGTAGCAAACAGTAAATATTTATAGCAGAATGTATCAGAATGGCTAAAGTGTACACATTATCAAAGAATAAACATACTTTAATATGAACAGTCCTGATGTCTGGTTCTTTATGAAATATCCATAGTCGCATGGTACACTGACCCTATATAGGTTGCTTTTTTGCCATTTTTTTTTCTTTTCCAAAGAGACATTGGTTGGTATCTTTCAACCTTGGATACATTGTTGCGGAAACAAAAATCCTGTAAAAGGCGCTTAACAGCTATCCTTTTTTTTTTTTTCAAGCTGTCATATTTCACAGCACCAAAGTAAGCATTTGTTGGTAGCATTTTTCATCACTTTCATGTGAGACTGATGTCTTCTTGTTTGAACATTATTAATGTATAAATAATATAAAATCAATCATTGGGTTCATTCAGTTGCTAAATCTGATATAGTCCGACCCTTTGTTTTTAATCCGGAACAGAAATATTTTTAGATTTTGTTTTATATGTGTGTGTTTTATTTTTTGGTTGTTGTTGTTGTTGTTGTTGTTGTTGTTGTTGTTTTTGGTAAACCATCAATAACCCCCACTAGGAAGATATCATGGTATCTATGATAGAATTGATAAAATGCCACTTACTACCATAAGACTAAAAAACCGTCCTTTTTCCTAAAATACCTACAAATGTGACTTAATAAAAATACGTTCGACATGTGACAATCGCTTGTCATTCTTGGTAATTTGAGGTTTGTTTTGTTTTTATTCAAGCTTGTTTTTTGTAGAGTATTTATATAATTCTCCCAAGGACACATCATTTTTATCGTGATTCAAACTGAAACTATTTTTTTTTTTTGGGGGGGGGGAGGGGGCATAATGATCAGTCACTATTGAGAATATTTTTACACAATGAATTATCTTCGATTATGTTAATGTATCTCATATCCACTTCTCATCATAAGCTGTTTGACTTTTTTGAATGACCGTTGTTTGATAGTATATGATCAATGAGATTCATGTATCTACGCCGGTCTGCACACAAACGCATTGGTGAAAGCTTCGCGTCCCGCCCCTTGCATTGCTGCGAAGCAGAAAGTCGTGTTTCTGCCTGGATGCACTGCTCGACAAGCAGAGGTTAGTCGATCATGCGGTCCAATGAATCATTTGATAGACACAAAAGTTGTCAAAACATCGGTCTTGTCACCTCAAACCATTCTCTAACTCTTGTAGAAAAAGTGCAATCCTCGTCGCCCTCCTTTTTTGCCAACTGGTGAGTATCCTGTGCGACCTCGGAAACCAGCTTGCATTTCATTCGCTGTTCAAGATGTTGTTCAAAACGCGTAAGTTTGTGATCTGTTCAGTCCCCACATATAATCAGTACCCCTGATGTTGATTTTAAAAATGAAGTAATGGCACAGATGCTGCAGAAAATGACCGTAAAATTTATCTGAAAATTGAAAATGTGGGAGTAGTCGGATATAATTATGTTACTCTTTATTCTTCGTACAGCATTGTCATAATAGCCAAATATAACAACAATGGTAGTTTTCTATCATGGTGATTTGTTCAAAGCAGGGAGGCCACCTCACTGTTCAAAGATATCGTGGTAGGGGCAGGACTTTAGAACTCTTGCATGCTAATAGTGTTCTGTTTTTTAATTCATTTCAACATTACTTTACAACTGTGTCAGCAAAGTTAGGTTTAGTTTACAAACTTGAATTACCACAATGTTAAACGGTTTCTAAGGTATTAATATGAGAGAATACTGACAGACCTCTGGCATCGGGATTGTCTCAGTTATGTTATTTGTTAAATGTCTTCCAATATTCATACACGATGTTGTGGAATGCATGCTTGCAGTTACCACGAATGACACGGTTTTTCGAGCACAAAAACTTATTCGTCAAGATTTTGCCTCAACCTTTGACTTTGCCCACGTGACTGTTTGCACCTTTAATTTCCCATCATCGAAGGAGATTTGGTAGTTCACCAGTATAAGTTAAATTTATAAATCAATAAGAAAGCACTCTAGGCGATTTAATTTAGTCTAAAAGACTATTAACGTGTCACAGGTCAAATCGTTGGCCTGTTAATGAATTGTAACACAAACTTTCTATACTGATGAAACAAAACAAAAAATAATAAAACCGTGGCAGATTCCCAAACACAAGGAGAGTTATTGAACACGTACAACAGACAGTGTTGTGGAAATTAATGCTGTTTTCTGCCAAATTAAATAATGCAGATTTCTGAATCAAAGACAACGGTTGATGAAACAGAGAGGATTTTAGACAAACTTCTTATAACTTCTGAGGAAAGCCTAGACGGTGAGAAAATACGAATTTTAGCGACATGGCATGTGGAAACAGTGGCAAAAAAGAAGAAGTAAAAGATAACTGTGGATCCATCGGCAGATTGTTTTTGTGCCACTTACACTTCTGCAACTCTGGTCAGACAAGTAGGCGTAAATCAGTGAGGTAAAAACTCGAATCTATACAGCTCTCAAATGCCAATCACAAGTTGAAGCCTCGAAGTGGGTCAGTGCTCCAGATCTTGGAGGAAAAGAAACTCTTTCAGTATTCAAGAATGTATTTTGTTTCTTTTGCTCCGAATAGAGGAACAAAACCGCGGAAACTCGCTAGCACTGAGAGGAATGAGACCTACATTTCTAGATTTTTCCTAAGAAATAGAATAGTTCTTGCCCGTCAGTAGTGCACCACAATCTTGGCAACTGTCTGCCCTGCACCTGGGACAAAATGAAGGCTTGGCTGAGATCTAAACGTGGAGGACATCTGGTATACTGGAGTGCATGGTGTCGAAACTGAACTTATTCGTCCATTGAGATTAGATTAGGCACAACTGCATGTCATTCAAGTCGTCGACAGCTCGTTTATGTGCAGTAAAACAAATAGATAAAATCGAAAAATCCCGTCATCTTTCGAAACCATCATTTTCATTATAATAGATTATTTTGACATCATTATTATTGTAATTGTTGTCATTGTAGTGGGAGTAGCAGAACAATTAATATGATCACAGGTAACACTTTTATCATTACTGGTTGTCAAATGAATGGAAAATGAGAGTCACAAAAATATCCAAGTAGGCTACATGTGCATCACTAATAATTACTTTCTAGGTATTCATTCATTTTTCTGTTGTCTAACTTTGAGATTTATTAGTTTGAGGTATTAGGGACTTACAAGGACTCAAAACGTCATGTTCAATTACAATGATTGTAGGTCTTCAGCCTGATCCTCCCTAGTGGTCGAACAGAAGGTATTTTGTGCTCTTCTATCTTTTGTCATGGACTTAATTCTTAAAAAGTACACAACCCCTTAATAAAGCTAAGGGTGTACTTTCAATCTTTCTCAATTTAGTGAATACTCTTTACCATGTCTTCGTTTTATAGGGTAATAGTTTTGGTCTTTGATATCCAAAGATATTCATAGAAACGTGATTTCTTATTCCTCTGCCATCCTTCGGTAGGAAGTAGGTTAGCAGGTTATGATTATGTGATAAACTCACGCAAACCACTTTGCATCGGAGGAAGTGAAAACATGTGAGAAAATATTACTCACAACTCTGTCCTCGCAAGAAGGCACGTTCGCTCACACCCAGATATCATCACAAATATCGGAGGGAGACGATCATGTCAACGAGAATTTGAAAAGCGATAGTGGAGTTGGTATGGAAGATGCATTATTGCAAATTAGTCTTAAATCAGATCATCATCAGGGGTCAATCCAGTTTACACCAAGATGAGGAAAGAACGGTGGCGAAATTCGATCCATCAGTATCTCGAGTTTTGCGAACTATTCTTCGCGTTAACCTGCAAGATAGGTCTCGGCCATGTTTATATTCTAGGTGAAATCACTTGTCGACATTAGCCGATCAAATAATTGCCAAGCTGCTGAAAATGGCAGAACGATGGCCGTTTCACTACCTGGATAAACTCTCCAGACCAGACCGAGTCCCGGTAATTAATTCCGTACGGCGTCTGGGCACACTGTTAAGGTCAAATTCAGGTAGGAGTTTCGCTCACGTACTCCCTGTGGCAACAGTGATAGCTGAGCAGAACGACATTTTAGATTTCCTTTTCATAATGGAAGACATTCATGCATCACAAAGGTGAAGCATAAATATATATAAATGTGTTGTTGTTGTTTTTTGTCTTTTTTTTGTTGTTTTTGCTTTATGTACCATTACCAAAGTGATTAATTCTCAACAATCTGGAATACATTGAACAGCAGTCATTCAACAAAATAAATCTGTAACCTTGTTTCTCGACGTTTCGAGAGTCCTCTAGAGTTTAAATTCAAGAGTCTTTAACTCCCACTAGTATGATTCCACTTTAGTTCAAATACACCTGTGTAAGAAATTGATTTAAAGGCGGAGGAGGTGCGGAACCAATAATCTCAATGCATGGGTTAACCGACTTATCCCTATGTTAGCAATTATTCAATAATTCATTTCAAGTTGCTTTTTATGAGTACCACAATGATGTATTTTCAGGTGAAGTGTTTGATATTTCGTCCTATTCTGTGGCCATGCAGGAGTACTTCTGAGTGCTGTAAACCTTTTTCTTTTTTCTTGAAAACTATATCATCTTCCACAATATTCATAAGATGTAGCCCAGGTTGTTCGCAAACCAAGACATTTCATGACATTTTATTGGTCCCTCATATCTGTTTCATCATTTATCTCAAGCAGACTAAATTTGGAGGAATAGTGCCTATCAAATCAGAGCATACACACCAATATCCATGCATCCGGGCATCTTCATCTTTTAGGACTAAAGGTCACCTCATTCGTAGTAAGATAACCTGAAAATAAATAGTAAATTATTAACATGACGAGATTAGTTGCTTTATCATGATTGTAACATCTGTCCACTAACATTCCCTTATAACATGACATTTATATTGCTCCTCTCTTCTTGGTCCTAAGTTCTTTCCACTATAAACTCTAGACTGCCGAGGTGACTCTCTCCCCTCCAGTACGAAATATAATTATTCTCGGGTTTCACTCATGTAGATTCTCTAGAAACCATTTAGCCACGTTACACAGTAATAAATGTAAATTTTATCATTATTTCCTATTGGCCACATTTTGAAAATGAAATGTTTGTGGCGTCTTTGCCTTATGACAAGTATATGATGATTTGTTAGATATCAGCCTCATAAGCCGTTTTACATTCTAATCATCTTTGGCGAGTAACTATGTAGATTAAAGAGCTAATTTGCTCAGAGTAAGTGTGAGAGAGTAAAAGGAAAGTCCAAATTTGACGTGGATTGAATGAATGAAATTGAACACATCAGTGAAGGTTTCAAGAAAATTGGACGATCCCCAAAAGGTATGATTTTTTTTCTTTTTTTTTTTTAGCATAAGGAAAGAACACTTGACTTACCTCTTCCAGAAAGCAGGGGAATGATATTACCCTTATGATAAGAATAATCTATGTCAGTAACAAGTAAATGTAATGTGTACTTTTCATTTGATGGAAATATTCTGTAAAAAAAAAATGAATTCTTATTTATTCATTTTATTGTGTAAAGACGTCGTAAACTGTGGTAGTTTCCATATCCAGCCATGACGGCACCGACATTTCAAAAATTCATAACTTTTGATCGATCGTCCGATTTTTCTCAAACTTTCATTGAATGTGTTCTACTAACATTACTGCTTTCATTCAATCACCATTTAAAGTTGGGTTTCAGTTTCCTTTGAGAGTTCAGGCAGTGCACAACAAAACCATTCAATATAATCAACGCACCGCTGACTGAGCGAGTTTCCACGAAACTGGCACCTACGCCTACAGTGTGCATGACAATTTCATTCCGATATGACACATATATATTTTAATTTATAGAGTTCTTCTGACTCTGTGAGTCCAAATATTGTGGCAGCTTGCAACCATAACAATTCTTGATCTTGCCGATGAGCCTTATTTAATGACACGTCTTCGCTGGAAAGTATTTAGTTAGACCATGGACCTACAAAGTAGGTCCATGGTTAGACCAGGTAGGCTTGTCCAAACCAGTGATTTGGAAAAGAGAGAGAAAGAAGAAAGGGGGTAGAATATTTGGGGTCACAGTCAGAGATGTCGTTTTAATTTATGACAGGAATAGTAGGCCAACTGAGATGGCCATTTTCAAAGGTCAGATATTTCTACCTTTGTCTAAAGTTTTCCCACATACCTCTACATTGCACTTTTAACCCTGTCCATCTGTTTCTAATTGAAATGAATATGAAACACGCACCTGGCATTATTATGCTTGCAACAGGAGCGCAGTTAGACAGATCGAGCTGACCAGTGCTTTCCCCAAGAGTTATCCTCAAGGTTAAAGTTCAAGACAATCTCTCTGGTAGACTTTAAAAAAAGTACAAATACTTTTGAAAAAAATTGTTGCCTTCTAAATCTAAAACGACGAGAAAGTTAGTATCAAATAAAAGGGTATGTTGTACAGTAGTAACATAATTCATTACATCACAGGCATTGTTATTTTCTCTGGCTTCTGAAGGAGTTACTTCAAGTTCTCTGTTACTGTGTTATAAATCGTGTGATATCATTTGTTCCACTACTATGACATTACGAACTGTCATGACTGTTGTAGTCTTTCATCCGGCGATGGTGGCACCAAAATTTGAATAATTCCTAACTTTGAAGTGATTGTTCTATTTACCTCAATCTTTTCTGATGGGCTCTGCTGATATTGCTGCATTTACTGAATAAACGCATATAAATTGGAGTCAAATCCCTTTTAACCTCACTTACATGTTTTCATGGAATCTTCTTGATTTAAAGGGATAGCATAGTGTTGGTTAAGATGGATGAGTCAGATTTTAACTTTTGGGGAGATAGTTAGAATCCACTTATATCAAGGAGGTATGAGACACCTCCTTGCTTATATTAAAGAGCACACGGAATTAAAAGTTAATTTGATGACAATCAGTTTTGAAATGACTGAGATATCCAAAAACAAAGTAAAACAAAGTGGTCCTAATAAAAAGTGGGTCCCACCTTTCTTAGAACCTCTTTGTTTTTGGATATTTTAGCCATTTTAATACTAATTTTCATCAAATAAACTTTGAATTCCTCTTAGAATTTTATGTTCTTTCATACTTCACAAGAGGTTTCTCAGTATCCCACAAGAAAGTTTGAAACCTAAAGCCCCATCTCAACCAAAATTATTCCATCCCTTTAAGACAACCATCGTGCGTAAAGGAGGCAGCAGTCAACCAAGGAGAGTTGCCGACAGATCTCTCTCCAACTTTCCTGAATCGAAGATTTCCTTTGTTAAAGGACCTTTTATCCCAAACAAAAATATTTCCCCTGGTATCAACCAGGCAGGTATAGTACCAGTGTAAGAGCTTTCGTCTGAACTTGGTGCGTCCAGCATCCAGCATTGACAACGACCTTTTTCAGCAGAAACTGGTTCTCCAGGGAACGTCAGCTGCTACGCTTGATCCATTGGGGAGGTCAACGGAGCAGCCCCATATAAAGATCCACTGGTATCACGCCCGTGATCAACAATAGTTCTCCTTCATGTCCTTCAAGCACAATCCTTGAAAATGAATAGCTAAAGTTTATAAACGATTCTGCAGAAGAAAAAGAATGACTTTAAAGTCAATGTACACTTGTGTTCAAATTAATACTTTTTAACTTATTCCCAAAGGTATCTGTCCCCATGATTCAACATAGTTATCTGCATCTACGGTTCCATGCTACTAAATTCCCTAGGCAATTATGTCTATTAAGCCACTTTAGTATGAGCGATAATTACTGTCCCTGTATCTATAGATACAATGTTTGATGACATGAAAATGGTCACCTTCAGAAGACTTAATAAATCTAAATTCATCAAGACGTCACAACAGACGCTTTGGTGCTATCTAGCACGAATCATCATCAATTTATCAGAGTCGAATTAGCACAGCCTTGACTGCAACTTACGCGTATTACTTCCGTTCTTGAATACGTATTTATTGTATGCGGCACTTCTGAGTGTCTAGTATTTACGATCTTACTTTATTTATTTTATTTTATTTATTTATTTGATTTATTTCTGCTTTATTCCGTAACATCAGAGATGATTATGTACATGTCATTTATGACAAACAGTATATCGACACATATTTTTAGTACAATTATACAAGACAAATACAAACAGCTTATGGAACTTAAACAGAAGGGTCTCCAAAAAACTTTGAGGGTATATCTGAAGGACTGTTGAGAAAATTAATTTCTGTTGTGAAATTGACATGTTTTCGGGGTTCGGACAATAAAATTTGAGTGTAAGGCAGCTGGAGCCTCAGAAGAAACTTGCTCACATCGCTCTGACATGTCTGACGTTATGCTCAATGCTTTGCTGTTGTCGTCGTCGTCGTCGTTGTTGTTGTTGTCTGTCACTCATTACCTAAAACATGTTTATCTTTACTCTGACCCTTTGAAGGTGAGTAAACAAACAAAAAATAACGACAAAAAAGTGTTAACGCGCATTGACTAAACAGTGACAACGAACTCCGATATGTTGAAATTCAACAAATATTTTTTTTCTTTTTCTCTCTTGGGTAGGTAAGGACGTTACTGTAAAAATGGCCATTTTCGTCCATTTTGAGGTCCCCTAGAGAACATCATGATCAGTCATGAAGTGCTGACCTGACCTTCCAGTCCTTTACATTATGTTATCACTTGCCTATACTGCCTAACTTTCTCTTAGTTGATTTGTAGCTATTTTCATTGATATCATTGGCATCATTAAGTTGATTTCAGTTTTCTCCCCTCGTAATACAATAAGACCATTGTTGGTTGAAACCAAGTTACCCAAGTCCACACAGTATCTAGAGAGAAACTGGCATTGAGCTTGCCATCATGATTTTTATAGGATTTTGTAATGATCGAATATATAACGCTATATACAGAGATCCACCGATTAAAGGACCTACCAATACAATTGCATGTTGACTTGTATTGATTTATAACGGTCTGATCATTTCCTGTGTGACAAAAACATCTAGGCTTGTGTCATATGCTTGAAATATTTTTCTACTACTTTTATTTAGGTTACTTGGATACGCCCACAAAAAATAAAAGCTTTTAAAATCAATCGTCGATGATATCATCACTGTCAACCACTGCTAAACTACTTCTATGATTAACAAAAGACAGAAGAATGTACTTTCCCCTTTCTGCACTCAGCTGACCATAACTTGCATTTTTCCATGTAATGTCGTAATTAATTTTGTTAGTTATGCATTACATAGGTCCCTTAAGGGAAGAAACGCCATATGACAAGGCTAGCACAAAACCTACATTTCCGACATGATATACTTGTCGGCATATAACAACGCCTCTTTGCTGAGAGCGCAGCAGAATTTGAAAAACGGTTAAAAGCACTTAAAGTCAGGATCGATTCGTCAGTTAATTATGAAGCTGTGTTAAGCTAGCCTTGCAGAGACCACCCTGCTAACACAAACACGTCGAAATGAAGTATTTTATGTGAAACACTGACTTGTTTTGTATAAACTTTTTGATTGTAACAGTACACTAATAAACCGAAAAATATGTTAAGTATTACAGCGAAAAAGAGAAGGAAAATGAGGGAGTTGAATATCTCGTATGCTTCTCTTGTCCCAGATATCAATTTCAAACTAAATCGGCAATGTCCTTGTTGACTTTCCTTTGATATCACAGTTTCGTACACTTAGCATATTTTGCCATTTCATGACTTTCTTCGTTCTAAATCTAACATAAATAAAGGATTTATGGTTCGATGTTTGTTTTTATTTCATTTTATCGCCTGCTATCACAGTTAATCCGTACATTAAGAGGGCGCTGGCATCATGATGTCATTTTGAAGTAGCAGTGTCATGAATAACGTGACGACCGCATTTCCGGGAAAGTGAGAAGGCTACTAACTGAGGCTCAGTGGATAAGACTGCAGACTCTGAAATATGCGTCACTGGTTTGAGTTTCGTGACATCAGCGGTGATTGTGGCCATATAGGACATTTTTGACGGGACGTCATCATCGCATCATTCCACAGTCCTGCTGTAGGAGCTAAAAACCTACCGGTCCTATGTTTGCTAGGATCCATTGCTCTCTATCCGACCACGTAAAACAAATCATAATTAACTTCAATTCACTCGTTTATATTTCCCATTTAAATCAAATAATTCTTCCTCTGTCTCCAAGTGTTATTTTTAATGCACAGAGGCGGATTAACCCAGTGAAGACCGTCCCCAGTACACTCGGGTAGGCGTCTATGGGAAATGCGTAAAATAACAAAAATCAGCTCGTCCTCTGTGTGTTAAGGTGCAGAGAACCCTCACACCACACTGAGAGGGAAAGAGAATAAAAATGGAGTCAACAGAAACACTTTATACTGCGCCCTCATGAGGCCAAATCAGGAAGCTAAGGGAGAGGGAGAAGATAGCGAGAAACGTCTTTGACATATTTTACTATGTGATACACTGTAATACCATGCTGTCCACAATGGCGACCGGAATGGTTTTTATTTGATTTGATTTGGTTTCAGCATTCATACAAAAGTATAATAACAGAAAGCCAGTTGAACAAAGATACTGAGTAATATTTGAATAGAGGGAACAGGATTTGCGAACCTGCACATGTTCTCATAGTCATGACTCCTTTAATGTCATTGGTACGACAGAGAGCGTCCGACAAAACAGACGTATCATTCCTAATTCCTGCCTTGATCATTAACTGAACTAGGAAACATAATACCACTGCAAACAGCACGTTCCGCCGATCACGAGGGTCAAAGGTCAAAAAGATTTGTCTTTGATGATGCCATAGAGGGCGGGTTGAATGTACTGCCTACCAGGGTGGCATGTGGAGGTAATCATCCGATGAAACATAGAATGGTATCAAATTGCTCAAAACTCATATCAAAATCGAGGGGAAAATAAGCATCCTCGTGGAAACCTAACTGTTTCTGCATACCTGATAAAACTGCGAATATATCATAATTATGAATACATATTTATGTGTGTGTGTGTGTGTGTGTGTGTGTATGTGTGTGTGTGCCCATGTGTGTGTGTGTGTGTAATATATATATATACATTTTTTTTTGTATATGTCAATACTTTCTCGTGAAGAAATGGTCAGTAGGATTGATTTATAATCGAGTTGTTATGTTTGAAGGGAGATGATGGGCAGTATAAGTTGGTAATGGATTTGTCTTTTGAATGGCATTTGTACCGTTTTTATGTTCATATTACACCCAGAATGGGTTGATTTATGATTGATTTGAATGAAATCAATAAAATATCATTGAAAAAAAAAAAGGAATCATATCTCTACATGCTAAATGAATGGACAATCTTGTTCAATCACATTGTAATGAAGCTCAACATGTTGTGTATTAGACTTGGTATAGTCGGTCTGATAGTGTAAGCCAGTGACTCGATACAGCGACTCGGATTACCCAAAACAAAACAACAACAAAAAAAGTTCCAGCAACGTTCGGACATGAGTTCAGTGAAAATCCGTTTGTTTGGTTTGCATGACTCAGATTCTTCTGCATGTTCCAATTGTATACACTGTACTACATGACTATTGTGTCTATTTATCTCGAACAGGCAGAGACATAATACTACAGTAAATCTTTTCTTATTGTGGAAGAAACATGTAAGTGTGAATTTTAGCATGCTATTACCTCCTGACCTAGCTCATGATCTCCAAGATTGAATGAAGAGTGTCTTCATTTTCTTTGAGATTAAAACGACAGATAAACAGACCTCCGAATAATAAACACAAATCTTGTACACACTGACACAGGCACGTACGCGCGTACACACACACACACACACACACACATACACACAAACTCACACCTATCCCAAAACAACTGTTGTACCTACTAAGCGTGATCCTCACAAACCTCAATCAAATGCACCCGGGAATTAGGCTGTTCTCCATATGATATGGCTCACACCTTAAAATGGAATGTCCCTGACCGCATCTCAAAATTGTACCAATGATACTGAAATAAATGAAAAGAAAAACTAATTAAAATCAGAAATGCAGTTTGGCAAAAAAACTGAATAGCTGCAGATATTGATTATGAATTTCTCTACAAACTGCATTTCGGCTGGAAGATGAAAGCTTTTCTCATGGAATTTGAAGGGATTATTATTTGATTGGGTGCATGTACAGAAAATGTGTGATTTTTTTTTAGTAAAAAGAACTCGTAGTCTGGCTTTGCGAACCCTTGGACAGATTTTGAGCTGAAGATCTCCCCTTGGAAATTTGAAGGATGAAAGGATGTATCTCACTTGAAACACCTCATCTCTCCCAGCTATTTTACAGAATTATTTGAATTTTGAATTTTAACACACGTCTCTATGGGAAAATATTTACCTGTGTGAGCCCTATAAGCCACACGTTCCCAACGCCAGCAGTAGTTTATGAAGGGAAACTCAAATTATCTTGACAAGAACATGACAATAACAATCTTTGACAATTCAGTGATTATTCCGCTGATTTATTACGACTTCTCTGGAGACGGAAAAGCAATACAATAATCTCATTGTTTACTTAACTAAAAAAAAAAACACAACAAAACAATATCTGTACACTTATATCAATTGAAGATAATTTTAAATTTGAAAAAAAAAGAAAACAAGTACGTAATTGTATATGACAGAGATTTTCATTACATACACAGATCTGAAAGTCTAGACGTTTTCTTTAACTACGCTGATTGATTGCATAGTTAATAGTTTTAACCTAATAAATAACACAGAAACAAAATATATACATTAGTCTATGCTTTCCCAAGTCTCAACTGGATTGTGCTAATCACTGACAGGCGTAAACGACAGCAGCACCTGCGGGCATGTATTACATAGAATACAACAGTTTAATGATTATGTAGACAGATAAATAATTTGATCATCACCATAACTGATGACAAGAAAAAAAAAAAAGAAAGAAAGAATTTGAATGCTTAATTTATTAAGTAAAAATGCTGTCACGATCTCATCTAGGTCGAAGCTGAATAGTGCTGTAGAAACACTTCTTTGTAGCATTTTTTCCGTCCTCTGTCCAGAACATTCTTTTCTACACATACAAGACAGCACTAGCATTAATCAACTACATTTTAGAAGGCTCTACAACAAGTTTTGCACTTAAAACGAGTCATTTGACGTCAGAAAATGATATCGAGTAAAATTCTGAAAGGCACGATGGTTACGTCACACTATGTACATGATACGGAATAGCATCTAAATTGTCTTCTTTCGGCAGTAAAATTGTCAATACTGGCGTAAATTAGATTAATTTCCTCGCGAGTTTGTGGCCATTCCATCTCTAACTTAGAGCTCGATGTTTGACATTAATATGAAACAATTATGCTAATAAATCGCACGAATGTTTCTATTTTAGCACTTCAATCAACATATTCTCCCAAATAAACAGCGCCCGATAACAGATAATAAATAATGATAAAGGTCAGAGCTCTTCAGGTGTCAACACAAGGCCTCAAAGAGCCAAGAGGAACAGAAAAAAATTTAGCAAGAGGATTATGTTTTAATCAAACAAGAATATAATTCTATTGTATGGGACTACTTTTTTTTTTTACTAGTAGATATTGCCAACTACTATAGTAGTCTAAGATTTCATTTATTGTTTTTATATGTGCATCATCTTAATAAATAATGTGTAATGGCGGTCAAGTTCATGAAAGAATGGAAGACGAAATTCAACTTAATTTTGGCTGACAAGAAGAACAAGTCTCGTCACCAATCTCTTCGATATGTTTATCACATGATTATCCTTTGAAAAACTAAGTAAATTCGATTTGAGGACAATAACGTTGTAAAAGCAATATATATCAAATTTGATGAAACATAAAAACGGAAATCATGAAGTATTTAATCTGTCAATGTATGTTCATGAATAGTTATCATCAGTTGATAATGGGTCATATACAAAACTAAAACCATAAGTAAATCAAATATATAGCCACTATGTCTGCTATTTATTGAGCCGGTAGGACAGGCAGCATTTCGCATGATGGTCAATTTTATACGCTTTTATTAATCACATGTAACCTTTGTCAGAAGATCATGAATATTCATTAGATTCTGTTAGAGTTAGACACACTAGATAGTTTATCAGAAACACGTAGCAAGTGCTGTATAAGCCGCTGCCTGCAAAAATAATTTTTTGTTAGGAATAATGACTGGTCTTAAAGGTCGCCCGAACCCTCAAATGGTTCCTCAGTGAACAGCTTGTTGGGCGAAGTGTTCTCTCCCGGGGAGGACGATGAAACCGACGATGAAATATACTCCTCGAGCTCACAGTAAGGTTGATAACCGCTCCAGTCACCACATGGCATGCATACTCGACGCGAGCTGCCGTGGAGGGCGTAATCTGGGTTGCAGTAGTACGTGACTTCGGCACCGAAAATGAAACCGCCAGTACCGCGTCGCACACCGTTCTGAATATCTCCGGGATCTTGGCAGCCCTGGTTCGCGGTATCTGTAATGACGAAGCAAGCGACTTACGAGTTTCAGAAAATAATACTGTAATCTTTGGAAAATAGAAACATTCTGGGTAAAAAATAAATCAACAAAGGGGCACTGCAGCTGGCTGCAGCTCAAATGAAATGAAATGAAATGAAACGGTACATCACAAGTAGGAATTATTGCTGGTACATGTCTTTTATTAATCTTTCCAATACTTTCCAACACCGGGCTTTGTCATTCTTTTCCTTTGATTGAAACTGACACAGCTGTGTTTTATGTCTTTATTTTTTCTTGTATATTCAAGCTAGACATTATGTATTCCCACATTTTTTATGCTTTATGTATTTTCGATAGAGAAATAAAAAAATAAAATTGAAATTTGAAATTGAAAATATTCTAGACTGTTGCTACTTCATGTCATGTTTTATCATTAGCTTATTGAGAGAAAGCAATCTAAGTTAAAAAAAAAGTGAAGACATAGTATTCAAGCAAATCATGGTTACATATATAAGTATTCAAAAGATTAATGTTGAACAATGCGGTAGTCCTGATAATCGTACGAAATGCAAACTGTGCAGCGTTAGCAGATTCTGTCCAGTATTTCGGTTTTCTATATTATATTATTCTGCTGCAATTCAACTTTTAAGAAAACAGAAGATGCTGCGATGCTGTATTATTTCTAACGTGGTACTGAGGACCAGCGCGTGATAAAAAAAAAAGACAATGTTGAACAACGTCATTTGTATCTGTGGAGCATCATCATTCGCCACCTCATTCTGTGACGGATGAACACTGACATACAATGAGGGACAGAAGAGGGCAGCAGTTAATATTATCTGTGTGAGGGGTTGAAGCTCGGATTATCTGCAGCTACTCTACGTCGATGAGTTTTATTTTAGTCACTTCAACAAAGGGATGTATGTAGAAAATGTGAGTGTACCTCTGTGTACAAGTTGAGCGATACAAGAAGATGAAATGAAAGCATAAAAATATATGATGTTCGATCCATGACTCCGATGTTATTATTGTACAACATCTACTAACAATTCTTAGTACCCCCACCCCAATCAAGCAGCAGTGCAATGGATGATCAATGTGCATGCTTACGGACAAAATTTAGTGTGCTGTGCAATCTAGTACCTAACTGACTAGCCATGTAAACTTCTGTATAGATGATAGAAATAACTATAAACAATGATAGAGCCGAAGATAGCTAGGCATGTACGCAAAGCTGGATTTTGTTTAAAATTTCTTCGTTTGCGTGTGTATCATGTTCGAGCGTTGACTATCTTCCACATCTTTCCTGCTTGGAAAAAATCATTTCAATTCAGGTTTAATTTCAAACATTAAATCAGTTATTTTATTTTCATTGTATTATTCTCCTTTTACACTTCTTCCCCATGTGCACCAGCCGAGGCACCGATAACATATATAAGAGATGCTTACGTTCTTTAATTATATACATTTTTTTAATGATATTCTTTATTTGAGTTTCATTCAATATCAGGTCCATGTTGACAATTAAATTAATATGAACAACAACAAAAAAGCAGCTGTATTCTTCTTTCTTGCGCTGCTAAATCTCTCTCTCTCTCTCTCTCTCTCTCTCTATATATATATATATATATATATATATATATATATATATATAATACAATATATTTTGTAGGGTTTTTTTTTCCAAACATACTGGGCAGTTCGGAGTTCAGCTCATGTACACATTGGTACGAATGACCTTTGTATGTTTGTTTGTTTTTTCCTAGTTGGTAAGGCATTTCATTCGTTTACAAAGTGACATTATGCATAGGCTTGCTCGACGTAACAAGCCGTCACGGTGATGGACTTCGTCAATCATGTTTAAACAAATGATGAATTTGCGTAGACCAGGTGACCAGAATGATCCGTCAATTAACATTTGGGAAAGCATCAATTTCATTATTTTGCATTGAATATCTATTTTTTTTTTTCTATCGATATTGCCAAAATCCACCTTCGCTGTCAGGTGGTTCTGCTTGCAAGCACGACTGTCAAGGATTATCTGAATAATCATTACATTTCACATCATTATCTCAGTAAATTTAAAAAACATTTTTCTGCAAAGTGGAACCCCAAACTGGCTTCTTCCGTTTAAATGGCTGGTTCAGTTTCGGTTGAGATGGAACAACAGATTGTTAACGTTTGGGGGGGGGGGGTGTTCGTTTTGTTTTGTTTTGTTTTGTTTTAAGAAATATGAAAGAGCATATTTTAAGCGAATTCAGAGTTTATTTGATGAATATTGGTTTTGAAATGACTGAGACATCCAAAGTAAAGCAATCTTGATAAAAGGTGGGACCTAGCTTCCATTAGGATCGCTTTGTTTTACTTTGTTTTTTGGATATCTAGGCCATTTCAAAACCAATTTTAATCGAGTAAACTTTCGATTCCTCTTAGAATTATATGCTCTTTAACATTTCATGAAAGTTGTTTCTTAGTATTTTGCAAAAGTTAAAGGCTGAATCATCACCTGGAACAATAATATACCATGGATCCCTTCAAATTCCCTACTGGAAAGAGCACAGTGTCTCACAGTGTGTTCACAGTGTGTTCACATAGTCGACTATATGTGAAAACGCTTGAATTTAACAGTGTGAAGACGATTTTACACTGTGGTGTGCATGTGGTTTTCACAGAGTGTGCACATAGTAATGCTGTATTTCACACTGTGAATTGATGACTCACATTATGTTCACCCTGAAACGCTCGAATTTAACAGTGTGAAGAGATTTCACACTGTGGAACACTGTGTTCTCTCCAGCAGGGAAGTTTGGCCGTCCAAACATCAACGAAGGAAGGTTTTGATGGAAGACGACTTTACCTGGGACTTTGAAGACGATGTCTGTAACGTCTTCGGTGATGTCGTAGTCAGCGAACTCGCCACTGCATGCGTGAATGATACGCATCCTAGTTAATGTCTGCATGATGGCCAGCGCTGATCCATCCTCTGATGTAGTCAGATGAAGCTGGTAGTAGAAATTTACTCCCCAGACCCTGGAAAGGAAAATATACATGATTTGAATGATGGTGATGATGATGATGATGATAACAATAATAATGATAATGATAATAATAATAATAACAATAATGATAATAACAGTAATAATAACAATGATGATAATAATAATAACAATAACAATAATAATAATAATAATAATAATAATAATAATAATAATAATAGTAATAATAATGATGATAATAATAATAATAATAATAATAATAATAATAATAATAATAATAAGAATAATAATAATAATAATAATAATAATAATAATAATAATAATAATAATAATAATAATAATAATAATAATAATAATAATGATAATAATAATAGTCATCAATAGTGGTATCTGGATATTTGTTGGTAATAATAGCATTTACAGGGACTGAACAGTACTAGTTGAGGTGGGGATTCATGTTTTGATCATTCCTCTTATTCCTCTTTTGAAATATGAAAGAGCATGAAATTTTAAGAAGGATTCAACGTTTATTCGATGAAAATTGGTTTCCAAATGACTGAGATATCCAAAAAAGTGATAATAATAAAAGGCGACAGGCCACGCCGTTTATTAGGATCTCTTTGTTTCACCTTGTTTTTGGATATCTCAGCCATTTCAAAACCGATTTTCATCAAAGAAACTTTTGATACCCCTTAGAATTGCATGCTCTTTGACATCTCATAGAGTGGTTACTGAATATCTCGCAAAACGTTAAAAGCTACACCCTCACCTCAACCAGAACTGTACACACCCTTTAATGCACTAGATTTTACTTTGCTCTAAACGAAAACTCGAGACAGCCAAAAAGATAAAAATCTCAATATTCTAAATTGTTCTGCAAATTTACTTTAATTGGTAGATAGCAACAAATACATCAAACTCATACCTAGTCCAAGTAAGGCGTAAGTCGCTCATTTTACCATTCACATATAGGAAAAGTGCACTGAAAACTGTTCAAGGGCATGAATGTTTATGCTGTATTATGCATTGAATCTATACTATATGGATGTTTAAATATATTATCAAAGATACTTACACAACGCTTGTGTTGGGGGCAACGGTGGAACAATCTTCAGTAAAGCATGTGTGTATGGTGACTATCTGTGTAACAGGCCATGGAAAGGCGGCCGCCCACCATGTGAAATGTTCGGTCTGGTAGACCCAGACAAGCCCGCTGCCATCAGAGGCCTCCTCGATCGTTCCCGTTCCACTCTGTACCCAAAGACCTGTGAGATAAAGGTATTTGGAGAACAACAACAACAAACAAAATGAATACGATAATGGGACGTTCGTTAAAGTCGCCAAATTTGCAGGTTTTGCAGAGTTTTACTCTTCGCGAGTACTCGAAATCGTCAACATTTGTATTGTATCCAATTACCAACCCTTATGGGACGAACACCTCAATGCAATTTCCATAGCTTAGTCGATAAGAGCACCGGTCTAGCAATCCAGAGGTCTCGGGTTCGAATCCCAGTGGAATTCCTTTGTTCATTTTTCATATGAGTTATTAAGCAATAGCTATAATTCTATGTTGAATAGAATGGGTAATGACTAAATTGCGCTGGGATAAATTTTGTACCAAGGATATGGATTAAAAAAATACTGGAACTAAAACGACAGAAAAGAACAATACATTTTTCTTCAGTTGTGTCGTTGGCTCTAAAACTCACACAGTGTAATCAATATAAAAATCTTTGCTTAAAACTTTGTTTACGTAAATATATTTTTCTCTCTAACAAAGGTTATCCCATTGAGGACGAGCACATTTTCCTGTAAAAACACCTGCCCAAGCGTGTGGGTAAAGAGCAATCCCACAATGTAGCCATGTAATGTGACGGGGGAGAGGGGAGCAGGAATGGGGTGTGGTCATGAAGGCCGGAAAGGTTGGCGGTGAATTGAGAGACACACCCTAACTCTGTCCTTAATGGATTGCTATTTAAAGAGAACGACCTCATTGTTCACTATTTTACACCTCCTAATGTCTCTTATTCTCAGTTTAACCCCTAGTCTCTGAGACGCTCTAATTCCCCGCAGTGTTGACACAGGTTAACCTGGTTCTGAAAGCACTAGAGCTAAATGAATTGAAACTCCGTCATGACTAAAGCGTCATAAACGGATTAATGTTTAACAACGAATGAGAAAACTGACGAACACAAGCCCTCAACGTTTGATTATGATGACGAAAAAAAAAGTGAATTGAATTGAATTGAACTGAATTGCATTGAATTGAATTGAATTATCGATAAACTGCAAATAAGCGTGTCATAAAAAAAAATAGAATCTTACAAAGCTTCATTTTTGGAAATCTTGATTATTCAGTGACGCTCTTCAATTCTTTTGAGGAAAAGAAATCTGACCTCAAAAAAGACAATTTTAATCATTTTGCAGGGATGAATATGCTCCCCATCTAGTAATGGTGATGTCTATAGGAATTAGAAAACAGCGTTTAGTGAAATCTATAGTAATTACTATCACGATGAGTACTGAATTGATATTTCTAAGTTGTTGTTTAATTTCACACTAAATTGAGATATGTCCAGATATGTATTTGATGCGCTTTTAACAAAGTTGAAAGTAAATGTGACAAAAGCACAGCAACACAGAATGGTCCTAATAAAAGATTGGTCCACTTTTTTCTATTAGGATCGCTTTGTTTTGGATCTCTCAGTCATTGCCAAACAAGTGTTTCATCAAATAAATTTTAAATCCTCCAAGAATTGTATGCTCTTTCGTGCTTAATTTTCGTAAATTATGTGCTTTATAATCTGAATCCCATTTAAACCAAAACTATACTACCAATGCAATGTGAGTGATATAAGAAGCTGATGCAAAAAAGCAACAAACAATATACATCTTAAGGTATCTTAATAACGTCAATCTAGATGACCTACCAATTACTGATGGCTTTGAATCATTTGAATTGTTAAACAATTTTATTGTGTGACTTTCTCTTCTTCTTTCTCATCATAAGTCTCTCCCTGGTTTTTACTTTTCTTTTTTCCCCCTAGATTCAAGCTCAAACCTTAACCCATCTGTCGAGAAAGGAAATTCTAATCGAGATTTTATTTGATCAATCCTTGTAGGTACTTTTCCAGCCTTCTTCAGGGTTCAAGGTTCAAGGCACTAACCGATGGCCTCGTCGAAGTACCAGGCAGGCACCTCGTCGCCGACTTGGACTGAGGCGAATCGTTCTGATACAGGAATGCGAATAGTGGCCGCTTCGGTGAGATCAACCTTTGAATTGGACCCTGGCTCCGTGACAGCAATCTCGGCCACTGCCAATGCGGCTAGTTTATCGGCTGCTTCGCCTGGTAAGGTAAAACGAGGGGAGAGTGTCGAAAATGAATGTCTCTCATTAACACACAGGAGAATAAAATAGATTATTGCATGAAAGTTAAAAAAAATATATATATTTAAATGAGGGGGATATTGAAAGAATATTTATGCTCTTAAAGCAGACAGACAAAAGGAAAACGAATATTCATTTACTAAAAGCTGGTTCTCGACATAATTGCTGTTATAGATCACCAGAAAATTAGCGTGCTGATATTTAATGATACATGAATCAGCATTGGGTGAAATCGATCTTCCGCAACTTTACAGGACTTTTGCTACTACGGATTAGTGGTCCCAATTTTTCTCTTCTTTAGCATCTACTTAATATTTTCCGTTTTCATTTATATGCATCGTCTTTTTCATCGTCTTTTCTTCTCCTTCTCTTTCTTCTTTTCCCATCTTCATCTTATTCTGCTTCATCTTGGTATTGCGAACACCGATCACCGCGCGGCACTACTTTAGTATAGTGTCTTACCGTCCCCTGTGTGAACGTTCAATTCCGGTACGCTCTTGGAATTGTCCGGTTCGGACAGGTCGACGGTGAGGACGTCGATAGAGACAGGTCCCTGTGTCATGTTCAGACCACCTGTGAAAGATAGAAAGACGATCACAGTGAGGAGAAATGATGTTGAACAGAACAGGAAGAGGAAGTCATAGGTCAGATGACGCATTAAATCAGATTTTCAAGAATAATTGGGTATTAAAGAGCATCTTTTATGTTGCCTTTCTTGTGCGTACGGCGTGTTGTTTTTTTTTTTATATTAGTGTTTACATGATATTTGATTTACATAATCTCAATCTCTAATAAATTCTCACTTTTCAATGATACTGTACTCTTCATCCCATGTTTTCCATGTTTATGGATTTTCCTTTTTTATTCTTTAATGTTACGTACATACTCTGTGATTGTTATACATGTGAGTCCGCAGGTGCCCTCGGTAAAACATTTGGCAAACTTAAGCCTACATTGCTAATAGAAGATTGAATGAATAAACAGATGAATATATATATATATATTGTATAAGTTAATCAATATACAAATGTGAATTTACGATGAACAAGGTAGCATGAATGGCAGAGAAGAGAAAGTTGTCAAAAAATTCATAACGGGCGGATTGCGCTAACTAAAGGCGAACATTCTTTACATAGTGTAAAGAACGTAACAGAATATAAAAGTAACTACATACAGCAATGAAAGTTTAAGAGTGGAAACAGAAATGAATAATTCGGCCTCAGAGACTATGAATATGACGCAAAAAAAAAAAATTATAGTAACTGCTCCAATATGTCGGTTTGTAGAATTGAAAATGCTACATTCAAAATCTTCTGAAATAATTTGAATCCTAAAACTTTTTGGCAGATATCATCATAAATCAGAGTTTCAATTTAGGGACAAAAAAAAAATCAGGGCTTGGTAGACTTATGAAAATCACATCTAAGAACCATTAAAAGATTTGATCAGCAACAAAACATCACAACACTTGCTGATTCGATTTCTAGCCATTTACATCATAGACTTAATATCTTGTATCCATCAATTCATTCCAATAGTGAATTAACAAGACACGTCTAATAAAGGGCAACACAAGAAACTGTAAGAATTAAATTCTCAATCCATCCCCATCTGTCAATAGGGGAAAAAAGAAATTTAAGGAGTCTATAAATCTAAATTTACCTGCAGGTATTTCCACTTCGAGGGTTCCAGCGTTGGGGTCAGAGAAAGAGAACGTACGTGTTGTCGGCAGCGGGTATGGGAAAACTACACCATCGTTGTAGTTCGTTAGGGTCAAGGTTACCAGATTATCTGACGAAGCAAAGAGGTGACATATAAGTGAATCATATGTAGGACTCAGATGATGGCTGATACTCATTTTGCATCCAAGAATTATGCTCAATTATGCTCTCTTTACAAGCCAGAATGGATTTAGAGTTCAGTCAATAATCCCCACGTGAAGGGCTTCTGAACTTGATGATTTCGGATGATTCTTATAACCTTTTTTCGGACATAATGTGGAGTTATTACTGAAACTTTTAATGGTACTAGTTGAGTTTGGTCAATCTATATAAGGTACAACAAATGAGATAGTAATACCATTAAAAACTGTCAGGGATCGAGCCCTATCAATGCAATCGTGCCCCTGAGCCAAATCATTTACCCCTAAAACTTTTCCCTTCAATTCACAATTGATAGGTGTGAAAGGTTACAACATGTTGAGAGTGGACATGACTGAGTTTTGTCAGCTGTTGGTGTTAGGATGTCAGTCAGATGGGGAAAATGACAGCCTTATTCTAAAGGTCCAGTTTACCTTTGGGAGCAGTGATTTGAAATGTTTTCAAGATATCACATTATTTTGATGCCTATGTGTAGGTCTGTTGTATCACAAAACATCCTATACCATATAACATTTTCGCAGTAAAGCCCTAAATATAAGGACACATGAGTATTTTTCTCAATAAACCATAACTGTAGATGGTTTAGTCTGGAATCATTTTTTATCATAACTATTGTTCACATTTTGTGTATTCAACAATACGTAACATCGATTATACGGATTCAAATTCTAACAGTAATTGTTTCTATCCGTAACTCACATTTTATAACTATTTTAAAGCACTAAATGCTGGGTTTTTGCTTCAACGCAAATGGTAAATTATGCCTTTAATGCTCTCATGTGATAAGTGTAGTGCATGTGGTGATACGAGTCCAGTGACCCGAGCTATAACGTGCTCATTTTACAATGTTTTACCACCAAAATATATTAAAAAAAAAATATCCCGTCTGTCATCATCACTGTCATTATTTCTTGAGACACTAGAATTGTGTCATCAGTGAAATAACAAAGGCGAACCATTTCTGTTCTGTCAAAAATTATCTTTAAACCATGCACTAGAAAGCACTCCAGATTTCAAGTCCTCTTTTAAGTATGATAATAATTTCATAATTCAAAGCATGGTCTTCAGATCAACCCTTTAAAACATGGTAAGATTTTTTTTTTTTTTAAATCAATCAACATATTCATGTTGCCTTCTATAATTTGATTTTTCAGCGGACCTTTGGATAGCTGTTGCAAATTCCCTCTTCGTCTCGAATTGAGAAGTTCAATGCTTCCCTTTAATCCTTCGCATGCCCCCCCCCCCCCTCCCCCCCGGTCATCTGCCTGCTCTTAATCATACTCATGAGGTTTATAAATTTTTACTTTCAAATGGGATATTGCGCTAATAATGATACGTGTAGTATGTTCATCGTCAGAAAAGCCTGTTCTAATTTGAGTCATTTAGCTGTGTACTTTATAATGAATTGCTCATGATAGTTACAGGCGTGAAAAATGCCCCCCCCCCCCCAAAAAAAAAAAAAAATAATAATAATAATAATAATAATAATAAAATAGAATAAAATAAAAAAAGATAAAAAATAAGTTCGCATCCCGTGTTGGTATTGATGTCAAAAGTACAGTCTGCGCTGGTCTGATACGATGCGTTCTTTACTCCCACTGTCTCGACGCGTGCTTAAGGGATAAATTTCTCCGCTCAAGATATTGCTAAATCCCTCTTTCAGCAACAAAAGTCTAACATAAGTTCGAGAAGGATGGAAAATGAAAAACTGCAAAAATAGAATATAATCTTTCAAAATTTACAACTGAGAAGAGACTGATAATTCCACTGCGAAGACTGCTAGCACGCATTCGGCCATATGACTGTTAGTTCATGAACCCTGGCGTGAAAGCATCATTTCTTTTGGAGAGATGCTGCATCCTTTCCTATATAAATAGAGCACAGAAACTAAATGAATTAAACGGGTTTTAATTTTAACTTAATCTTATAGAAATTTTAAGGGTAGCCATGATGAAAACATATTTCAGATTAGCTTCTATTAATAGCGTTACTGTATCAACGATGTGATTATCATTTCGATTGCGATAATATGAAACAGAAACAAAAAGGGGAAATCTACTAGAACCGATAGATGAACTCAGATAGTTATTGCTGCGCACCGTGTTGACAAGGTAAAGTAATATACTGGCGTGATACCTCAGCTCAATGAGCTGTCTATGAGGATCACATTAATCAATGTTTGCAAAAATATCATCCCAGCAATTTGCCTATGTTACTTCTTTAGTATCTAATAATGTGACCATGTCATTTAATCCACTGGTTTTGTAATGGGAGCTGCGTGTGCCATAAACACAACACTGTCAGAATCGAGTTGGTAAAGATAAAATGGAAATTAATGAGAGTATCGTTCCTGAATGGAGAGCACTTTCGAGTTAAACCTCATAAAATTAATAAGTCAGTTGATATCAACACCACTCCCGTTTTTTTCTTTTATTCTCTTTATTTCGCTCTAATTCTCTTAGTCTTCCGTCATCTCTGTCCCCCCCCCCCCCGCCAACTTATTTCTCGGCGTTTAATTGTGATGATTGTAAAATGACTCACAATGATAAACTTAATGTTACATGATGCTGGTAGCAACGATATCAATGATGACGATAATAACAAATATGATTATAACAACAATGATATCAATAATAATGATAATTATAATAATAGTAATAATAACAATAGCAATAGTTATAATAAGAATATTGATAATAATGCTACTAGTAGTAATGACAGTAATGGTATTCGTAATAAAAATAATAATAATAACAATAATAAATTGGTACAACTTAGACAAAGTTCTGTCTGCAAATTAGCATCATTAGCATCATTGCAGTCAAGAATATTCCCCACAATCTAGGCCAAACAGGCACAACAGCCGTACAAGAAATCGAAAACCTCAAGAGAGAGAGAGAGAGAGAGAGAGAGGGAGAGAGAGAGAGAGATAGAGAAAGAGAGAGAGGGAGAGGGAGAGATACACATCTCGAATCGTGAACACAGAACTTTCCCGCTACTCAAGGGGAAAGGAATGCTCTCTCTCCCTCTATAAACCTTATATGGAATGCCAACTCGGAACTCCCATCTCTATTAGTAAGAGTGAGATCAAGAGCTAAGAGGAACTTATCATGGATTAAGGAACAGTCCATATTAGACAACTTTCAGCTCTTGCACTTTTTTAACATGGGGTTGAGGTCGTAAGAGAGTATTTTAAGAACGTGTTCACTGAAAAACGCAGACGTCCCTCACAAGATAGCAGTAATCCACCAAAAGCGCGCGCTTCTTTTGTTCCTATTCTTCGGTACCTTATCTCTGTGCCCTAGCCGGCGTTGCGTCTTCACCTATCCGCCGATTAGCTATCATTGCATATTACCACTTATAACGAGTGTCATTAACCTCGTTCACTGATAACTCATGTTGTGACAGCTTGCCGATTTACATGCATCTTTCATGAGTGATAAAATCTCGGCGTGCATGCTCAACTGCTTGGCTGTATACCTTCTTCTCCAGCAATTTAAAGGACAGTGGATTTTTCCCACGTCGTTTGCATGTAAGATTTTTTTTTTAATCAATAGCAAGTTTTGTTTTGTATTGTTTTTTTTTCTTTTCATCTCTCTCTCTCTATCAGGAAAAGGAGAAATTTGGATGTCATACAGAGAAAAGGTTTGCTTTTGTTTTTGTTTTTGCAAACGAAACTCATCGACAAGCTCGAACTGCTATCATTGGCTATGAAATAACATAAAAACAGAAAGGCAACCCAAGATAAATTCATGTAATTCTAAAGAAGTCTGGTTGAATGATTGATTATGAGACTGATCTCTTGAGCTATTGATCTTATTACCGTTTGATTACTAAGAAAGCGAATTTTAGTCATCATGTCAATGGGCTTAGTTCTGATGTGTCTGTCACTCTGTCTGTCTCTCTATCAGTATATTTTATAGACTAGTATCTATCTATCTTTATTTGTACCTCTGTGTTTGTCTGTCTACCTGTCTCTTTTTTCTTTTCGTCTGTATCATTTTGTTTGTTTGTCTGTAAATTTCACATCTTCTTAGCTTTCGTCCATTATTTTGAACATTCAGTGCGTTCTGTTATGATCAGGTGTTGTAAACCAGAACAGTTCATGTGTTGTGACCGTGTTATTATCCAATTAAATTATGTCTGTCTTTCTTTCTAACGCACGTCTTCATCTGTCAGTGATGTCGGTCCTATACATGGCTTTTCCCCCTTAATGTCTGTGATCTATCCTTTTACATACTCTATTCACGTCCCCCACCCCACCTGATTCTACATCAGAAGTGTGTTCTGATTAGTTTGTCTGCCAATGTCGTTTCGCCGTAGTGATGATGGTGGCACTGGGCAATGTTGGGAGGAAAAAATGTATCCGAGACCATAGAGCTATGCCGAGACTAACTATCATATGACAGGTTGTTGGAATATGGCTCTGGCTGGCTTTATTAATCACTTTTTAACGACCCATTCACATCGAGAAGGACATGAAATAGATGATTATGATTCCATCGCTGGGAAGTGATCGATCATCGGTGATTGACGATGATTACGAATCATCCATCAGCGATGATCCCCGCTGAGATGTATTGCGGATTTACTGAATTCCCTCAAGGAGTATCAGTACAGTGTTCGGCGTAATAGGCACCCATGTACGTCATAAACGACGATGGTTATGAAACCATTGCATCATGCATGATATTTCTAAGCTACCCTTTCAATCTTTCATCACTAATATTCAGATTCCTCATTTGTACATCGTGGTGGACGCAGCGTTACAACTTTACTTACCGCTTATTCGTCGATAACTGCACAAATATTTTTCATGGCTTCAGAAATTAATTCTTATTCTTCAAATAAACTCATGGTAATCATTCAACACGGTTTCCTTTCATATCAGACTAACGTTTTATCATAACTTATTATTGTGCATATTTTTTTCAATATTCTTTTTTTTTTCAATAATAAAACTCAACAATCAAAGCAAGAGGGCAACGGCATCTTTATTTTCTTTTAAGTATAAATAATCAACCTTTCCCGAAATATAAATATTCTTTTCTAGCTGATTTAATGCGCTCATATTATCGTTATAAAAAGTGGGTCCCACCTTTTATTAGGATCGCTTTGTTTGGAATATCTCAGCCATTTTAAAACCAATTTTTATCGAATAAATTTTGTATTCCTCTTCAGATTAGCTCTTTCACATATCATGAGAGGTTTCTCATTATCTGATTAAAAAAAAGGTTGGAAACTTTAAGCCCCATCTCCATCAAAACTGTCCCATCCCTTTAAGATTGTGACTTACTCTCGTTATTGCGGACATCAAATGACGTCGATGTCGTGGGATGACCAGGCTTGGAGGCAACAACGATAATGCTGGCGTCGTTCGGTACAGGAATCTTCGCCACACCATTGAGCTGGGTGAAGACTTCGTTAAGGGCAGCATCCCCGCCTTGGCGGACATCGTAGGTACGGATCCTGGCACCAGACACCGGCGCGCCACCGACTTGCTCCAAGACTAAGATAGTGACGTCAACATTCCTAGCTATAGAACAATAAAAACATTGACCAATCGACATCGGTTATTCAAATTTGTTTTAAACATTATTGCATGTACATCAAAAGTATCGATGATTATTGAATGAGTATGAAATAAAACTTTGCTTTCATGTCACTTCCAGCCACATCATGATAAACATTTCCTTTAATCAATACCATATTTCTCAACTCCAAACATTCATTCACTAGAGTAATATGAAAATCAAATATGTTATAAAAGTGAAATCATTGATCTTTTTATCTCCCTCTCATCTCCATTTAAAGACTATTGATACCATTCGTGGCACACTCTTATCTCATAACCTCCACAAAAGTGTTGCCTCTGGTACCCTCTCAACCCCAGAGTTGATACCAGTAGTATCCCCCCATCCCCTTTCCTCGGACCGGAGCTGACACAATATTGGTACCATCTCACCCCATTACCACGACATTGGATACCATTGGGGATACGTTCTTGTCTCGTTGCCCCTGGTACCCTCTCACCCCCTTGCTTCCAGGATTGACACCAGTAGTTACCTACCTCCCATCACCGTACCTCCAGAATTGGCACAATTGGTACCTTCTAATTCTCTTACCACAACTGTCGATACCGTTATGGATATACGTTCTTATCCCCATATACAATGTACCTCCCAAGTTGTTACCACTGCTACCCTCTCATCTCTTTTAACCCCCAGAGTTAATACCACTAGAATTCTCCCATCCCTTTACCTCCAGAGCTGATATAATAACGTGGTACCCTGTCATCCCCTTACCACAACTGTTGATACCACTGGAGGGTACGCTCTTATCCCCTTCACGTCCGTTGTTACTATTGACACCCTCTCATCTACCGCACCTCCACAGTTAATACCACTGGTACCCTCTTATCCTCTCACATCTTTTCAAGATTCCATTAGTATCGTGTCATCGACTTAATTTACTCCAAAGAAAAATTACACCATCATTGGTACCCCAACATCCACCCTCGCACCCTCTCGTCTTCACACTTTAAAGCATTGATGCCCTCTCAGACCCTCAATTTACAGTAAAGGTGATGTAATCGGTACCATCTCACTCCACCTTACCTTCACAGTTGATACCATCGGCACCCTCGAAGCCAGGGGGGCAAGGACCACACTCATATCGCTTGGCGGGTTCTCCCGAGTCATAGTCCAGGGAGTTGACATCGATCCTAATATTCATACACCTGACCCCTTCGAAACAAGGTTTGTCTGCGCATGTGTCGAGAGCTGCAGCGACCAATAAAACAATGAAACGATTGGGGGAAAAACTAGCCTATGCATTGTTTGCATTATCATGCACAGAAACAACAATATGAATTACAGAGTCATAACACCGTTGGTTTCTTCCTTGATTGTAAGAGTTTTGTTGTTGTTGTTGTTGCTGCTGCTGCTGCTGCTGTTGTTGTTGTTTTGTTTTGTTTTTATGAGTACCAGCTGAGCAAGACATGGCTTCCATTATCATTATGACCAGTTTGGATTCCTACTCTCCAATTGCTTGTCATCAATATGACTAAAATGAATGATCATAATATCAGTCGCACTGACTTGAAAGAGTTAATTGTAGATGATAACACAATATCATAACACAACATGAACATTCGTAACGTCTTCTTTATCAGTAGTGGCCCTGAGTCGACAGCAACCAGTTGTAAAATAACAAATTGAGAAATCCCAATGCTTAGAGTTCCTATGTTTTAACATCAGCTCATTGATATTCTGTTTTGTGCTGTCCATGACTATCCCGCTATACTGTACTCCAGGGTTGTTGTCATGTTAAACCAGACTTTAAGAGCCCAGCTGTTTGCGCCCTCAAATTCTATCACTGTGTTATGTATATTTTTCCTTCTTTAAAGATAGATGGGACGAGGAAACAGCTGGTATTTCACATTCTCATTGCACTGCAACTGGTTATTGAATGTCTTTTTTTTTCTGGATTTGCAGGTGCATGTGTTCCCTTCTTAATACACGCAATGTACACATTTCTAATACTGTCTAAACGGTATCATTGTTATTGTATATTAAGTCATATTGTATTGCCAGAACGACAATGGTTCATCCGCTTACAGCATGTGGCTTTTCTGACCCCTAACCTGCACTAGAGAAGAATTTGCTATATAACTGTATAATTGTACTTTTTTATTTTGTTTTTCTCTTATGTTCCGATCATTGTTGTACCCGTGCTCCCCTTCTCAATCTTAAACTCGTTTTTAACTGGGACCTGCGCTCAACAAGCTCGCTTTTAAGTAGGTTCCTTCATATTTCTTTAGCATTCATTCACAGATTCCAAACTTAACAGATCGACCACTATTATGTTTTATATATTTGCAATATTCTATGTATGTCATGTATTTCATTTAATTTTGTTATATTTGATGTAATTTTTCATCGAGAAATATGAAAATAAATTGAAATTGAAATTGAAACATAGACGTCTTATAATGCATATTCACATAAATTTGCCCTACATTTGCTGGTGTTCATTCTTGTTGACAGTATTTCTATGATAAGATACAAGAAGGTGCATAGCTTTGACATACAGTCTGTGTATTACTTACAAAGTGGTAGACACCGTTCGCCCGTGCCTACGTATCCCTGGTTGCAGACACAGCGGTATCCTCCAGACAGATTCTGGCAGTAGGCGTTGGCGTCGCACTTGCCTCTGTTGGCGGCACACTCGTTGTCGTCTGCTCGGCAAAGAAGAGCAAATCAAAATCAGTCAACATCAATTAGCATCAATCAAAATTTTTCACGATTTCGTTTCTTCCTGTTACTATCATATGCTTGATCGGTATCATTGTAAACATCACTTGCCAAAGAAGGAACCAGCCTGGTACATGAACACGCGTCACCTTCCCATGCTTGCCCGGCACTGGCAATCATGACTGGCACTACAAACTGAGCTGAAGCCACTCATTCATTCAATAATTCATTCGTTCGTTCGTTCGTTCGTACGTTCGTTCGTTCGTTCGTTCGTTCGTTCGTTCGTTCGTTCGTTCGTTCATTCATTCATTCATTCATTCATTCATTCATTTTCCCTATTTCCAGCAGAAACAATTTAATATTTCACAGAACTTGAATGCTCAAATCATATCACATTGTAGTATAAAGGAAATGTATAAGTTTGCAATATATTGACAGTATACGGAAATTTCATGGCAGTGATAATTATGATGAGGCTAAAAAAAATAATCAATGCCTTACCTCTTTAACATTTTCTCTTGGTCTCATTCATAATCAATAAGTGAGGCATGTTACACTTATGAACGGGATATGGGGAAAAACAATTCTTCGTTCAATCGAAACATTGTATACCTTTATATCTATGTACCAAAGCTTCGTGGAGCTGTAGTGTTCTGCTGAATAAAGAATCACAGATCTGGTACATCGTCGAAAAATAGAATAAATTCATTTTGGCATCCCTGTCAACTGAACCTTGATCAAAGGGCTTCTAACATCCGGTACGGCGTTATTTGTTCTTGAAAATTTACAATACCGTAACATTAAAAACTCCTATGGAGTTATTAAAATCGATCTATACGAAACAGAAATTTCACGTATCTCAAATCATTTCGTCAACATTGAAATGACGGTGCCGTGCGAGTGGTTGAAGCACTTGTAAAATCTACATATTTATGTGGTTGAAGCACTTGTAAAATCTACATATTTATGTGCTTGCTCATAAGGCTACTTTTTGCCTGTATACCTTTTATTCCCCCTCCATATCTGTCCATGACAAATGTTTCGATATGATATTACTCAACATGATAGATGTATAAGATTTCAGATTCCTCCGTGTGAATTCCCCAGAGTCGTGCGAAGAGTCGACCCAGATCGAGTAAAGTGTGTCGGGGTAATAATTTTCCTCTCTCCCTCTTTCTCTTTCTCTATTTCCTTCTCTCTCTTGGCAGCGTATTTATATTATCATTTCTTTCATGGGTGTTGACAAACTTGATTTGCAAGTCAAAACAGCAACATCGTTACTGCAATTTCCAGGAAACATGCGTGAATGGAACTTTGACACGCAGTGGTGATTGATAATACAGATTGAATCCGAAAAAAAAAAATTCCGAAGTCTCCCTTAGGATGAAATCTGTATTGCTGCATGGACCTACAACGTAGGTCCATGATTGCTGCTTGTGTATCACGTCAACATTAACGTAGATTCTTTCATCAGCTGATTTTTTTAGTATGACGCCTCCGTCAAGATCATGCACGTCCTCATCATCTCCTTCAGCGTCGAAATCGCCATCATCATAATCGTCATCATTGCCAACATCATCGTCATGATCATCAGCAGCTTTTTGATGAGGGTCATTATAACCACCATTCTTTCTTCCATCACAACCTTCATCAATATCATAATTATCCTCATAATCGACATCATCATCATCATCATCATCATTTTCCTCATCACTATTATCGACATCATCATCATCATCAACAGCCTCATCATCGACATCATCATCATCATTGCCATCGACATCGTCATCATCATTTCCATCTTCTTCGTTACCACTTGTACACTATTCACGTAGTCATTATCATCAGCATCATTGTCATGAATACTGACATCATCGATGTCGACTCTGACATCACTACCAAGGCACGACACTGCGACACACTCTTCACACAAGCTCCTCACAAATCGTGCATCTGATCTTCATGAACACAAAGTTTAACGCAAAGGATAGCATAGGATATATTCCAAAATATGTTTTGAATTTTCTCCTGTTTTTTCTCGGTATGATAAAATTTGAAACACGCATGATGTACAATATCTCTTCGATGAGATCGTCGACAAAGTTGATAAATGAAACCTTTACTGTCCGTCCCGTGTCAATGCACTTTCCTGCGTCCGTTGGCGTATGCTTCTAATATTGTAGGTTTGACGTATACGCCCTCAATGGCGGGGGCTTCTGCACTAGCTAATCGAGTGGATGTGAACCTAAACGTTGGACCGAAAGGGTGACCCTATTTGCGTTTTCAAATGAAATCCTGCTGTTCCTATATGAAGATTGTTCTTTGTACATTAAGGGACTTATAGAGACATTAAAGGTTTCAACCTACTAAGAGTCACAACAATTAGAAAGAGAACGTTTGATAGGTTGTGCTGTACAGATATGGGCGAATTATGAAGACGCTATGGATGATAAACAATTATTCACTATAAAAGATAAATCAATAACCTGAACGTGAATATCCAATTCCTTAGCAAGTTTCTTGTTCATTACCATATGAATAAGATTTGTCATCAAATACCAATAAATAAGAAAAGTAGCATTTCATAACGTAACAATAAGGGTAGAAGATTTCACTGTACTTCAATGTCTTCATTCAATCTTATTTGACCACGTGGATTGTATCCTAGTAGACCCAACATTGCCATTGTTCGTTTGCCGTGGAATTAATGAATACATGTATTGTACGTGGACTGCCTTTGTTGTTGGCGAGTCGTTACCAACAAACTAGGACCCCGTTTACAGCCGCGGCCGAGCCCGACCTCAATTGCGCGGCCGAGCCTCGCAATTTTGTCCGTTTACACTGCTGGGCTCGGCCGCGCTTTCGATTCAAACCTTTCATTATTTGGTCGTAGTGGCGCTCTGCTTGTAAACTAACGCAATTTGGTATTGTCTGGTTTTCAGACCCTTTGCCAAATGAATTCCGTGGCGACGAAGTCGCCGTTCGGGCAAAGGCCTTTGCCGAAGGAAAGAATCCTTTGCAGGACAAAACCACCTTAAACTATACTAGTTTTCGACGTTGAGGGGGTTTATATCCTGAATAGCGAAAGAAACATGCAGAGGGTTTGGAAGCCAGACTAAAATTGGCCGCGCAATTGGCCACGCATTTGGCCCAGTTTGCGTTTACACCAAGAAAAGGCCGGGCTCGGCCGCGGCTCGGCCGCGGCCGAGACCACCTCCAGAGCGAGGCCAAATGCGAGGCCAATTTTGGCCTCGCATTTGGCCTTTTGCGCGTTTACACTGAAGCGGGGCTTGGCACGGCCGCGGCCGAGCCGCGGCCGAGCCTCGCACTGTAAACGGGGTCTAAGACCCCATTTACAGTGCGGGGCCGGAGAAGTCGCCGTTCGGGCAAAGGCCTTTGCCGAAGGAAAGAATCCTTTGCAGGACAAAACCATCTTAAACTATACTGGTTTTCGACGTTGAGGGGGTTAATATCCTGAATAGCGAAAGATACAGGCAGAGGGTTTGGAAGCCAGACTAAAATTGGCCGCGCAATTGGCCGCGCATTTGCCCCAGTTTGCGTTTACACTGAGAAAAGGCCGGGCTCGGCCGCGGCTCGGCCGCGGCCGAGACCACCTCCAGAGCGAGGCCAAATGCGAGGCCAATTTTGGCCTCGCATTTGGCCTTTTGCGCGTTTACACTGAAGCGAGGCTGGACTCGGCCGCGGCCGAGCCGCGGCCGAGCCTCGCACTGTAAACGGGGTCTAAGCCGACAGTTGCCGTGTGCAGCGGTAATACTAACAACCAACGATGATCTCTCGTCAGGACATGTCATATTGCAATATCAGTATGAAATGTACGATGTTTGAGATAATGATAGCGTGTGTGACTCATAGCCATAGAGGAAACACTTTATATCTCTCATCCAGATATTTCCCTCGAGATACAGAGTTCAGCATGGCTCTGGACCAAATTTTGTGGGATGTGTTGGAAGCCCTTTGCGATCTGTTTCAGCAGATTTGTGAGGAAAGCAGTAAGTCAGTATTATTTACGGTCTGTAAAACGTCTGAGCCAGGTTTAAAGGGGAAATCCAGTCCAAATTATAAGATAGTATGATAAGAAAGAGTAAAATATAAACGAGTTCAACGGTAAAATTTTGATCGAAATCGGACGAAAATAAGGAAGTTATGACATTTTTGAAGTTTCGCTATTTTGGAGAGAAACAGTTCTTGAACAGTCAATATGAATATGCAAATAACAAATTGAGCATGTCATACCTTCACAATACTTGCCATATAGTTTGTTTTGAAATTTCCAGTTTTTCATTAAAAAAAAAATCTCAAAAGGCTTAAATTCTCGTACATGTTACTGATCACTATTCTGAAGTTATTCAACCAGGAATAACATCATGTTTCAGACTTTAATGACAGAAACATTGAATTTTCATCATTTTTTGTACACGATCAAGAGGAAATTGTAAGGTTATGACATGGTTAGCTCATTCATTTGCATATTCATATCCACTGTACAAGAACTATTTTGCAGAAATTAACTAGAAATGTCGCTACAGCGACTGGTTATACCCCCACCAAACAACATTTCATAAGCTTTGGTCAAAAAACTGAGGAAGTAGTTAAATCCACAAGATCTTTCCTTGATCTTCTGCCATTAATATGCCGTTACCATGGTAACGTACTTTCGGGTACTGTCGAAAAATGTGTCTTGCACATCTACAACCAAAGGCACACATCTGTACCAAGTTTCATGGAAACTGGGCAAAAACTGAGGAAGTAGTTTGCAACACAAAATTTTCCATCATTTTGGCTCATAATATGTGAGCTGTTACCATGGCAACATACTTTTTGTCACTGTCAAGAAATGTGTCATGCTGACCTATATCCTAAGACAAACATTCAATATGAATTCCATGAGAATTGGAAGAACACTGATGAAGCAGTTTTGCCATGAAGCATTTTGCCCTATATTTTACCAATAACATGCCGTTACCATGGCAACGCACTTTTTGCCACTGCGGAAATATGTGTCTTGCACATTAACATATTCAGATGAACATCTGTACCTAATTTCATAAAAATTAATCAAAAACTGTGGGAGGAGTTCGCGACGCAAGATTTGTACCCATTTTTGCCCATAATATGCCGTTACCATGGCAACGTACTTTTGGGTACTGTCAAAAAATACGTCTTGCACATCTACAACCCAAGGCACACATCTGTGCCAAGTTTTATGGGAATCGGTTGAAAACTGAGGAAGTAGTTCGCGACGCAAGATTTGCAACGGACCGACCGCCCGACCGACCGCCCGCCCGACCGCTGATTCCTATATACCCCCTTCAAACTTCGTTTGGCGGGGGTATAACAAAACTTCACTTTTTATCCGATTTGAGTTATATTCTTACTGTCGAACTCGTAGGACTTTACTCTTTTTTATCAGGCAAACTTATATTTGGACTGGATTTCCCCTTTAGAGGTAGCGTCTGGAATCATTGCGTCTTTTTTTTTTTTCTTTTTTTTTTTCGATACGAGGGTTCCCTCAACTGCCAGCATGCGCATGTTTGTTGTTAATCCTGTTTGGCAATAGACCAAAAAGTGCCAGTATTGAAATCCACTTGTAAACCTTGGTTTCAAGAAGAATATTTTTGTTATCAGATATACCTTTGGCAAGATCAACCCAGTTGCCATGGGAACTACGGGAACTGTTTACCAATATTACTGTAAATGTTGGGTGAGACTATTATAATAGCTTGTTTTTTATATCTTTTGAAATAACCGTATGGACAGTCTGATCGCAAAACGAAAAGAAAGGCAACAACAGGAAAGGGTTATTTATCTTCTGTCTTATGACGGACTTATTTTTAAAAGTTCAGAAATGACGTTAACCCATTTTGCAATCAATCTCTTCATACTGTAACTGATATATTTTTTAAGAGATATTTCTAAGAGTAAGAGGAAATAGAGTTAGACCTCCTGGTACGTAAGTCAATGTTACGATGAAATAGGATACTGATTTTTAGCTCTGCTTGCTTTTACCCTTTCTAGTCTTTTTGCCTGAAATGTTGTTCAACTGAATTCTACGTCAAGTATCAGCAAAACATAGATCTTAATCCAGTAAGGAGTCGATTATTCAATATACTATACAATCTACGGCAGGCATCTCCGATCATACACCTGGCTGAACATGTTGAAATGTAGCGGATAAACCGTTTAGGAACGCACTACCCACGTGTATCGAGGAGAAATGAAGCGGATGACGGTCCGAAGGAAATGGATAGGTATATCCGATCCGAACTTGAGGCGGATGGTGGCTCACCGACGTGCAGACATGGCGGATGTGACGGTTATTACATGACTCATGATCACAGCCGTAGTCACGGATATTTCTCCCGTACCCTCGAGGTGAATTCCACCGTGCAGCTGGGGTCCTTACCTTTCGCTTTTTATTTCCAAATGATAACTAACACTTGTAGCTGTATCGAGTGTACAAAGTGTATGATCACGATTTTTATATTTGTATCAACTGCTGCTACAAGACATCATTACTACTCCTGGACCCTATTTCATAAAGCTGTCCGTAAAGTTGCATATGACTTTACGAACGACTGGAATACGAAATGCCAAAATGTTTGCCCATTTTTTCTCCTTACGTTTTAACAAAGTACGACTGTATGTCAATATTTCATCTACATTGGGGCAAAAATACTCTTTCAACAAAGAAAGTGTTGAAATGTAGGAATAATCATCAACATCTGCAAATTTCAACCCTAGCTACTGAAATTAACAATGATTAGGAAACCCATGTGGCTTGCCATATTTAAGTCGTTTGTAAATTCGTGCGTAATTGGGGAACTGCTTTATGAAACAGGGTCCAGCTGCAACTACAACTACATCTTCTTCTCCTTGGACTACTGCTGCATCTATATCAAGAACTATAATATTTCTATACTACTACTACTACTACTACTACTACTACTACTACTACTACTACTACTACTACTACTACTACTACTACTTCCACTTCTACTACTACTACTACTACTTCTGCTACTACTACTACTACTACTACTACTACTACTACTACTACTACTGTGTATACTATTACTACTTCTACTACTACTACTACTACTACTACTATACTACTACTACTACTACAGCAATAACTACTGCTACTACGACAACAGCAACAACAATAACAACAATTACTACTCCTACTACTACTATCACAACAAAAAAAACAACAACAACAACGACTACTACTACTGCTACGGTTATTGAAGTTAATCCAATAGGATAATGCCAACTAAATAACTAAATAACTAAATGACGCCTATCCATTATTCTCCATTTAGAACGGAGAGCAGAAGTTTGATGGTGGCATTTCGAAGTTATATGTGTATTATGTTTCTGATTTTTTTTTATTTGCTTTTATTTAATCTTTGCGTGCGTTTGTCGTTTTGCGTATTTTCCTTTGTTCTAGTGGAATCGAGATCAATTAAATGTCCATCAAACTTTATGATTTTATGCTTCATTACAAAGTCATGCTGGAGACAACGAGGAGAATGGATTTTACTTCACATCAGTATAAGATTATCCAAAAAAAGGACAAAAGTCTCAGAATTTTTAGATCATCAAATTGCTCATAATGCGTCAGCAGCTTAGCATCCTGCCAGACTTTGGAAAGATATCGCCACCATGTGAAAACCCAAAGTTTTAACGCAAAATTAATCAAGTTAATCCTGATTATGACAAAAAGATGAGCCAGTTGTCGTGTCGCAATGTACTCTACTTCTGTCATGTTTAAGAGCCGTGAGTGAGGTAAACACAGCAATGATATTGACATAATCTTTGTCTCTCCGTCATTGGCCTATTGAAAAGAGGTGATTAATTTAAAATTCCTCTTGGGTTCTGGAGTGTCATAAAAGAGTGGTGTGTCACGAAACTATATATTGAAGGGTTTAATCGTAAAACTGGTTGAGCGCCAACCAATTTTACGTAAGTCCATCATTAGATAGAGTAAAATAAAAAGCATTACAGTGATTCCTTACTTGCCATAACAAGGATTATTCTTGAAGTTATGATGAAAAAGCCCCATATTTTCTTGTTATTTTCTTTGTTCTATCGCAAAAATCTCAAATAAATAAGAATGGAGATTACGCGTTTCGTGACAAAAGTCTGTATTTTATGCATTCACTTACAAGCCATCGGATGAAAAAAAAAAACCAGTGAACTTTAAAAAATATCTATTCCTTCTTTTCTTTGAAAACTTTTCTCTTTGACAGAAAGCATCCTTACATGGTTATCGAAATTGCAAGCAACATTTCATAAGAAAGATAATTTAGTTTGGTATGATTCGCTTACACGACACGTACAACCTCACATAAACGCTATGACGCAAGTGGTCGTTAACCTTGCTCGGAAGGACTGAAATTTGTACAGTTGGACAGTTTTATGATCCGTGTTTTACTACAGCCATTTCCATGGTGAACAAGTTGAAGATTGGATGAGGATTTTATGTTATTTCCCCATTTGACAAAATTATAATATGCCTTTTCCACAGAAGTCCCTATTAATTAGCCCCCACCCCACCCCCATTTTGGTTTCAAACGACCTACGTAGAAATCAAGGAAGACTATGATGTATTGGCTAGACTCTTGCATTCAAATTTCCTTTGTGTGGTCCATTAATGACTCCATTTCTGTATAGGTATCCTTGACCGAATTGAGAAAATGTCAATTGATACTAATCAAGTAATTTGCTCCCATGAAAACAATTAACCGAATTTGATTTTGTTTTACCAGGAAAATTGTTTAATGTCATTTTGCAGGTATTGAGAGATAAGTTAGCAAACTCGTGGCATCAGGTCACCTCCGCAGGGTAATTGAATTCCTCTCAGTTTAAAGATGAAAAGTCACCAGGCGTTTATCATGCAACGATATTTGTTACTTGTCAAGAAAGAAGGGTTCGTTTTGTTTTTGCGTTTATTTTGTTGTTGTTGTTTGTTTTTTTTTTGGGGGGGGAGGTGGTGTGCTAAATTACTGAATAGGGTTTATTTCTTCTGGTTCTTTAGTTCTGATATTCAACCTAGAATCTAGAGTGAGAATCTAAAAATTATTAAGAGTCTATTTCATGACATCATTGTGTGGTCTCATTAAAATACGTACTACTGAGAAGATGTTGAAAAAAAAATAAAAAAAAAAATAATTGAGCTAAATTGACTTGAATTGAATTGTACTTTATGTATCCTGTTCAGGGAATATTTGGGCGTATAATCATTGTACACAACTCTCTTCGACATGGGTACTGAGATTTCCTGATGATATCCACATTCAAGCTTCCATTTCTTCTCGCTTTTTTCTTTCTTCAGTTTTGCTAATTCATCTTAAAGAGAAAGAGAAAGTTGGGAATAGACGGCACGATAACTGCACGAGTTGAGTTTAAGTTAAATAATGAAATCTTGATATTACCGGTGAAAATGCCGTTGAAATTTCTCCGAATCACGTACATCTCAGGCCACTATTCAGCCGAGTGTAACCTCAGCCTTCGCCGTTCTGAGGTTAGTTATTTCAACTTGGTAATTAAGTCCGACCCAGGATTTCCTTGTTATATACGCTGACCCACGCAGTTTAATTTGTGGAGTGAAGGAAATTAGTGTGGTCTTGAAATTTCCGACAGTAATTTCCGAGAAAAGGGAAAACGTCAATATACCTTTCACGGCAAGTTGTAAGAGACTCTAAGGAGGGAAAGGGAGGCTAGCGAGTGAAAGAATTTTGACTTTCTCGAACGCTGATATTACTTGCCACAAACATGTATTTTTAATCATCAACGAGGTGAATGCTTCGCCTTGAAATTGAGTTTGTGTCTATTTTCTTTTATTCATACGAGATACAAAAGTTAATCCCTCCTGAGCCAATCTGGACTTGACATTCATGCGCCTCAGTCATGTTAATGAAGAATTAGATCATTGGTGGTGTTTGTTTGTTTGTTTGTTTGTTTGTTTGTTTGTTTGTTTGGGGCGGTTTTTTTTTTTTTTTTTGATTGAAAGTAAAATTCGATATCATAAAATTATATTTATAATATCGACGTTAATCTTGAAGAAAAAAGCACACGTCACTCATGGGTCTCGTTGCATAGGATTTCGTATTCAATGGCCAGTAATACTTGACTGTGTGTATTTGGGGCACACTTTTAAGTATCATGTCACTTATAAGTATCGTATCGATCACAAACATACACCTGGGGCCCGTTGCATAAAAGTTATTATTATGGTAACTTTGCCATCCAATGGTAACTTCCATGGAATTCTTGATTTTGATTGGCTGTCGAGTATTGTTGCCATAGTAGTTACCACTGGATGGCAAAGTTACCATAATTGTAACTTTTATGCAACGGGCCCCTGGACATTATGAAAATGAATTCTGTCGTAACATGGTATGAATCAATGGTTTCTAGTTATAGTTTCCTCATTTTTCTTCATTCTTCAAAGTCAATAGTCTTCTTTCTGGTTATGAATTGTAACCGTACAGAGCGCCGCGCTTAATTACTGTCTTGCTTGTTTACACTCTGTCTGTCGTCTGGCTTTGGGGAGGGCGAGCGGTTAATGGGAGCACCAACGGACAGACATTTCTCATACGCTGACCTGGACATTGACGTCAAAAACTGCTATTGTGGTTAATTGCGCTTCCTCGGATCCCTCCCTCAGGGAAAGGATTTCTGGTTCTTTTTCTTTATGTTAAGAATTTGTAAAGTGTCTAGAATATCGCGCTTTCAGGGTTTGAGGTAAGTCAAGATTACAGTAATGATATCAATTGACTCTGCCAATACTAAACGTAAGTTTTAAACAGAAATGTAAAGACATAAATGGGTTGTAACCCGCGCGATAGTCTATTAACACTTTACCATAATATGTCAGCATTTGAGTCATGAAAACAGCCTCATTGCAGAATGTGTACTGATTTGTTACACACTCTTTTGCATTGTTGAAGTTGTATTTTGTACTTGTGTTTGTACTTGTACGTGTATTTGTATTTGAAGGGTTTGTTTGCAAAAACCGATAAGTCCATTTTTGAAGATTTTGAAGTACGATCTCTGTCATAAAGTACAAAATAATACCTTTTAAATGATATATTGGTCACTACATATAAAGGTATATTTTTGAAGTTATGGTCAAAAGAAGCAAAAATTTTCTTATTATTCTCTTTATTTTTCTTGACATTTAATCGCAAATATCTCCATTTGGGAAATATGGACTTATCGGTTTTTGCAAACAAACTCTTCATTTGTAGTTGCAGTTGTAGTTGTAGTTGTTGTAGTCGTTGTAGTAGTAGTAGAAGTAGTAGTAGTAGTAGTAGTAGTAGTAGTAGTAGTAGTAGTAGTAGTAGTAGTAGTAGTTGTTGTTGTTGTTGTTGTTGTTGTTGTTGTTGTTGTTGTTGTTCTTGTTCTTGTTCTTGTTCTTGTTCTTGTTCTTGTTGATGTTGTTGTTGCTGCTGCTGCTGTTGCTGGGAGTTGGATTGTGTCATGAGTCCTTTTGCTTTGTCTAAAGATTTGCTTCGCCCTTTTTTACAGTACTGTGTACTAAGATATGGGGCAATACGTCGAGCAGTGGATTATGTTCTTACCATGTCAGGTTACATTTTGTAATGAGGGTTTTTAAAATCTGCCGGCTGTCAACTCAACCATCTTTTTCTGACCACCCACAAATGCACATTCGGTATATACCATGTGTTGTTGGGAATGATGATAACTTGCAAGAAAGAAAGTTATCTGTACGATACGAATTGTCAGCAAATCTTCTTTAGTTCTCACCCATACAAGTCTGAAAGTTCTATACAACAAACACGCAAAATGAGTATGTACATACATGATGTGTTATAGGCAATCTAAAGAGTTCAGTTTTTATTGTAGTACTTTTCCTTTTACCGTAACATATTCTTATTTCTACAACTTACATACAAGGATACGTATGAAACGAAATCTCGTTCACTTTTTCGAGGGTAGAGAGAGGCTCTTATAAGGTGTAAGCATACCAATAGGTCTACATTACGGTGGATAATAACGCATCTTCAATGGAACTTATGATTAGCCCCTTACATGGTGGTTGATAATAATAATTATTGATGCAGCTGTGTCTTCGGTTAAATCAGAAACATGACACTGTATAACTTTTCTTGTCAAGAAATTGAGATATGTGACAACGGACAACACTCCTCGGTTTGGCTGGGGTCATCCTACGAGCTCAACGGCCACGAGTCATACAGCCCACGAGCTCGACATTGGAAAAAAAAAGGTCCATGAGTCATACAGCCCACGAGTCATACGGCTCACAGTTTTCTGCCCAGTGTTGGACTAGTGGACTTTGTGTGCCTAGTGTCGGACATGTGGACCTTCATGATTAGTGTCGAGCTCGTGGGCTGTATGACTCGTGGGCTGCATATGACTCGTGGGTGTCGGACTCGTGACGTTCACCCATTTGACCTTAGGGCAACAATGTATTTAGTTCTCGGTGTCAGCATGGATGTCATGCCGACAAAAAAAGGGCAAAAACAAAAACACACACATTGTTACCGGTAAATAAATAAATAACCCTCCTACTTTGTCAACTAACATAGGCAAAAGTACTTTGCCCTCTCTGGTAAGGGTAATACGTAGGATGTTATGAATGTTCAGTTAAACTAGATCAAGTTAGCTTTGAAACTGTCCTACAACATAAAGGCGGCACACAAACTATATGGTCCATAGTCACTGTACATTGTTTGATGGGATACATTCATTGACATTTCATTTATCCCACAATGAGAACGTCCACGTTTTATGCATGACAAAAACAAGACCACACTATAAACAAGGCATATCACTTCGTTTGTACAGATTGAAAAGAGTACGTTTACGTCTTGAACTCGTTTTAACCTTTGAACTTTTGATGCTTCATGACACTTATCGGGCGCTTTGGGAAACAACACGAAAAAGGTAGCGAAGATATTGCAGGTTAGGAAAAAAAAAAAAAAAACGAAGAAAAGACCAAGCTGTCACAGCATAAAACTGTTCATTGCTGCTTGTTTGGATGCATCTTTTTTTTTTCATATATATACAACCAAGTATTTCTTTTTTTCATAAAGGGAACGTACACACAGAAAGCAATTTTACAGAATTACAACGATTCAAGTTACTGGTCCCTGGCTATTGACTTCCTCAAAATCCCTGACACCTACAGCTGTGAATGTTTTATCAGGCATGGGGATAATCGTATCAGCGGGTATCATAAGTGATACACGAGGGAAAAAGAACCGAAATAGAGCTATGAGATGTTGAGGAGTATCAAATATACACACTGCCTGTTACACCTGTCCAAGTCTATGGATTAGATGGGGAATATGCCAAAATTAGAGCTGTGAGAACTTGTGGAATATCATGAGAAAATAAAAGATATCCAGTTTGCCTGTTACATTTGTCAACGTCTGTTGATTAAAATAATATTAAGATATTTTCTCTGGAAGAATATTAGGAATTTTACAAGCAGTTACCATCCAGCAATAATTGCTAAAAGAAAAACAAATAGGAAAAAAAATCTGATAACTGTTAACAAGGTAGCAAGCGTTAGAATACACGAATCAGACTACTCGCGAGATTAGCAGTTTTATAATGATTCTTTGTGAATCTGGAAACACGCTAGAGAACACGAGTTATCCATGGATACTTGGTGGTGAAATCTACTATATAGATTAGCAAATTATCTTGTTAAGTAAGTCACAGCGTGTATAGACTCGCGCGCATCAGAATATACAGATATATAGACTGTTTAGAGGTGTAATATAACACTTGACACCCCTCGGGAATTGTATATTCCCTAAGAGATAATATTTTCCCGTAGAACATTGTAGAAAGCAGGGTTGAGTGAAAATATTGTCTCGAGGGGAAAATATTACTCACAAAGGACTGTTGAGTGTCATATAACAACGATAGGCAAGGCAATAAATGTTATATTATGGTCTACATAAATACATATCATTTTATTTTCTCCCCATCGGCAGCCAGTCAAATTCTAAAATGATATTACCTGACGCAACTGCTCGCACTTAAAAGAGTTTGATCCTCGCTGCATCACGTGATACATTAAGACCAATCACAGACCAGTATTTATGTAGACCATTTTAATATAAGCAAGTATCAGTCACACGTGATTAACTTTGATATATGTGATCCGTTCTATACTTTGAAGGTATATAACTATCTAACTAACTACAGTAATCAATACAAAATGTTTTGATAAGCTTCTTATAATGATAACGATTCAACGCAAACAGCACAAGAAAACATATCAACACAGCTCACACAAGCAAGAACTGAAACAATCACTGCAAAAAAAAAAGAAAAAAGCGAATGCTGAGGCCAGGTCAAAAGGTCACAAGAACTGCACATTTATAACCTATTGCAGGAAATAATAAGGGAGAAACCATTTGGCTTGGCATGGTATCAGTGTCTGTAGACAGTCAAAAAACGATCTTCTTCCGTTTGTCATGGACTTTACAAAGGAGGAAGTTATTGTCATGTGTAATGTTGGCAGGTGTTCAAGCTAACAACATGAAAAAAAAGTGTGTATATATTCCATGTTGACATATTAAATGATATGTAGGTTTTAAATCTCTGTTCATGACACAATATGTTCCCGTGTTGAAATTTTTCTTTGGTTTCGATATGACCCTTGCCTGTAGGAGAAAACCATTTTTTTTTTTACTTTTCGTGTATTGATGTTAGTCTTAGCAGGAAAAAAAAAATGCGATATTAAAACTAAACTATTACCACTGTAATTTGCTTCGGATGTTAGCGTACCGAAATAAATATCACAGACATAATATTCCAATATTGCAAGTGAATGAAAATCAAACTGAATATACTTGTGTTGCAGTTGAAAACTCTATAGTCCGTATGTATGTTTGAAACAATGTATCAATACGTTAGAGCGCTCCAAAAGCATTCTACCAGTTAATGTTTATAGCTGATTTTGGTGTTTTTTCTTCGTTAGTTTTTTTTTTCTTAATATTCTTGCCTGATAGATAATTTCTAGGCAGATTTGAGACATAAGGACCTTTCTATAGTATGTAAACCATAAGTTGTAAATCGCTGCAAAATCATAAGTTTCAGGAAATCTATATCTTTACACTTTGTAAAGCAGCTTCCAACATGCACTTTACTGTATATTGAGTGCAATCGCTTTGCTTTAGGAGGAGAAATAACGATAACATGCGTTCTTTCAAGAAGAAAACAAAATAAACACAAACAGAGATTGAAAGGGTTGCTACCAACAGCGAGAAATGAAGCTTTTTTATCACAACACAAAACGATAAAGTTGAGATCAAAGTTGTTGCAGGTGAATAAAACGAAATGTAAAGATAACCGTAAAAGTTTGTACTGATTGCGTGTTTTCTAAAGAGCGCTAAGAAATCAGAAATCTTGACTCTATCGACGGCTCTCAACAGTAAGACACATGTGTTCCACAGTGTTAGATGTTGAGTCCTTATGACTTTGAGGGTTAACCTTCAAACAAGCGAATTTGTCACGGCTGTTATTGTGTTCTACGAAGCGTGCTCGTCGTTAATATCGAGTAAGACTCAGAGGCCTCCTTCGACCCCCTCGGCCAGGAGCTCGAGACCAGTTTCTGACCTACCGTGATAGTCGCTATCATTGTCACTTTCACCGACTGAGTGACGTCATTTATCCATTAAAGGAATGCATTAAGAGAAAAAAAGGGGGCAAAGAACAATCATGAAAATTAGGAGATGATGAGTTACAATCAAACACCACAAGATCGCCTTTACCACACGACGAGCAGCTTGCAATACCATACATGTTCAATAAATAACACACACAAGCACTCGCACTGACACACATTCACATGAAATCATGCAAACACATTATGTATAAAGATCGGTGATTGGTCACGCTAGGCTGTCCTATTCGGTTTGCAATTGAAATTATGTCTTTCGCAGTCATATTCCGTCAGGTATTTTTGACGGACAATCTATGGTTTAAAAAGGGATAAACATACTTTGTGGGTCACAAACGATAGGCAAACAGTGTAAGCCTTTTTTTTTTCTTATATTCTTTTCATTTGCAAATTTTCTTAAGAGTTGTCAACCATGATTAATACCATACAGTTTTCATGACAGGCATAGTTTTTGATTTGTTTTCAATATCATGTTGTAGTTGTGTTGAGAATGCCCCTGACAACACATTTTGACTCTTCGAAACTCCACTACACATCTTCCAGCTAAACCCTGTTTGTCACACTCAATGTCAAGACATCGATTTAATATATTCAAAATTTTGCGTCTTCGTCTTAGCTCTTCACTTTATATGATTTATCTCTGTCAGCGTAGCTTAAGTTATATGTCTGCTTCCTAAACTTCAATATCCTCTAATTTCTTCACTAGTGATAAAAGAATTTATTCCGTCGATAACCATGGCTACCTTGAGGACCACACGAAAAGCTGGATAAATTATGCATTAATCCATCAAACGCCAACGATGAAACCAATCTAGACGGGTCGTTAAGGAAACGGTTTATGCGTCGTATCACAAACATCACGCTGGCTTAGCTTGGACAGAAAAGCAAAGAAAAAAAAAAAGATATACATACATATTCTAACCTGACGTGCCAAATATGATATCGAGTTTTTTGTTCTTTATCACTGTTATTTGGGATGGGTTTTTCTCCCCTTTGGTGGATAGGGAAAAAAATATTTCACCATCAAAGACACAGATTCAAAAAGTGAAACATAATGTCTTCTGCTGTGATTTCATGACATTTCTGACAAGAATGCATGAGAGGTAACAATAGTAACAAGTACACATACACAAAATCATACACACACAATGTTACGAATTGCACGCAAGCACCGTACACACATAAACACACATGCTGGCCTATGCACGAAGTATACACACTTTGCCATAACTCAGATACACGATCACCCGAACTCCCCAACCCATACACTGATGAAAACGAAAAGTCGATCAAGGATAAGATTGAAGTATACAAAGACTGATTTCATAGGAATGCCTTGATTTCTTCGACTTTTATAGTGGAAGTCATATCAAATTTACCCGACGTATTATCTTTGGGGAAGGAAACATTGAGTGTTGAAATATGAGTGTTGTAGTACTTAATGTGACGTCGTAATAAGATGACCCAAAGAGGTACGAGGAATCAGGGCCCTGTTTTATGAAGAGTTAAAATCGATTATAAAGTTGATTTCAACTGTAAGTCTATGGCAGACTGTGTGGTAAGGAAATTTAAAATCGATTTTATCTCTTGATAAAACGGGGCCCTGGTCATTTGAACTCTTGATATCAATGAAACTATTAAGAATTTCGTTATATGTGTCCAATTTTGATATGATTGATACCAATTTGTTGTGTTTTATATCGAAGCTTTTTTATAAATACTCCTTTGATTTACATGACATTGATTCGACTACGGATGATTTCATCATGAAAAAGGTCCCGTTCACACCACTCATATACTCACACGAGGTGTAAAATGGGCATCAACACAGTGACTCGCACACATGCACCCGTCATAGTGGCGCTCTGGGCAAAGTGCTACTCACCTACACACGCTAGCTTTCCATTCACGTACTGGAATTTATAACCTTCCTGGCAAAGACACAGATAGTTTCCGTAAGTGTTCGAGCACCGTCGTCCCCTCGGACAGTTCGCAGTTCCCTCCGCACATTCATCGATATCTGCACATACAAAGAAAATATTCAGTCTTTAGTCCTTCATACATTTCTTCAGTATTCAAACTGACTTCTTTATCTGTCTCAAATACACTCTCAATGCCAAAATAAACAAGTGCAATAGCAGACAAATACGCAGATCAAAAGGTAAAATTATACCCATGGTGAATCGTTGACTTAACACAATTTGTTTTATCAATTTAAAAATTTTTTTATTGGATTATAATCTTATACTTTTCCTAACAAAAGAAAACATGAAAATATTGATGTCACATTTTCTTTACACTATTACTGAACTGCACCTTGACAAAAAAAAAAATGATTTTTGCTTAAAAAAGACCAGAAGCAAGGGAAATTTCAGCGTACCGTAATCAAGTAAAATCTGACTGAAATAGGCATATTGATGTAGGCGTATTGATAATAGCAGATAAATCTCGACAAAGTCTGATTCTAAAGACTAGTGTGATGTCCCTGGAGTCGAGCGAGACAGGCACAGGTGACCAAAATTACCCGTCACGCCCTGCCCGCTTCATCGAATCTTTCCGGCCACAGGGTAATAACGGCATGGTGACCAGGTTAGATCCGGGGTTCAAAGTCAACTCTGTCTCCTTGCCTCGATGCCCTCAGTTGGACAATGTCATGGTGACTAACAAACTTTTTTTTTTAGGAAGTAGCCTCTCTGATGTGGGTCTTTAAGTGTTAAGAAATATCAGTAGAGTTTTATCCACGCCTGACAGTTTGCAACAAAAGAACTGGCTTGACAATATAGATCAATGTACCCTCGAAGAACATTACTCATCAACGAGGGTGAAACGTTTTAATCAAGAGAAGATATAGCAAATTCTAAAATGACTGCATACACGGGGTCAGAAGTTGGTCGCAAGTTTGGTACGTAAACGTCGATCAATTTGTTTGACTTTATCCTTTTATTTTCCCTTTATCCTTTTATTTTCCTCATTAGTGTAGCAATGGAAGGAATACTTCAAATTTCTCTAGATTTATGAAATATACCTCGTCTCTCTACCTCTACCAAACGAAGCTGAGTGTGAACGGCACACCATCAACCCATAATGTACGATTATTTTACCATATTGCCTGAATCTTTTGACTCTCACTTTTTTTTAGACACACAGTCCCGCTGTCTTTTATCTGTAGCAGTATACGATAAAGTGCACAATCTTACGCGATATATCATTGAGAGGATGAATCCTTGCCACCTCATGATAACTAGCATAATAGTTGCTTGGTTTAGAAGCCTGATAGGATGATGTAAATCCATTAATGATACAACCACTACCGAGCAATGTGCTGGAATTATTTCCTTGCTCGCAACTGAACAGATGTGAATACCGGTAACGGATATACAATAGACAGCGGGATGACTTTGTGTGTCTTGAGTGCCACTACATTCATCTACATCTATCCGACCCTGGGAATTAATAACCGTAGACGAATATGTCTCGAAGCCTCGGAAATATTTTTTGCGTGATGTCTGACACTGCTCTCCACACGGCATCCAGAGCGGCGCCTACAGCCGCCGTGCGAATTCGCTTCATCACGATTAACCTGTCGCTAAGCGTCTGGCGGTTTTCATCAGAGTAACAATGAAACCACCTGCTTGTACAAGGATTTAAAGAAGACGAGAAACGCCTACATCAGTCTGCCTCACGAAGACATGTCTGAGCTTCCTTGATTGTTCTTGACATCTTCGTAAGTCTGCCTTTGATGGATCATTGTCAACTGATGTTGAATACGAGCGAATATTCACGCGGATCTTCCTCATTACAAATGGTAATTGAGGAGAACATGTCAATTCTCTAACGTGCTGGGCGCCATCATGAGACGACTAATAATCAACTTTATTTCCAAAAGCTCTCCGAACGAGACAATTCCACCCACCTTACGATGAGGGTGGAAACTAATTCAAATGATAGCTGCCTATAATCAATTCATCATATTATTTTTTCCATTATCAATCTATTCAATTGTAGTGTTTCAAGGTCTCACGAGCACGGAAATCTCGATGAGTTTTATTACCTATGCTGTCAAAGACATGTATTCTCATGACTCATGACTCATAACGCAAAAATGAGATTTTGCCTGTGGCTGAACGATCAGTATGGTTTATAATCATACCATTAGAATTCATCTACAATTATTTCTAGTTCCAAATCAATGGAAAAGAAAAGTCATGGAAATATTGTTTCCATGGTGGTCAGACGGCCTGGATGGAGTGATATATCATTAAAGGGCAGCATGATCCGCATTCACAAGCCTGATTGCTGTACGGCTATATGGATGAGGAAATAACGGGCTTTGGGTCACGTTAGTGGTCAATAATTCAATCGAACCCCACAGACTCGCTAGATGAGCTTACGTGACGCATAGGTCATGTACGTGGCAGAGGCGAGTATCAAAGGACATTTTAGTACACTCACTTAGCTTTGAGTCTTCATGGCATTTGAAAGGATGACTCTATAACCCCCATGCTAAAATTCGAGGATGAAGAGAAACTCTTTACTTGTAAAGAGAATTTCAAATCAATTTCGATCTCCGTACAGAGAGCATCATGCCACCTTCTTTTCTCCAATATTGGAAGTGCAAGGATCAAGCCATTAGCCCTCAGTAATAGTCTCTAATACTTGGCTGCAGCGTCGTTGCAGATACCTTATACTCAATGAGTCTTGCAAAAAACGGGACTTTGTACGTAATAGGTGTCATTAATGGCCCAAAAAACGAACCCTTTTCATGATGATTTTGTTAACTAAAATGTTGTCTAAAAGCGGATTCGAGATGTAATGACTGATGCCGGTACTCACGTTTATACTGAAACATTGGCTTCAACTGCCTGCAATGTCACACTCGTGTGCTGCATGCAATAAATGCATCAACCATGTACTCTCCGCCATAGAAAACTTCTGGATATCTCATAATGACGTCACGATGCAAGTTGATCACTCGACGGGCAACGGAACAAGATTTCGTTGTATAGAAGGTCTCGCCTTTCACCTCGTGCGAAATCTTGAGCCATCCCACCCGAGACCATTATGTATTATTGTATACTGATCTTATCCATGGCGTACACCAACAATAATACATTATTACATTTAACAGAACCTTGAAGAGGTTTTCTGACGTTGTATTTGGCTTTATGACTGTCCACTATTCACTAATTGTTTCGCATGTCTGTTGGCTTCAAGAGTATACTGCTTCCGTTCAAATGACTGCACCTCAGGTTGATTTTATTCTTTTATGATACGCATGTGATTCTAGATTCAGTTGCGAATACAAACCAGTGATGTGATTCAGTTACATTATAAACTTCACAAGCAATGAGAGATCTTTCACCCATTAGGGCATTTAGAGCGCCCAAAGAGCGCTCCTGTACCCCTCTAAGCTCTCTACGAGCCTATTGGGCCCTGGAGCGCTCTAAAGTTACATGCATCGCTCAAGGCTAGGTTCGGGAGCACTCCTGGGCCCAACTTTGTGCATAAATGTGGTATTTGACTACAGGAGTGCTCATAAAGCAGGAACCAGGGTTAGGGAACCACAGGGTGGCGTGACGCCATATGGCATGATGTCTGGGGATGAGTCGGTGGGTTAGCTAGCCATACCTTCACACATAAGGCCATCTGCGGTTATCCTCAGCCCGTCGGGACAGAAGCAGTTAAAGCCGTCTTCGTACTGTACACAGCCGAAGGCACATCGAGTCGAGTAGCACCTGTCGTCACCTGTAGTACGTGCAGGAAAAAAGAACAGAGCATTGTGGTTGATCAACCAGTGGTGTGTCATTATCATCGGATTTTCAGTAACCACGTTAGGTGTGCCAAGCTGCGTTCATCGCATCCATATATTCTACATGCTATTACCAGTGATTACTGTCTACCAAAGATATTTCTAACATGAAAATGCATAATCATTCACCTTAACCTGAATGCTGTTCAGTGGTGCTATGCTCAATAACACCGGAAGACCTCGGAATATGTGGTCATAATGGCCTCTATAGCATCATTTACGAATCACGATGGAAAGTAATGCAATTCCTACCAACATGCTTAATCATAAATTTGGCATTAGTTTGATACAGATTATACATCCTTTATCGGTTTCACCATGAAATAGATCGAAGGACAAATCGTGCGTCAGGCAAATCATTTTGTGTGTGAATACTTACAGAAAATCTTTTTTCCAGTCATGACACTGCACACGAAACACCTGATAATGTATTCCATCTCAAATTAAAATGGTATAAATTGTGGAGTAGAATAACAGCAAATCTGTGTTCTCGAAAAGATAGCTTTCATAGTGTTGCAGTTTACCAACTTGGAGTAACTTATTTACGACTTGTCTAGGGGTCACAGGACAGATGAATTCATGCAGCAATGAAACACTGGAAAGACATCATAACAAGTATTTGATGAAGACATTACAGAAATATCTTCACTACGTTGATTGAAGCTAGCATGCACATCGAAGATGACTTTAAATGACATTGTGCAGTCCTTCAGAAATCTCTACAAGACTTTTGACATGGTTGCCGTGATGGAATTTGATAAGCAGGAGGGGCGCACGCACGCCCCCTACCGCTGGTCTAACACGGGTTGCTTACACAGTGACAGAGGCATGAGAGGGGAGTCCAATATTGTCAATTTTCAGTCCCTTAGCCCTTAATGGTGACAAATGAATTCTGTTGAGAGGAAAAACCTGAAAGAAGCTGTTCTCGTTCAGGGGCTCTCAGATGTTTGGAGTGAATGATACCTGCCCACACTGGAAACGTTTTCTCCAAATAGTTAAGGCCTCTGAACGTTGCAGTGACACCCAGTCCAAAAGGCAAAGAATACGAATTTACAGGCTCCAGCAGAAGGGACAAGATCTTCCTATGAAGTAAATATTCGATGTTGACGAATTCAACGTCCATATTGTTCCCGTTTTGACGAAAACAACAGGTTTGGGGAGCCGTCCACAGTCCACCCACAGGTTCATCCCTGGATCCCTGTCCGCGGTTCCGAGGTTCCCCTTGACAGAGCCTAATCTTCTCCCTAAGCACCTGGATATCCCACAGCTTCAACGCACCCTCGTGTGCCCCTGTGTTGTTGGTATGATGCGACGTAGTTTGTTGTTGTTGGTGCTGTTGATTTTCTTACACTGTACTGTACCAAATTTAAGTGACAGTTCAAATTCTAGATGTTGACGTTGTGTTTCTTTCTTTTTTCTTTCCTTCGCGTCAGCTTTCCAATCGCCTAGAGAATGACATCTACAATGTGTCATATGGGCGTTGGTTTAATCTCTTACCCCGAGTCTTTGGAAGAGAAGGGAAGAACGTATGATTATCATTGTTGCTAAAAATGGACGGTTTTCACAACGACGTTTAGTCGATTAAAGGTAGCGTCACAATTTAGAGATGAAAGTGATCGTAGGAAGTTGAGTAGTCATTAGTTAATTTCCCTAGCTGGTGCCATGGTTTACCCTACCTGAGGTATAATATCGTACTTGCGCCTATGAATTTATTTCTGGAATGTGAAGGCCATACAATGTAAGGAAGACAAACGCGCCTTGAATGTTTGATGAAATATCGATAGACACTTTTTTTTACCTTGCAGAAGAAGGCCTTACATAGAGTAAGTGTCATTTATTGATTTTGCAATTTACCAGTTTCTTTTGAGATTCAGGGATCTCCAGAGGTTTTGAACAGGGTGCTCTGGGTGCTCGAAGGCAATCTGTTAAATTGGCAACGTGGGAAGATGTTGGTCTGACATAGATGGACACGTTCGCCTAAAATTTCAATTATGAACAGAAAGCATTGATAGACAAAAACGAATTAATATAATAATATCATCAAGACATGTGTGCTCATGCGTGAGCTAAACGTTTGTCGGCTTGTTTTCTCTCTTGACCATACTGAGCTTGTATATTGACGTTTGGTTGTTGTACTTTTGTTCGCTTGTTGTAGTTTAAGGTTTCAGTCTAAACAGGACAGCTCGTCTGAATTGGTCAAAATTTGTTTGTGAAGCACTCGAAACATGATTTTATGTGAGCTATGTGATTTTATTTTTTTTTACTTCTATGCCGATTCATTTGGGACTCAGAGCTTGCATTACACGTGAAAGAATCCAATGGAATTAATGAAAGAATCAATCGATTTTTGCTTAGCCACTCAGAGAAGATGATTATGCGAAAGTCGATTTAGTCATATTTCAAACATGAACTTCATTATCTTGTTCTCATCTTTTGTCCATCTTCGAAGTAGGATATACCAGATTAGAACCCTTCTCGCACACGTCGAGGTCTCAGCTCCTATGTGGATGTTCCTGTTATTCATAGGTTCACATACAGGTACACCCCACGGGAGTCGAGTACTTACGGCGGCATGACAATCAGAATGCAGTGAACACGATGACTTCTGACATTTAGTGTTCTCTAGAAAAGGGAAGGAGAAGGGTGGATCTCAAGAGAGCAGGCGATATTTCTCTGTGGTCAACTCTTTTCATCTCTTCCAACACCGACGGTTCTAGTTTCGACTTCCATTCGTCAAAAAACTCCAATCAGAGGAGTTTTGTCTGGACACGAAGATGAAGGAAACAAGAAATGCGAGGTCGTCACGTTTTGGGTTTTACTTTTTTTCCCTTCACGATTCTTCGTTGCCTATTAAAACTGGATGTGCACCAAGACCCGACCGGACATTCTTCTTGGCAAGTAGAATCGTTGGGATATTTGATTTGCCCTTGAATGTTCGATCGATAGCTCAATCGATATCCAAAGTTGTCAGCATGGGTTGCGTGGAGGTGCGATGCATGCACTTATCCCGTAGATGTGTTATTTGAGTCATGTGTGTCACACCAGCGAGGAAAAAAAAGGTGATTTTCAAAATCATCTCATAATGGTTGTTTCTCTTGTTAATGTGCGGCATGGTCACAAATACCAGAATATATAATTTTGATGCCTGGATGCATTCCGTGGATGCAGTCTTTGCAGTAATTCTGCAGTAATACTGGTGATACTAATATTCTTTTTTATTATTATAACCAATCAATTAAGCGTCGTTATACTGACTGTTAATCACTCAAATTTTGCGGAACCATTTTTTTTAATGCTCATGTTTGCTAAAACATGCGCAAATTATATATGTTTTCTATCTGCTTTTTTTTTCTTTTTAGGAAAGACTAACATAAGTTATTGCCATCCTACCATAAGTTTATATATATATATATATATATATATATATATATATATATATATATATATATATATTACCTGAATCATTTCCCTACACGTTAACATGTTTTCGCCCTTTAATTGAATGGAGAAAATGAAGTTTTCACTATCCAATAAAAAGGGCGAAATCCTGTCAAAAACTATACATACGGATATATTTTTTCCCTTTTCTCATGTGAGCTCAAACCGCAACTGCTTCTTACCGCAACTAAACTGGATATGGTCGCTTGTGGGGGGGGGGGGGGGAGTGATACGCCGAATTTGTTTGTTTTGTTTTGTTTTATTTCTGGCCCTGTCTCCAGGTTACTATTAGGCAACTAAAGTATTTCCGAGTGACTGCCAAGATGATGAATTATAAAGGATCTTTACATGAATACATTCATATCTCACAGGCATGAAACATTGCTTCAAACAGGATATCCTGAGGCTATACAATTCCTGTGAAACAGTCGCATTATATATTGTCGAATCAACCATGTCAGCTTGAAAGTGAGCTTTCTACATTAGCGATGTTTGAGTTTTGCCACGATATTTGTGTTGATCGATTGTCTTGCTGTACAATTCACCTGCTAGTTGAGCCCAGAGCGATGGGGAAACTGTCCAATTAACCCGCTAACCTCTAAACTCTGTCCCCTTCTTACGCACTAACAGTTATATTTCTAAATAGGCTGAAGTGGCTTAACTCCGAACCACCCGCGAGCGGATTTTGCCCCATTTCTGGCAAAACGATGAATTGTGTTTATTACCTGTTTGTGGCCAGAAACTCTGGCGCCATAGATTTCATTCATAGATTTCGGGTTAATTGATCGCTGGTTTTGAACTGTCTGTAGAAATGAGATGTTCAATGAGTTTATTTTGTAAATTCTAATGAATAGAATAATTGATGGTTTGTTATTGAATATTTCCTCACCCTATCAATAGCAAGAAGTCAACAAACAATTTTCAGTCGGTCGTTCACCCATTTTTTTTTTTTTTTTGGTCTTTTGTGTTTTCCACGTGTTACTTCGTTCCCACCCCCCATGTTTTAGTCCAGAAAATGTTAAAGTTTGATTTCTCTGTGTCTGTAATGTCTTCGCACATATCATTCAAACATCTTCAAAATGAATAGTTTAATGCATTTGTGTGGGTTGAACGGATGTACTGTTTGTTTGTTCGATTGACTGCTTATCTGTTTAGTCACTTTCTCTTAATGTCGGTACGGTGCAACTCTTTTAAAGGCTAGTCTACGAGTCGAAGTTTTCATCAATGGTATAGTGAAAAAGCAATACCTTACTACAATTTCTTTTTTGGTAGATATGTCAATAAGTCTCAAATCGATCTGGGTTTAATGACAACGTGTACCTACGGGTGCAAGTGTGCCCATCATTGAGAAGAAGAAAGCCGTGGTCGCAGTAGCAGCGGTAGGATCCTGGCGTGTTCATACAGCGATGTTGACAGGGCCTCACGCTGCACTCATTGTAATCTGGAGAGGGTGAGAAAAGAGGACAGAATTGACATTTTATTTCTGTATTTTGTAGATCTGTGATAATTCACTGCGAAATCCTAAATACCGACTGAAAAAGCTGGCAGAACCGGAAGGATGATAACGACGATGACGACGACGATGATGATGCCGATGACGACTACGACGAAGACAACGATGATGAATACGATGATAATATTGATGAATTTGATGATGAGGATGATGATGAGGATGATGATGACGATGATGATGATGATGATGATGATTATGATGGCTATGATGATGAAGATGATAATGTTGAACAGCACTTATATAGTGACATTTATCTATATAGAACATTCAAAGGCGTCCAGCTCTCACAACATGTGACATAGTTGTTATTCACAAAGTTCCTGGAAAAGATGGGTCTTTATGACGGCAAGAAGGTAATACTTTGGAGTAGGATGGGAAAACAAGGTCTTAACGTATACTGCTGAACTCAAATCTAATATTACGATTACAATTACGATTACAATAACGATTTCGACATGCTGAAGATGATTATCTATAGCTCCTGGATATGAATGTTTATGAGTATACGATGTGCATGTACAGTGAGCAGGCTTTGAGAAGTTGAGAAGTTTGAAGTTGAGAACATCTTGAGTGGACTTTGGATTTGTTTCGTTTTCTTGTTTTTCTTTACTTTTTGTAGAAACATCCTGATGTAATTCAGTTGCATTAGGAAATTAGCTTAAAAGGAAAACTAGAGGAACCAGATATTCATTTTGTCATGAACAATATTTCATTGCTGTATTTTTAAAAGATGGTTACAAATGATAAAAGTAATTATGTACGGAAAATAGATGAAGACTCGCTGTCTGCATGAAATGTCTCAAAGCAGCTGATAGCTGCTTTCAGGAAGATATCCCTGGGAGATTTTGGTGCGTGATTTTGAAAACCACAGTTATCTAACCTCTAAAAAGAGCAAATTCAAAAGTAAACAGAAAGAAAAAACAGGAGAAGGGTAAGAGAATGGTAGAAATCGACTAAATTTGAATGAATCGCGCACACGTTCTCTGTCGTTGAATATGTCATTTGCCAAGAGTGCAAAACTCATTAAGTTGTTTTGATTTTAGAACACGCTATGGGATTTGTAGACGCGTGTACGTCGGGAAATCTTTACTCTAAAGGTTATCACTACTTGGATACTGTGAAAACTGGAGGCACCTTGTCGCCTTGTTAGCATCCAATATGGCAATGAACGAAAGTTCAGACTTTTGGACGGATACTTAATCAGCGCTATCGCTTCATCTCACAAATCTCGAGACAGCAGTGAAACTGGTGGCCTTTTGAGGCTGTAGACGATACGGTGTAAGTGATTTCTTCCAAAGAGAAATATTGTCTGTCTATTCACTGTCCCGCGGGGACTTGAGATGTTTTCATGTGGTGAAGCCCAGTCAGTCTCGGGGCCTTCTGTCTAGTGTGGGCAGAGCTTGATTCAGACTAACATTGAAAGCTATGGCTTCCTCAGCCCGAATGTGCCCTACCAGCGTCACATGATCACGAACTCTCAGTACTTCTTGCGTTGGCGCGCCTCTTGATTCGACATGCCAAACGTGTAGTTCAACCCCGCGATAAGAATCGATTGTATGCGGATATTCCCATTACTTAATTCCGCGCTTTCTTTTTCGGCTTAGCTACACACTGTCTGAGAACATCTTGTTTTGATTATTCAAGGTTACACGAACGTTCTGTAGGGGAAATTACAAACACGACCGTAGGGGGAAACATTAATTCTCGGCAAAGTTTTTAAGGCCAAGGTCTATTATGGTGGGTGTTCACATGCGGTTGGGGTAGTGAGAGAAAGAGTCAGAGGTAGGGTGCGCAACATCATGAGGACGACATTTCAAATCGTGCCCTTTCCATGGTGGCGTCCTCACTTTCTGACGGATGGCGCCTGGGAGATGTAATCTCGGCCTCCCCCCTTTCCGCCCCCTTTTCGCGTGGAACCAGGAATCGATGTTCCCTTGAGCATCATCAACCGGCTATGGGGAGGAATGCGAGACTTCGGTAGACATAAAAATAGCATACAAGTCTACAACGAAGAATGAATGGTCGCTCTTCTTGTCGCAAACTGAATACACACTCGGATATTTTCACGCTAAAGTTCATTGTGTATGTGTTTACAAGCTATTAAGATTGAGATCATATTCCTCAGCCGCAGTCACTAGTATTAGGTTTATTTGGTAGCTTTTTTTTTTTTTAAACTAGCATCTCCATATCATCCCATATAATACTCTTAGGTTTAGTTGCAGCTGCTATGTTCAGAGTCGTCAGCAGGACGTTTGTCTTTGTAATGTTGTGTCAGCTTTTACGCATACACAACCATGATCATACGAAAATCACATTATTTTCGTTTATCCGTGAATCAATCCATCAAAGACACAAAACACCCTTTTAACTTCTAAGATCACCTTGTATACCAAAAGGCTTTAGTGTCCTTTATGTAGTGGCTGAATGATTTTGTAAATTAAATTAAAAAAATCCCTTGATCTCGAGTCAGCTTCTTGAACTCTCCGTAACGCGCAATGAATGCAGGGAAGGCGACTTCTCAATATGAGAATTGCATTTGAAATGCACGCCACGGATTCGTGCCAGCATTAGAATGATTACAACGGAGTCCTCCATAAGAACATTATATCTGTTTGGAAATCTGTACATATCATCCAGATCATGATAGACGATTTGATGTGTAATCCATAACACTGAAATATTCATGACCTTTTTTTTTTATTTTTGCTTTTATTTTCCAGGGTTATTTTGGCTTGTGAAAGACATGAAGAATCTTTACCAGGAGAGGAATCTGGTAAGAGATACCATGATGCCTGATGTCAACATTGTACCTTGCTACTGGATGGTTTATTGAGGGACTGAATAAGACTACAAAAATTTACGTGTCATGACACGTTACAAAATGTTAGAGTTTCATACATTTCAATCTCATACGATACATGCATGATATAGGGCGACAAAGATTTCACTCGATCTGTTTCCCGTATGATGAAATATTTTAATTGCTTGTAAATAAATTGTACAGTCATTACTTTTAAATCCGTCCTATACATTACATCAGATTGTTCGCCACGAACTGAATATCGCATGATGAGTACCAAATGGTTGAATGTGTCAGATAATCACGAGGCAATATCGGCACATGGATAATAAATGTGAATTAGAACCCCTTGGAATACTAACACCCCTGTCTACAATGCTTTGGGGAACACGTATTTCTGTTTGCTGGTGTCCGTGTACTTGCGAAGAGCTTCTCCGCTCCTCGCGACTACGTGACTAGACGGAAAAACGACTAGCGACACATTCCTCGCACGCCGAAGCCCTGATCGACAGCGTTGATGATCGTCGGAAGTGACTCGTAGTTCAAGGATTTGTGAGGAGAGTGATGTGCGCGCCAATCATACCCTAGACGAAGTGTTACTTTTTTCCCCTCCCACGTCACAACTATGTCGCTTGGTAAACAGGGACAAAGTAACCCGTTACTTCAGTATGATTATGATATACCGCAGGTGTACAAAGATAGCTTACAATAATGTAATGGCAAAGCAGCGAGCAGAAATCTTTATTTAAGGCTGGATTTTGTGTGTTAAGTGTATTTAGGACAAGATGGGTAGCCGTGGCGTGTGTGGATGAGGTTTACGCAAAGACTGCAACCCTCACACCATTTCCCAAACTCTTCGAAATACTGTATCTTGATTTATAATAATATAAAAGTACCTATTTCAAACGAAACAAGTCATTACGATCCCATTGTCAATGGTTACCTCTTAAGAGTGATCCGATTCATGAGAAGGATTGTCAAAAACAGAATATCCTCGACTAAGTTTAAGAAGAAGGTTAAAAAGTTTTTACACTCTTTAATATCGACCATCGGTTTGAAATGTTGGAGGGAGTGGAACATTGTTCCCTATACCATGAAGCTGTATTCTCGATTTTTTTATTGTGCGCGTTATTATGACTGTAGGACATCGACGAAATCAGTAGCGATTTCTAAGGAGAGAGGCAAGGGGCAGCAGCGGTTTTCCAGATTTTAACTTTCTACGTTTAAGGATATTACATTACTGTAGTTTTGAAGTTGCCGAAACCTACGATTTTCGAAACCAACTCAAGTAATCCTGACGTATATGACTGCAGTCTGACATTTTGTAAAACCGTACGCAGTACAGAGTCAAGAAACATAGCCTTTTTTGTCATTTTTGTTGTTTGCTGTTCGTTTCTTCTTCTTTAAAAAAAAAGAAAAAAAAAACCTTTACAGGTGCATAGTGGGATCCGCAGAATAGTGATCTGTGATGGCATTATAGAATCTGTTGAGTTTAAAGGGAACGCAAACCCAAAAAGACAATAGATGCAAAAGTTATGAATTTTTAAAGTTTGGTGTTGGAACCGCTGGATGAGGAGACTACTAGAGATTATGACGTATGAGTGGACAATATTATAAAGAACATATAACGAAAATTCTACAAGAATTCATTTTTCATGAAAATTACAAATGCCATCAACTTGATACTGACATATGTTGTTTTTCTGTATTTCATTTTTATCATTTCCTATTGCTTCCTTTCATATATGATATTCGTTCTTGAAAAAAAAAATGTATGTAAGATCCAAACGTTACGAATATTAGCTGTGTAAATGACTATGTAAGTATTTTGTTGATTTGTGGATTTGTATTGATTTTGAAATGCAGAAATAAAAACTGAACTGAACTGAATATGTTAAGGGTAGCAATTATTCCCCCTGCTTTCTGAAAGCGGTTAGTCAAGTGCTCTTTCATAATGCTAGAAAAGTGAATTTTGTTGAATTTCCTTTATATTTTCTTTGTATTGTTGTCCACTTATACGTCATAACCTCTAGTGGTCTCCTCATCCAGCGGTTCAAACACCAAAACTTTAAAAATTCATAACTTTTGCATCGATTGTCCAATTTTCCTCAAACTTTCACTGATGTGTTCTACTAATGTTGCTGCTTTCACTCAATCCACATTGCTCTTTGGGTTTGCGTTCCCTTAAAGTGACTACACGCGTGCTATATGGGTCGAAGATATTGTAACTTCCAGAAGTCATTGTATACCGTTTATCTATGTAGAGATCAATGAGCACACGATGTGTGTTCTGTGAATAAATTTATTTCAAATCTCTTCATCTTGATAATTGCAAAGAGAAAACCGTGACCTTAGATAAACGTCTTATTAACATTCCCGCCATTCACTGCTAACTCAAGGGACGATCTTACGAGTGGAACCTTTATTATGAATATGTATTTTGATGCATATCAACCCTGAGATCCCTGACCATGATGGACAACACATCCTTACATAGATATGAAGTTTGCTGAGGGTAGGTAATAGATGCATCATTACATTCTTGGTAAATTTAGAAAGGCACGTGGATTATTTCAAACGTTAGACAAACGTCGTCTCGGAACGGACTGCGTCAATCACGTAGCGCGGAAAGGGCTGTGGATTCCTGCCATCTGGTATTGAAGAGAACCAAATAATCTCGCTAGTGAATGACGGATTTGCGCGAACTCCTTGGTTCCATCATCCATGGGGGCATGGTCTCGGAAAAACATATTGACGTCATAAACGCAAAAGGTTTCAGAAAACTTTTAGAAATGCTAGACCTAACACTTATTTCTTTTATGATTCTGTTTTCAGTTGAAAAGTCGTTGCTGTATCGTTTTATTTAATTTCAGTCTCTGCAGCATAAAGATCTGCACATCGTCTTTCTCATCCTGAAGTTTGTGGAAGAATCGGCGAATGAATGCGTCATTTAAATAAAATACAGCAAACCTCGCCTTAGTAACACTCGCCTGAGTCCAGAATTGACAAAATAAAAAGAAATCTACCCCGGACTGATATAAACGTGTGTAAGTGCTACTGTGTAAGTTGAAATTCACATAAAGTTGAAGGATTTTCTTCAATTTTTGTTTGGACTTCACTTAGGCGAGGTTGACCATCTATGGATCTAGTTCGTAAGTTTTTGAATGCTTAGAAGTGAACCCACGCTGTGTGTGAATTGACGGAAGCACAGATCAGAGCAAGAAGGTACCAGGGCGAGCCCCTCTCGATCTGCCACTGGTGTTCCACGGGGGAGGTTAATTCCAGTTATTGCTTAGATTCTTCAGTCATAACGATCGATTCATTTCTCTGGCATCTCAAGATCTCCAGTGTCACAGTTTGTGGAAGAGATCACTCCTGTTTTTCATATGGACATCGGACATATCAAAACAAAGTGGACTTTTCGTGAAACCTGCTCGCCAGAATTCGATCCAGATTATTTCCTGGCTCGCCATGAGGTCAGCTCACTCTTGTCAGACCATCTGGCGTCCAGACGTTTCGTGACACGGTATCCCGCTGAAAGTCATGAGAGTCACTTTTTGGAAGACAGGTAAAAGAGACGAAAAATTACCTTAACCCGACTTTTTTCAATCGTCCTTCCCCTCCGTGCGCTACTGTCATACATATTTTACATCACATAGACAAGAAGTATACGGGGGATATTCGTTATTCCGAACTTTGCCGAATAAGGTTCCTAATTCTGAAAATGAAATACTGTTCGTTATTACAAAGGGTCGTTATTCAGAAGGTTTATAATTCGTCGGTCTTATGCCAAAAGGGCACTAATAGTGTACAAAGTCTATGGCGTTACAAGGGCCTTTTGGCGTAAGGCCGACGAATTCCGGTAATGAAACACGGTTCGCTATTCATATAACGAAAAGAAGGTGTGTATTATCGAACTTTAACCAAATATACCAGCACATTGTGATAGGCGAGGAACACACACGGAGTGTGAGGCGAAATTAGATGAACTGTGCTAGTGTCGTTCTTTTAAGTTATCATGGATCGGGGGAAAAGGCATGGGAAGGACCTAGTTGGTTAGCTTACTCATAGAGACAGGGTATATCGAGTTAGATATTACACTTGCATGGTGAGAAGGGAGGATCAAATCGCCTGAATTATAAATGGCCCATATCTGCCCTTCAACAGGTACGCAGTCCCTCGGCATCACAGCGTGACCTCCGAAATCTTATCGGTGAACTTCCGGTTTTTCCGGTCACGCATTATCGAGCAGAGAGTTAAAGCGTAGTCTGACACGCGACGGAGAATCATGTATATCTTTTTCCAAGGCTAAGGGTGGGATTTCACGGAGCACGCGAACGATTTGCGAAGGACGCGAATGACAAAATCCAACATTCGGAAAAGTTTTTCTCCGAATGTTTTCCGACAATGAAGCCGAAAACTATTCTTGCGCAATTTGTGCGAAGTTTCCACGACGCATGTGCGAATGTCGTGTGTATCATTGCTAAAGTACAGCATGTTACGTACACGAAGAACACGCGACGGAAATGCGAACAACGAAAAATTTTCAATAATCATGGGAGAAAATGTACCCAAGGAGAGGTGGAAGCTGTCTTGAGTTGAATTTTTTTTCTTTCCTCTATTTCTCCTTTCTTTTTCTCTCATTTCTCTATCGTGTGCTTGCCGACATTTTTTTCCCTAGGACATATCTCCACTAGTAAAGCCTTTGATCTTTTTTTTCTTTTTTTTTTTTGCAGTTCCTCCAATACATAATCTCTATAGTTCAAATGAAATTTTATATACTTTAGATTAATTTTAAGTGTATTCTACGATTTTTTTTATATCAAACATTTATTTCTCTTTGCTAGTATTTAATTTCTTTATTATAATTGTTTGATGTTTAGATTTATGTTACGATTTTTATTTGTAGAAAACGTATAGGTCATACATCCCCCAAACGTGCGCTAAACGTTCGCAAGAATATCTCAAAAGGTACGCGAACAGTTTGCGATTACGTCGTAAAATGTTCGGAAAAACTTCGCAGATTTCGCGTAACGTACGCGAGACATTCTCCAAAGTTTCGGAGTCTGTTTGGGGTTTCACGAACATTTTGCGAACATCGCGCGTGTCTTGCGATGGTCTTGTGCATATGACGAGGCTTTAAAGACACTTTCGAGAACAATTCACGAGCAAATCACGACCAAGTGTGCGGAAAAGGTTTGCAAAAAATTTCAAACTTTTTTGAAATTCTCGCCGAAGTAAAAACGACATTCGCGAACAATTGACGACGCTTCCGAACCCTCACGTTCGTTTGACAATCTTTTGCAGACTAAAATACGAATGCTGGATTTTGCTATTCGCGTCCTTCGCAAATCGTTCGCGTGCTCCGTGAAATCCCACCCTAAGCGCGCGGCATCTTCATATCAGTCGTCCTATACTACAGGTTTGGACAAAATCTATTTTCTAGTGTACATTCCGATCCAATTTGTTTATTTATCTCGTCCCCTCTACGATATGAAACTGATGACCATAGAAACGTGTGGCTGGACTGTATGAAAGTTATGAAGAAAGTGTCTACTGACGAATATTGACGACATTTGAATTAGAATTAACATTTTAATGCGATCAAAAATGAAATCAATAATAATTAAATAAAGTCAAAATTTTGAACTGAAGTCTATCGAGTCAATGCTCTGTGTCAAAAATAGATGGTAATAGATTGATGCTGAACAAATCATTTTATGAGACTTTGTTATTTTTCCCCCACAAGAACCAATATAGGGTATAGCTGCTTAAGGTTACAAACATTTAACTTCAGTCAAGAGTCACCTTATCCGCAATAGCAGAATTCATGAAAGATGAAAGAAAGAAAAAAAAATGTTTTTCCCTAAATACATAAGAATTTAATGATTTCGAGATACGAGAGAAACAGCGTTTGGTTTTTCATTGCAGGGTGGAAACTTGAAAACAAGATGCTTATGTTAACCCTGTAACTGACTGTTTGATTCAAAACGTCGTTACGATTTGCAGTAGTTCATTTGACAGTTTTGCTTCCAGGAGTAAATGTTTCAATTGAACTTCACATCCAATGTACATCAAATATCAAGAAACTGAAGGCTGTCCTTGAAGCAAAGCACGAACCTCTTTCTATGCAAGTACCTCGTTTGGGCTGCAGGGTTACGGAGGATGTAGCTATCAATCAAGGGCACCTCGCGTTGAGGTTGATTTTTTTTTTTTTCAGGGGAGGAAAAAATCCCATCGCACCCCGATCTGATGTCGCCAATCGAGACGAATGCGAATGATATCCATGGCCTCGAGAAGTGATACTCAACAACGGTTCCCACCTCACGATCCACTCCTCCTCTAGCATATACTTCTAATATGATACAGAAGGTTCTATGCGTTTGATGTTTAGAATACCAATGAACACACTTTTGGCACTGGTTTCAATTTATAAAAAGTTTCTTTGGAGGAACATGACCAATGTTACACAATTATCTTTTTCGCACGCCTGAGTTGTAGATTGCATTGAATGATAAGCAAAATAAGAAAAAAAAATCAGAAGTTATTTTGTTGACAATATGAAGGACAGGGCGTCAGTAACTTCTGGAAACCAAAAGCATAGATTTCGTTATCGGGATCTGCGCTATACATATAAATAAACCCACAGCTCACAAAATGAATGTAGTTACTATCCAAAACCTGACATTAGACAAAGATCACCTTGAGAAATGTTATTAAGAATGCATAAAATGTCGTGTGGTTTCTTTTTCATCTTCTGTCACGAGCAACAGGAGATTTGCTCGAGTTCCATGCATGTTTGGCAAAAAGTATCACAAAACTATAGAGCAAAGCCTATCTATCTATCTATCTATCTATCTATCTATCTATCTATCTATCTATCTATCTATCTATTTATATATCTGTCTGTCTGTCTGTCTATCTATTTACAATTTCATTATATGTAATATCATTACTTTTGGTACAAGGACAGAACTAGTCAAAGTTCAGTTCAGAGTCAAGCTCAAGGCTTTACCAGACAATGGGTCTCATGTGACTGTCTGATTCATTGCACCAGTGAGCTCTGGGGTAACCATGACAACAGGAAGCGGAAAGGGGATGTTTATGGGATGGTTTAAAGGAAGGGAGGGGTGTGGAGGGGAGGGGAGCGCAGTAGGGGACAAGGAAGGGTGAGTGGAAATTAGAACACTTGAGTCATGTCAACTTACCTCCAGCCTTATCGTCAGCGTAGATCGTTAATATAGGAATAAAATGAAGAGGGGGGGGGGGGGGGTGCTCAATAGGAGGAAGGGGAGAAACTTAAGGATCTTCTAAATCTCGCGGTATTTCAAATTGAAATGTCAGTCTCAAGTAGAATGCGCATTTCCTTTTTCTTACATAACAGTTTTACGCAAACAATTCAGTGCGAGAGCTTCCTACACCACTGGGGCTGCTGTATCAGCCAGTATTTGTGATTGAGTGATCAAGAGTTCTGGGGATTTTCTTTTTGCACTTATTGAGTGACTTTGTCGACCCCCGCCTCCTAGTTTACGAGTCCGTAGTCAGTGAATGGATTTTGATGGGTGACTAAGGATGAGCTGATGACGAGAAATTGGGTGGAAATGTAGGACATAATCGAATCACTCATTGATCTGAGGGAAGCTGAGGAGCTGGATGGATGAATGAGGACAATCGGAGTGGTGGTTTTACATCAGCCTTCTTGTTAGCGACGGTGGGGAGGGAGTAAAAAATGATTTAGTTTGGGGGACGCCATATTAGAGGCAAAGTGGACGAGATCATTCACTGCGCACAACCGCTAAGACATTTATTTCTGCGCACAAAAACTACAACTGCTTTCCTGCTGGAACAAGAAGGCGTGAGATCACAACATTTTACAGTAAGCATGGTGCCATGGATTGGGAAACTGTTCTTGCTCTTGCTATTGTTGTTGTTGTTTCATGTTGACGTCATTTCTGATGGCCTTCACATGAGGCCCATGGGTTCTTTACGCAGACTTCAGTCTCCTCCGTTTCTCCGTAGTCAGAAGACACCGCGTGTCGTGAACCAGAGATACAGCCTAATTAACCCAATATCAGGGGTGGTAATGCTTGCTTGTGGCATTGACCATATTAGCAGGTTTGATATCAGGGAATCTAATGGTGTAATAAGTTGAGCAGTTAAGATTTCATTTCTGGCATAAAGGAAAGTAAATTATCGGCTTTTTCGTCTTCTATTGACATTACTTTTGGGCTTAACGAATTATCAAATATCTGAAATTAGCTAGTAAACATCTCCATTAAAAAGCCCTATTTCTTACTACAACGATTGCTTGGGTTTATAGAGAACTTTGTCTCCAGGGTGGCTAATGGCGCATTGTGAGGCAGTTTAAGACTAATGGGATAAATGGGAGAAATAAAAACAGGTCAAGGTAATATGCTACCAAAATTTGACAACATTGAATGCACACTTTGAGAGCTGTTAGCGCTTTTCCGAGGGGTGAATATGAGGTCAGATCTATCATTGGATTTTCGCTTCAATAGGAATTACTGATCTAACTACAATCTCGACCAACTGTTTCCTACCGCCAACGTGTAGAGCCGAATGGTCATTAATGCGGGGTACTTCTAAAGACCTTGTGATATTGAGTAAAACTATAAATACTTTGTTTTGTATATAAGCCAATTTTGGATAGGTGTTGAAAGGTAATGTTATCAATATTTTATAAACAAGCATCAACGAGGACAGAAGATAACCATAGAATTGGCATTGGCAAACGAAGTCGGGATCAGAACATTATTTTCAATTCCTCTTTAAGAATGACTGCTCGTAAGAATTGAAATTACTGTTACTGTAATTGGGGCTTTTCCGGTCAAGTCATGTTTTATTTTCTCTTCAAATATTGCTTTCTTGTCACATTTTGTTGCCTTCGTCATTTCGTATTATTTTCAAATTTTGTGAAAGCCGCGAGAGGGAGAAATCGCTCGATTTCTGCATGTCATCTTCAGCACTTTTTCATTCGTGTATATTTCATGGATATGGTGTGAAGATTATTTGTTATGATTTGTGAACGTAATGGTGACCACATAAGCATTCAGTATCCTTCCTTCCATGGGTTCGATTGATGTTTGGAATGGTGAGGGCCACTGAAAGGGAAAGTCGTCAATAAAAACAAACACAAACTTCAGGTTCGTTAATCGCAACGTCTACTAGTTGTTACAACAAGAAACACATGAACTCGATGATGTGTATATGCAGTGTGTGGGGGAAATGACATTTATGTTTAACATGAGCAGAGAATATTGCAGTATATTGGTGTGAATGATATTGCCTAGCTGTAAGAAAAAAAAAAATGTCAGCCGGCGAACATGAAAATGACTATCTTTGGACCAATTTATGACACAAATCATGACCGTATAGCATGGGCAAGTGATGTGTGTGTCGAGGGTAGACAGGGGCGGATCCGGGAATTTCGTAAAGGGGAGGCGCCTTTACAAAACTAAAGGGGGCGCGCACTGCCCCCCCCCCCATTTTTTTCTATTTATTTCTTATGTCTTAACAAAAACTAAATAACTAAAGAGAGGCCCACGCCCGGTGTGCCCCTCTGGATCCGCCACTGGTAGAGGAGAGAAGGGCGGGCATCAGTCTTACCTTGTGAACATGTGGGTCCTGTCCATCCAGACTCGCACTTGCATCGGTTTGGTCCCACGCATACACCGTGTACACACTCATCTTCACAGATAGCTGCAAGAGGGAGAGAACGCAACAAATGAGGGATACGATTACATGAATGCTCTGGGGGATCATCACATCGTAACGATTTCACATAGAGATAGGTATGTGGGTTCAAACCCAAGTACTCTAGGCCATTCATTCGTGTAATAGGATCCGACAGGTTACATGGGTTGGATTTACTCTGCGTGGCGTCAACCTGCAGTCGGCGAGCTTGATGGCGTGATACGTAAGTACATCACTGCCACAAGAGAACATTTATAATTGACTCTGGTACGAGTGCAATAACAATTGGACACGCCATTACCGTAGAAACACATTATTTACACATGAGGTACAATAATACCGCAGGACTACATCAAGAATACAAACAAGATCATCAGTAGCATGGGAGTGCATTAATCATGCATACAGGTGCATGGTAACGGGCTACGGGAAAACCACTTCTGAAGAAACAGCATAACAGACAGTGTTATGGAAGCAACACCCCAGTGAAGCTTCCAGCGAATTCAACGGATGATGATAACTTTCTCCTCCACGACTCCCTAAGTAAACTGCTGCCCTGGAGGTGTCTTCAGGCAACTACGGCCATCACGTGATTGTGACGTCACAACCAGTTTACCTCGCTTGCTTTATTAGACAGAACGCTCCCATGTTTGGTGTTTTTCGAGAAACATTAGACCAAATGTCTTTGTTTGCAAAAAGATTTCCTCCACACAGTGCAAGTGATAAAGGCATGCAACGTCCAGAAAGATTTTGCAGCTTCTTACTTGCGTGACGCCGATGAAGGAGAAAAAAGGCACCTCATGCATGGACGACAAAAATCACTATGAAATCACAGGATGCCATGCTGATTGATTTTCTGACTAAAGCTTATATCTAAATTTCATATTTGATATGTCAGATTTTGTTTAGATTCCCTAGAATTTGGAAGTGTTACTTTTCACGCTGGGGAAGAATAAAGTGCTGAACTTGGAAAACAAAAATTTACCAGTTACGCCCTTTTGCATTGTTTTGACTGTAATACACTGACAAATATACTGACAAACATGTGAGACATTATTTCTCATGAAATGACCACTTTCAAGCATGACACTGATTTTCTGATACGAAATTCAATCCTTTTTTTTTTCCATCCTGTTTACTGTGGAAAAGACATGTATCTCACCAGCTATGCGTGTGCGCGCGTGCGTGTGTGCATGTATTGTTAGATTACAAGTTAGAGACGACACACAAAAGGGAGATAAAGAGAGATAAATACACACAGAGAGAGACAGAGACAGAGATGAATAAAGAGATAGACATATAAAAAGAGAGATATCTCCCTTTATCGTATAATATATCCAACCAACTATGCGTGTGCGCGCGTGTGTGCATGTGTTGTTAGATTAAAAGTTAGAGACGACACACAAAACAAGACAATCATAATATATACAACCTGCTTTTGACTAGGATGGACAGTCGCCGGGTTTATGGACCATCAGCGCTGCTAAGTCGATCACACGGGAAGCAACTGACAGTAATCACTTCCTATTGCTCTCTGTCTATCTCTCTCTCTCTCTCTCTCTCTCCCTCTCTCTCTCTCTCTCTCTCTCTCTCAATATATCTTTCTATCTCTCTATCTCCCTCTTTATCTCTCTCCCTCTATATATTTATCTACCTCTATTTCTCTCTCCGTATATTTCTCTTTTTATCTATCTCTTTATTTATCTCTGTCTCTGTCTCTCTCTTTATATATCTATGTCTCTCTTTTATCTCCCTCTTTATCTCTCTCCCTCTATATATATATATATATATAAATATATATATATATTTCTCTCTTTATATCTCTCTCTTTCTATCTGTCTATCTCTTTATTTTTCTCTGTCTCTGTCTCTCTCTGATTTCTTCTGTTTCACATATTACTGTCTCCCTATTCTTCTCTCACTCTCTCTACGCTCTATCTCTTTCCATATGTAATTGGCAAACATCTATCTATACATTGTTGTGGTAGCATTGATTAAAATGGTAATCAGTTTCGCTAGAGTATATTGTTATTATCATTACAATATACCCTATTATGTGTTTTTTTTTTTATTCTCATCACTACGGACTTAAGTAAAGTGTAGAATCATTATTGTTTTAACTGGATTGTATCCTCAAGTACTGACAATTACCATTACAAGAAACCTAATTTTACGACTGCTTTTTTTTTCATTCTCATCACTGTGGACTTAAGTAATAGAATGATGATTGTCACTTGTTTCTATCACCACTTCTGAGGTGAACGAAAAATCTGTGACATGTGAGGTGAGATGATTACTTCTACCATCTGGATGAAATGGATTGATATTTTTCCATCTTTATACCAATGTATATTTCTTTCTTTTTCGGTACAAAAGCTTGAGTGGAAGGAAGTTAACGTCAGCGTTCAAAACGCAGTCACATCCAGATGTTTGGAAGTCTGGTTTTATTAGGAGCCGCTATATGAATTCAGTAGGGATTGATAAGAATGCATTGTTAAAAGAAATGTTATGTGGCTCTTAGCCACAATATGGTAAGTGTGTTACATCTTTTACAGAAAGAAAAAGAGTGGTAGAGAGGGAGGATCGAAAGAGTTAAAGAAGTAGATAGACAGAAATAGAAAGAGAGAGAGGTAGATATCTCAATATAGAGGGAGGAACTCACATACAAACATTTAGCAGAGTTCTTCTGTTATTTGTTACATAATTCCAGTGCCTCTAAAATCGAATGAAAACGACTTAAACTTCTTCAACTGCTTCAAAATCAAAGAATGATTCAGGAAGATGATTGTTATGAGAACTAATTTTGGACATGTTCGGGATGACCAGTGTTTTTGGTTTTTTTTTTTCTACATCCTTGTGACCACGCCTGGGTGCTTGCTGATTAATCACACAGAATTTGGCTGGTCAACACGCGGACAGAAGGTCCTTCACCCATGGAAGTCACACCGATGGCTTTTACAAACAGCAGAAAAAGAAGCGTCACGGTGGCAGCAAATTCGACAAAATCGCTCCGGATGAGAGAGCTCACTCCCTGGAGCCCGAGGACACAATTAAACACATCCACTAGTTTGCAATCGTAGTTCAAACTTCAGTTGAGTGTTTCAAACAAAACGCCGAAGGGAGAGGTCGCACGCACTGAAAACCATTTCTGAAGTGACGGTAAAGTGTCCTGGGGATTGGAGACCTCAAGTCATGTAAAGACTTGTTGCTGTTGTTGTTGCTGCTTCTTTTTTTGTTTCTGTTCTTGATTATAACTATAAAGCAAAAGAAACACAAACTAAACACTTGAAGCAAGGGGTGTATTCAGTCAGATGGACGATGCTATCAAATCACGTCATTGAACAAGGGAATACACTTTTACGAACAAGCTGACTCAAAACTGACGTCACTCATTGGCCGGTGATTGTTGGTCCTTTCAAAAGTTTGTTACTGCAAAAATGATTTAAGGTTCGTAATTCCGAAACACACACGTTCCTTATACCTAGATGTTCACTTGTTGATAATACGAAAATAAAAAAGGGTTCGTTAACCCGAACATTAACATTTTTTTGTGTGTCGTTATTCTGAAGATTCTTTCATCCGAAAAAAATATGTGGTTCGCTATTCAGAAGGTTCGCTCATCCGAAAATGGATTTAAAAAGCTACGTGTACTAACGAACCTTCAGAATAACGAACTTTTTTTTCGAATGAACGAATCTTCGGATTAATGAACCTTCGGCAGTGGCGAAACCGATTTCATTTTCAGATAAACGAACTTTCCGAATATAGAATCTTATTCCATTTTCCGATTAACGAACTTTCGCAATAACGCACCTTTGGAATAACAAACTGTAACCCTATTGGCAACCTGCTTGTGAAGGTTAATGGACGAGGAAACCTACTCCATTGGATGGCTACCGCATTCTAGGCTCCTTGATAGCAATCTTGATCCTGGTAAAGTACACACTCGGTTAATCTGCACATGGACTATGCTATCTTTTGTTCCTGTTTGTCAAGACTTCTAATCAAAATTGATTAACCCAACCAATACCACTCGACTCTTTTACTGTTACACCTATTTAAAGAGATACCTTACATCGTGGAGCGAGATGAATTTTGCGTGTCTCAACTTATTATGTGTGTGCATCTTCTGCATTATTTTTTCCTGCCTGCTCTCGTCGTTGGTGAGGTCGGTGAATCTTTTTTTGGAAAGAACGCCAGCTTTCTCACAGTGTGTGTTGTTTTCTTTCTGTTTAGCGAGGTATAAAGTCAAATATGAATCCTTACAATGTTGAGGTCTAACTTATAACCTTTTTTCACTCTGACCTCTGAAAGGTTATTGAGACAAATTCGTTGTATATAGTAACTCCAAGCCTGCAGACCTCAAGAGACTCAGCCATTAATAGTCATCACTGAATACAGCGGAGTGTGGGGACTGGAGGTAGCTGTGACCAGGACCACCCTCCCTCCTGCATGTATGCCCAGCCCGTCCACAAGTCGAAACAAGGTCCAGTGTTAGCATTTTTTAAATAATATTCATAGCTTCTCATATTACTGTAGACACATTGAATCCGCACACAACCCCCCCCCCCCAGAGAATACAAATACAAATCATTGCTTTGCGCGAGTACCCTATTGGTGGTGTATCCTTTCAAAATTGGGTCAAGAATGTGTTATCATTGATTTCTTTGTCCTTTCGACTCATCTAAATCTGTATGGTTCAAAGAAGAAAAAAAAAAATGAGGATTAGTCTACATAAATGCCGATCGAAAGGGGGTGTGCTAAACTTAAAAGACAATAGTAGGGAAGAAAGAGGAGAAGAGTGCATCCTCCTTTAGTCCAGTACAGTCCATTCTTGCCTTCAGGCTGAAGCCCCCCCCCCCCCCCAAAAAAAAAAAAAAGGAGGCAGTGGTCACATGTTCCCTCAATTCTCTCCCACGGACAATCCCATTCATTTGTTTGTTTGTTTGTTTGCTTGTTTGTTTTTCGGTTGCCTTTACCTATGGACAACAGAAAGTGCGATCGGCCTGTCCGCTCGCCCATTCTATTGCGCGTAGAAAAGAGCGAATGTCCCGTAAGGGGAGGCGAGGAAGCAAGTAAGAAAATTGGACAAAAATATGCGTTGAGCTAACTTTAGTCGCCTGCGTGCGGCAAGACGCGATATGCCAGTCTCCTGCGAGGCGTTAAGCCTGTTTCTGCTCAAACAGCGCTTACGGAGCAAATTACGAAGTGTGCCCGCTAGGCTAATGTAACGGATCCAACCTCAAATTGCTTTAGCTTCCGCCTGTCTGTCATCTTGCAGCTTACTTAATGGATGAATTCCTTCAGGGAAATGCGCCTCGCCAGTTGAGAATTGGCGAAGCTGTGCTCCAGGGTAAGGTTATGCAATAGAAAGGCAAAAGAATTACCAGTGTAAATATTTGCTTTGAATTATTTAGCAGTCGCTGTGTACAACGAGGATGCGATGATGTTTAGGTAGCAAAAAACTAAACAGCCGCCTTCACTTAGGCTACGAGTGGTGATAGACGCGTGCTCGAATATTGCCTTTCCTTCAAGAGTACACCGTAATGTTCCATTCCTGCCATTATTTCTATGGGTCGTTGGGGGAAAATGCTTGAAATTAATTTTCAGGTTAGCGCAGGAAAAGGCTCGTACAACTTTATCATCTTTCACAGTGGTTTTCCCTCCGTGAAGACGGCACAGAAAAGTGCACGAAGTTCAGATCTACTGAAGACGAGACGTTCTTGACGGATTTCCGCTGGGGAGGGCGGAGCGACTTGGGTCAGGCTTTGTTCGCCATGCTACTAGAATTGAATGAATAAGCAAAGCTTGGCCTTCTTATTTTACTTCAAATCCCATCTATCACTGTTTCGCAAAATTTCGAAGCATGTTATCATTTCCATGTATCATGTTGTAGATATTTACATCAGGGATTCAAATTAAACATACAGACACAAACAAACGCAAAAACAATCGTGATGTATTTGAAATCAATATCAGTGGAAAAATGAGCAAAGGAAATGGGATTCCAATAAATGAAGAGCTTGCTTCCAAAAGCGCTAAATCCATTCAAAAATGATAGATTTATCGCCTTTTGGAAGCAAGCTCTTCAAACAAATCAATTAAAAAAAAAATCATCAATATTGTGAAAGCATGGTAGTGTTGGTGTCTGTGGGGTAACGTGAGATAATTGATCATTGTTAGTCAATGGGCTGTTGGCACTTTTAGATACACACAGACAAACGCATAGCGCTTGTGTACTTAAGCAATCATCTCACTCTTGAGATGCGATATTGTTTCCTTGAGCAAAACATCACAAATACTTCCGGTCATCAGATGGAAGGTCTAATCATCGCGGAATCTTTTGACGAATTCCGGAAATGGTGTTAACGGACAATTTTAATGGGTAATTAGAACACAGAACAATGTCTGTCGGTTTCAGCGATAACTACCGCACAAACCATCCGTAGATGGAGTGAAAACCACACCATAAGAACACGCGGATCTGTGCTAATTCCCTCGATACAACCTGCGCCGTTCACTCGGCAGCCCGCTAACATTCTGCACCTGGTGCCTGGGGCTTGATCTCAAGTCTGTACACACCCCCCAAAAAGGGCAGAAAATGCCTGCAGTATATACCCTGGTGACGAAACAATAGAGAATCTGTGAGGAACATAAGATAATTGTCCTGTAGTGACTATATGTTCCCCGCTTTTCATCCGCGAAGTGTATTTGATATGTGCCATCAACTTTACGAGCGTTTTCTGCTGACAATTTGCCGTGAAGAAACGTTTGATTGTCGTTACCCTCGCAGTTGCGCCTGTCAAGTAGAAATGAATTGTAAGACACTGCTGTTGTGATATCCTTTGTTTAGATTCATGTGTGTGAGCGCGTGTGTGTGTCTAATATGCCTGTGTGTATCTGGAGGAGGTTTTTTTTTTTTTTTTTAATCCTGTTTCATTGGACTCTCCCCCCCCCCCCTCCCTTTCGCTGTTACATTGCTGTAATTCGTGACATTAAATCTCCAGTTTTCAATCACATTACACTACAAGGTCGGGCCACTCGCAATTAAACATGATACGCCCTAACACAGATTATTTATATGGTAAGAGATGTTTTGCATACATAGACGCTTCTCGGTGCAATAATTTAGTTCGATATGTCCCATTTTGTATTTTCTAGATTATACATTTAAAAGGAATAACTGCATACCTGATTATATAAAATAGGTTTGAATGTATTATACGCAATCCGATAGAATACCAACCCTTTCACTTGCACACATCAATACACTATAGAGGTATTAGTAATACCGATTTTTCCCCATTTAGATTTCATTCTCACAAGCCCACATTATTTATTTTCCTTCTTTATGTTCTTTCTCAGATCTTGTTGGTAATCCTTTTCTTCTGTGCTTAAAGATAAACGTATATATTTTCCCATAACCGGTTATGCGTATGTAACTGTATTTATGTGAATGCACTTTATGTACGGAGATTTTATTTTTAACCTGTGTGGACCATTTTGAAAGCCAGCCTTTGGCTGACGAGGGTGTTCCATCACATGAGTGGAACATAATTGAATTGAATTTGACCTGGACGAACACGAAATGCGAAATTCTTGTCGTTTTATTTTCTTCTCCCTGCTCTTTGTCTGCTTCTTCATCTTTACTTTATTCAGTTCTTTCTTTCTCCTTCTTTCCTTTTTCCTCTTTGTTATTCCATTCTCCTTTTTCTTCTTCTGTTCCTTCACCTTTTCCATCCTTCTTTCCATCCTTCCTTCTTCCATCTTTCTGCTTTTCTTTGAAGGTTTTGACTTTTTGTCAATTTGGCCATCACAGTCATATCGGTCTCCAATGGGTTTCCTTTATGGGTTTGCATCTATTTCGGTTTTCAATCCTGTGATGCATCCCCGAATGATACGACTCACTGTCCTTCTTCTGATCCCTGCTATTTTTATCAAAGCGATATTGAATATTTTGTCCTGGAAAGGCAGAGATAACAAAGAAGAAAGACACGAATCGCATTGTCTTTCCTCGAGAACAAATTGCTGACATTTTTGTGCTTCTATTCGCAGAGTAATTTATCGATGTCGTAAAATTTGATAGAATCTCTTACCGAGAAATAGAAAAGGATAGTTACTGATAGTGGGTGCACTGTGACCTAAAGCTAGTACTCAAGCAAAGAACCACTATATCTCTGTTGTGTAGCGTGGCTGGAAAATGCTTTGTTAAAAAAACAAACACAAATATTTACTCTGATATCCTGTTGTGCAAAGAATACTATTATTATTATTATCATTATTATTATTATTATTATTATTATTATTATTATTATTATTATTATTATTATTATTATTATTATCATTATTATTATTATCATAATCATCATCATAATCATCAATATCATTAATTGGTAATTTCAGACTTCTCTACACAGACACAGCATTGCACAGCTGCAAAGCAGAAGTGGAAAAATAGGCCTTAATTGTGACGTAACAAACAGGGCTGCCAGGAGCAAGAAAAGGTAAAATTGATAAACATGACTCACAGGTCTTCTATCCGACACCTCGTCAACTATGTCAAAATCTATACATGAGATTGCACATAACACTCATAATGTTGTCGAACAATTATTGTTGAAATCTGTACTTTAACATGTGACATATTTTTTTTTAAGACTCCGTAACTCGGGCAGCGTGAATCTATAGCACGATGCCAATTGAAATAAACACCGACCTTATCATATTACAAGCAATAGATGACATCATTGAAAATAGAGCCATCCGTCGATTGACGATGGTCTATATTGGGAAAATAGGATAGCACCACAATAACACCCCGCCCAACAAAATTATGTCGAAAATGTCAGGGAACTTTGTTTAATATGTTCAAATTAGGAATGCATTTATTTACAGTCATTTTTTTATACTACGTGAAATTATGTTTTCATCTTCTGTTGGAGGATGATTTCCCAATTATCACATTGCTCTGCACTACCAGATTTTTGGGGGGCATAATCGTATACCATGATACATTACATCATAAAAAAATCAGCTGGGATTATGAGAGATTTTGATTTGCATTTTTGGGTGAACCATGATTCCGAATTTGATTTGACTCCTATCGACTTCATCCTAGGGTTGAATGGTGGAACTCCATTAAAATTGGCCGATATGATGCTGGAGAAGAGAAAACGCCTCGGAAGGATCGATATACACTTTAGTTAGAGTATACTTGCAGGGCTTCACTTTATATTAGCGGTGGCCCAGTGGTACAGTGCCACTAAAAATTGGCGTCGGGCCACCAAATTTCGAAAGAATGCTAGCTTTAGTTGGCCCGATCGGGCACTTAAGATTAAAATGCATTGTTATCTATATTTTCGTGTTTTTTTTTTTTCTGGCCACCACATTTCTTTTTTGTGCCGCTAAAATTTCAGATTTGTTATTCTAGTGGCCCGAATGGGGTCACCAGAGAAAAAAAAAAATAATAATAATGAGCCCTGATTTGAGATCGATTAATTGTCAACAATCGTTGTTCATGACTAGCGTCTTATCACTTGTATAGTATTCTGGAAATACGTTTAGGCCCTACAGCACACAACACTTACCTCATGTCATGAGAGTGAGTAAACAACCATCATATTAAAAAGATTTTTGCTTTACTTCACTCCTCCCAAAACATAGAAGAACAAAAAGTGCTTTAATCTGATTCACCAGATATTTTTTTTTTAAATTTCACTACATGTAAAAACGCATCGTTTCCAAAAGTAATCTTTCTATCCAACCAGTTCTATACAGACTCTAGTTATGCTTGCACGATACATTTAACAGAAATGTCCTGGGCTACGTACATTAGCAACCACTAAATATCGTTGATGTCTTCTTTAGTGAGTGAAAGAAACACACAAAGTAAAGTAGATATAACCAGCCTCCTGCAAAGCCAGTATGCTAACACTTTTTTTTTCCTACCAAGATGTAGAAACTATGGTTGTCATTGTCAATAACTCATCGCAATTTTTTATTGTGATATTTCCCCTAGTAACTGACGGTAGTGTTTACATCAAAAACAGCAAAGTTAAGCATGCTAAGGAACAAAACAAAAACTCATATCATGAGGTGGACGCTGTGAAAACGAACAATGAAGTCATAAACAAAGCGAGAAAGAAAGCAAAGCGAAAAAAGGGGTGAGCAATTCACTACGAGATGCAAACCTTAAGTGTTTTGTGGTCGATGCACAAGGGAGCGAATCATCAGATCAATAAAATATGTGACAAATCGGAAACACAAAACCGAGGCTCTCTGACACGGCGTGACCCTGAGATGAAATATCGAATGTGACAAGCAGTACGCTGTAAAATGGCAAGGGAGAACAGGGTGTTTATAATGGCTGTTAATGAACCCATTCACGGGACAACGCCGATTGCATTTACACAAAATGGAACAATAATGTATGACTAATGTTCACTAATTTTTAATATCCCCAGCGCGGAAGGATACAAAGAGAAGCACGTGCAAAGTGCAACACAAAGTTTATAGGACATCCCAAGTGTCATTCTAATTTTCATAAACTCATCAGAATTGATGCCTGCCCCGAGATGCTTTAAATTATTCCCGATTCTCCCTATTCATATTCAAGCACATCACTTGCCTATAATGTCTCTTTCACCAAATATGATACAATCGTGGTGTGTGTGTTGTTGTTTTTTTAATTTCTTTTTTCTTTTACTCCCTGGTCAATTTTAAGCAGCTGTTTGCACCAATAACCCACTTCAGCAAGTGAACTACATATCGGACATATTCCCTCATTACATTATATCATTATAAGTATTGCGTTACTCTCTCTGTGAGGATATTAATGTTTGAATATGTCTAGAAAATGTAGTCGAGCTCTTGATGTAATGCTTTGGATTCAAATATTTCTCAGCCCCGCCCTGTACGAAAGATGTAAAGATGACGTCATCATGTATGACGTTCTACATGACAGCATGAGCTGATGAACACTTTAAAGAACACACAAATTTGTTTCAAGGTTACGAAATAGCAAAGTCAACATGTGCTCCTACAGAGATGCTTACTCCCTGGAAGCAAGTAGTTCGTGTCAGTAAAAGTTACTCGGGGGAAGTTGACATAAGCGTGTAAATCTAATACCCGCCTTTTTTCCAAACTTGGCAGTCGCCTTCCATCCAATTCAGGGAGAAGACATCGTGCCAATTTCTCCCACAGTGGAAGGAGAACAACGAGTGTGTTGATTTCTCCCCCACACTCTTGATTTGATCTTCTTTCTGTCCCCTCTCTTGACTTTCCCGCTCGATTCAATTTGGCGGGAAAGTTGGGCAGACAGAGAAAAGTTGAGAGGAGTTGCGCATTCAGGACAAGAGAGACTTTGGGATGGGTGGGAGGCGGGGGTTGGGAGGCTAATACTAGCTTGGGGCCTAGAATATTATTTCCTACAACTCTAGAATTACAAATTAGTTCAGATACCATTTGCAGAGGCGCACTTTCTACGTATACGCCCAAAATGTCCACATTATTTTACGATGGATGGCACACATAAACGTCAATGAATACGAAAGTCACAGACATAGCAGATGATGTAGCAGCAGAGTAAATATAACAGACAAATGATTAAAGTGCAGTCGAAGTGAGGAGGAATTCTCTGGCTTACGTGAAAGATGTAAGGTTTACAGATCATGGAATGGTCCATACGTCATCGGATAATGGTTACAGCAAGAATGACGTTTCACTGCTCTTGTCGTATCATACCTCCTTCTTGCAATCTTTACCAATATATATTTGAGTTTTCGCTAAGGATTGGCATTGCACATCTATATTGACAAGGAAAGGCGGATTTTTTTTTCTCTCTCTCTATAAGCAGAATCCAGTCTTTCAAACCTGCAGCATGAAGCGAAGGAATGAATGAATAGTTAAACAAACGTGATCTTGCCAACAATCCTAAATCTCTTCCCCTCCCTATTTCTCTCTGTCTCTCTCTTTCTCTCTCCCACTCCCTCTCCGTCTTTCTTGCTCTGTATGGGGCCTATTGAGACTGACTGTGTAAATCGAACTCTCTGCATGGTAGAGTGCCATTACATGTATCCCTATAAAATAAAAAAGCGTACATAGCTTCACCTCAAACTCAAATTCTTCCAGAAAAGTTACGTGCAACACGTGACATCAAGAAATTGAATCCCATAGATTTAAAAACGTAATCATTTCCAAACTCATTTTCCTCCTGTCATTTTGCATGATATTCATGAATGATATTCCACACTGGATAACTTCAAAAGACCCCAAGTTTGGGCCTTCAAAATTGCGCGTCTAAAAGTCATCGACGCCCAGTATTAATTTCCTTGGACGGCAGGGAAGAAGAAAACGTTGTTTAGTCGATCTTTTCTATTCCCTCCCTTGCCTACAGACAAACCCATTTCAACAGTGGCTCTATTCCCAATGGGATGGTGAGCACGAGTTCGTTTTTGGCTGCACTTTGATGAAGCTAGCTACCATCGTATCTGTCAACAAACTGTGCATTGTTATCATTTCATCTACGGAGCTTGGGTAGCAGCGAATGCAGATCCCGCGGTCGTCCTGCGGGAGACATTCCCGCTCTTCTCCGAAGACGGGAACGAAACAAACCAGGGCGATCGTCGTCAACATCTCATATTTCGTTGATGTTGCCGTTTTCCCAAGCACATACGCGGTGTAAAAGTTCGTTTTCGGGTTTTGACGTCATCAGGTCTTCGTAGTTTCTACCTACGTAAAAATCTATAGCGACAGAAAGAAAAAAAAAAGGTTCAACTCCCTACTTCTAAGATTCATGAGCACCTTTTCCCACCGGGATTTCTGAATCGGGACATGATAAACAACACAATATGCGCGTTGGCGTATTGGTATTAGGATGTCATCCTCCCTTCCTCATTCGACTTTTCCTCCACTTTATTATCATCACAACAAAACCAGTGCAGTAAACTAACATCTGGAGCGCAGGAAATATCCGCCAAGTCACATTCTTCTGCATGGAAACATGGTTCGATGAACTATTCAAACCAGCAACATGTCTTCATAACGTTGTTGGAAGTCGATGTCTCATAGTTGGCATGATTTTGTTTGTTTTCTGTTTTGTTTGTTTACTATTAGTTTTGGGGAGGAAAAAGGTAGGGGAGTTTGGCTGATTATATGGATGCTCACTGCTTTATTATGTCACCTGTTTATCAGCACATTTTCTGCTCGTTATTTATGACGTCATATCCTTCGCTCTGCACGCTGGAGTTTAATGAAAATTTACTTCATCATGAATTCATTTGACCCATATTTTACAGCGTATGTTATCATAGTTCTACCAAGGCTTGTTCAGAGTGTATACATATCAACTACTGTTGGTGTTTGTTTTTTTCGTGAAAGAATGCTATCCAGCTTGCGTTTCGGTTCAAATCAAAGTTCAGACCGATCTCCTCAGTGATGGTGATTTATTCCCCGGCCACTTCCCTTTAAGGTCAATGGACGCCAGTCAAGTGTATCAAAATCATGCATGATATTACACTTGGATCTGTAGTAGTATGCCTTGCCTTGTGGATGTGGTTCTTGGCCGCTATCAGCAATGACCGTTCAGTGATGTCCAGTGATGTCCGAAAAATAATGAATCAAGACGGACTTGTTGATTGCGATAAGACTCCTACTTTCTGTTTGTTTTCGACTTTCTTGGCACAACCCTACAGGTGCCAAGCAGCGTGGGTAGTGTCTGCCCCTCGACTTAGCCTCTTGACAATTTAGGCATCGATCGTGGTTGAGGACGAGCATTGCGAGTACCACTAGGCCTTGTCGAAAGGCTACGACTTGGTGTACCGTGTACCTAGTGTCAGCCACCTACCCACGGATTGACGAGGCTTGTCAAATCAGTACTCCCCTTCTAAGTCATCAAAAAGGCTTGTCTCTCTCTTCTCATCACATCAGCTTATGAGTAGGGAGGCTTAATTGGTAATGAACATGGATATCTTTATCAGATTTATCAATTCGATCAAACTCTTTTCGAACGGTGGATCCCTTTTTGGTCAAATCTTCATACTACAGTTGACAGCATCCATCATGATAGGATGAGAAAAAACTGACTTGAAGCATAGAGCTGTTAGTTCATGACCTAGACACTGTATAGGTGTACTGGGGGCGGATGTTGGACCTTTTACAGACAAGTGCATATTTGTGGTGGTGGGTGTAACGTTGTGGCTTTCCCCTAGACTCGATTTTTTCAGCGCTTCGACGCACAGCGAAATGAAGCGCGTAATGCGAAACGTATGCAATGCTTAATGATGCGCGTAGTGACTTAATGTGCGTGAATACTGCCTGGCACTGCGGCAGTACGTTGTGAAAAAAAAATATATGACCACTGGTGTATTGATCTGATCCTCCATTCATGGTAACACTTCACTGTGAGAGTCTGAATGGTTGATCCATTCAAAATTTACTATTAAAATAACGTTTTCAGTTTCAGCACTTTTACCTCCCATTCTTAGATTTACTGCAGAAACTAAACGTGTAATGTCACGCATAGGTATTTGCATCTCCGAATTATTTTGCTTTTCAAGGTCGACTAGAGACGTTTCGCATGATTCAGTGTAACACAAATTTTAACAGCTTGTTGCATACGTCATCATTAAACATCAAACTTCAAGATCAAACAGCAATCGTTTTGTTCATGAGAAATTGCCTTGAAAGTGTTTCTGAACAGGAAAATTAAGACATAATGGCCCTAATCTCGATTCCTTAAATCGGACTAGCAGGCATTTTTCGCTGCGTTGCTACTTCCTAGTGGGGTCACGTGTCCTTTATCTGACGTCGGTCACTCTACTGACTTCTGATTGACCCTTTAATCGAGCCATTATTATTGTGACGGTATTGGCGACGCCAAAAACAATGTCAGGTTGAATCATGGACACAGACGTTCAAGCTAGGCAACAGCCGATTCGTATCTATGGGACTAAAAGGTTGTCGCTGCCATACTGGGTCAATGTAATTCGTAGAAAATTTGTCACGGATCCAATTTTAGACTCGTCTGCCCCCCCCCCCCCCCCCCGAAATAGATATCAAATCGAACCCGTACTCACTCGTATACTTAATCATGCTTCCTATCGCTCTCAAATTTGTAAGGAAACATCCTTCTCTTGGACAATATCCTATAATTTGATTTCTTCTGGACTAAATTATGAAGATGTCTACCAAGTGTTATGACGGTCAACAAGCAAAAATAAACCTATTCACCACCAAATCTTGACTCTGCAAAGTGTTCGTGACCCGAACCTACCAAATTGAATCTCTCTGAGTATGGACTGACATCGGGCAAGAATCCTGTTATATTGCATGACGGGCAATATTGATCAAATGTTTCCTGTCACATGACACGTCATCTTGTCATCATTGCGTGCTATACACTTGTATGTAGACCCGAGCTGGAGACAAATAATCAGCATCCTACGTGTTTGTGAACGGCAACGGCAAGTCACTGATTGAAATCTAACCAAATTTTCGCCCTCTCCAAACTAAATCTAATCACACTCTAGTACAGCTCCGCAAACTTAGCTACACTGTTTGTTTAGATTCCGCCCCCCCCCCTTCCGTGTTGCCAAGATTCCTTTTTTAAATGCTCTTCTGCATGACAATAACAGTAGATATCCATGTTGCGAAGCCACACGAGCAGCAATATGGCATTGAATAGAAATGGGTATCCAAACAAAGGTCATGTCCGTTTTCTAACACATAACATTTTAACAATTACAGCACACATGACAGTTAGGAGTATATTAGACGTCTTACTTTTATCCACATTTTCAGCCATGTTGCATCTTAATTTTTCTACCTAATAAATGTTGAACTGCATTATTTTATATTATGTTTTTTTTTAATGCTACGATTTCGAAAGCTTATGTGACATCTTGTGCAGTATTTTGATAATGTGCAGTCAAGAAAGCCTTAGAGTTCTCAAAGATCCTAAATATCGTGAAGGAAAGAGGGATGGGGTGCTAAAATCACTAGGAACTACTGATACAACCCTATTTAACCATCCTCACATATACATGATGATGATGGTGATGATGATGATGATGATGATAACGATGGTAATAGTGATGAAGATGATGATGATGATGATGATGGCTATGATGATGAAGATGATAATGTTGAACAGCACTTACATAGTGACATTTATCTATATAGAACATTCAAAGGCGTCCAGCTTGATGATGATGGTGATGATGGTGGTGATGATGATGATGACGATGATAATGATGGTGATGATGATGATGATGATAATGATGATGACGATGGTGATGATGATGATGATGACGATGATGACGATGATGGTGATGGTGATGATGGTGATGATGATGATGATGATGATGGAGATGATAGTGATGATGATGATGGTGGTGATGATGATGATGGTGATGATGATGATGATGATGGTGGTGATGATGATGATGATGACTTCTTGTGTAGCGCCGATATCCGCCTTTGAAGGGCGCTTATGGCGCTATAGATGTAGAATGTCTTAATTTCAACTGTTCAGTCAATATCATAATCATATTGGGACATAATTATGATCCTCCCACTATACTGCAATCCCTCATCTACGAGTGATGAGTAAGCAGATATTATATCTTTGAAGTAGGTATGAGCAGTTAAAGAAGTGGGAGGAATACTCCTATCTTCGACGATGTCTTGCTTTGCATCGTAATTGGTGTTTAACGATTAGCATTTCGTCGTAAAATATACGAAACAATTTTGTCGTGAGAAAAATGTTTGCGATACTTGAGTCTCATTACATGACACAGCTCCTGTTAAGTATTTGAGCTGACAGTGTGTAGCTGCTTCGTTAATCATCACCCTCTCTTTAATGGCCATAGATAAGAGACACATCCGGCTCATTGCGTGTTGGGGAGGAACGCTGCCTTAGACGTCGATGCTCTATCGGTCGTTTTTAGTAAATTGGTCGTGACAAGCAGCTCTGTGTGGCAGCATAGAAAATTGTATGATGATCGCGTTTGCATCTCCACAGCAAAAATAGCTCTACACGGATGAAGCATCTGTGTATAATGAGAACGATCACCGGATACATAATTCATGTCTTCCTCTTTTTTCCTGCAAAAAGTATTTCACCTGGTAGCCTGTATCGTAGAGTATCCATGACTATACCCCAGGGAACTGACGTCTATTATTCAGCAATCTAAACCCGATACACAAGACAAACAAGCATGAGATCTTGCAAAATAATGATTCCGAGGACAACGTGAATGCAATTGTTAGGGTGTGATAGATGCATCTGGGACGGAGTTCTTTGGGTCATCTTCTGAAAAGCGGAGATAGATAAACCCGTCGCGTTTGAGTTTCGATGAACCCCGAAATGGATTTAACCAAGTACAGCAAGAGCGTATAAAGGCCCAGTGCCATATAAGGATGGTGACTGGGAACTTGAAAACAGATTCGTAGTGAGAGAGATACATGGAAAGGGATAAAAACACATACATCATAATTTCTATACACCTACATAATATACTTTCCCTGAATAGGTCACTAAAGTGCCAAACATCACCTTGCCTACTCCGATTATTATGGCAGTTAAGCAAACATCACCTAGGTTATTTCTCTGCTCAGTAAAACCCTTATGGTGGTCCCACTTAAATATATATCTTTTATTATAGACAGTTATGGGTGAACTTGACTACATCTTGGCATATTTACATTTTATCCTGTATACCAACTTTACCCGATGCTGCTCAGGGGCCGAAGGGTTAAGATGACCACGACTAAGTTTTAACACAAAATGGGAACGATTGATCTCACCGCCCTACCTTCAGGTCGAATAAAAAGAAAAGAAAAGAAAGCAACGAATTAACGACTGATCTGGCAGTCGTGCCGCAGGAAAACACTACACAGACATCTTTGAGGTCAAGACAACATTGATATCATGACGGCTGAAACCGAACAAACACTAGGGTAACATAAAACAATCAAGTACGATAACAATCCTTATTAAACAATATTTCCCGTAAGATCCTCTCCGTGTATCCTCCCTGGACGTCTCCTATACGACACTACTCCTATACAAAATAACCTTCCCTACAAAATACCTTTCCTACAATTTATCCTTCTTACAAAATACCGCTCCTACACGTTATCCTCCCTACAAAACACCTTCCTACAAAATACCTTTCCTACAGATACCGTTCCTCCAAAATACCTTTCCTACACTTTACCTACTTATACCTTTCCTTCAAAATTCCTTTTCTAAAACATACAGCTTTCCTAAAAAAATGCCTTCTTTTACGCGACATCTTTCCGACACGATACACTTCTCAGTGGCGGATCGGGGGGGGGGGGGCGCAACCGGCGCACGCCCCCCCCCCCCCCATTTATTTTTCGTAAAAAAAAAAAACCCAAGAGAAATAAAAAGAAATAAATGAAATGAAACCCAGAAGTGGCACCTGAAATATTAGTTGCGCCCCTCCCCCCCCCCTTTTTTTTTTTTTTTACAGAATTCCTGGATCCGCCCCTGCTTCTTATATGATACTGAATATTTCTTTGACAGAATCACTTAAATGTGCAACAGGTTTGAGCACAAGGCACTCTGAAAAAAAAATCTGATGCCGGAAAAGAAGAAATGGTTCTCTACAGATCCAAAAGAACGTTTGAGACTGGGAGCGCTGGGTTCTACACTTCTACGACCGCTTAATATGTTCCAGTTCTGCATCAATGAATTGTGACATAGCCCCGGGCAAAAATGATTTTCTCAAACTTTCGCGATGCTATAATTTTATCCATTTTGTACTGAGATCAAACTGCACCTGTTGAAGGTTGTTGAACCGGATTCCTTCACTCAGCTATCAGACATTACCAGCTGCTGCAGACAAAGCCTCTAAATTCCATATTTTGCAATCCAAACCCCACTGTGATTCGTCTGAATTCCACATCTTCCCAACGTCCCGTCTGGCTTCAAATGTTCGGGTTGTATATATAGATATACGAAGCGGAAATAAGTTGGGGTTTTTTTCGGAGCAGAACGATCTTGTTTCTTTTTTGCTCACGTTTGTCTCGTCTGGCTCTGCACGCCACGTGGCGAAACTGGCAAGAGACAAGGTAAAAACCTACGAGAAAAGTTTACCGAAAATTAAATCAAATGGCAGACGATATCTGTATGAACGTCTCAATTTCTTCGCAGCATGCCCGGGGGCAGAAACACAGATCAGTAATATACCATCATGTTTGTTTCTTCTTCTTTTTTTTTCTTCTCGTTCTTCTTCTTCTTCGTCGTCGTCCTCTTCTCCCTTGAAGTGACATTTTGACCCAGTTTCACATATTTTGCGAGGCATATAGAGCTGTGTGTTCTGTCTCCATGATCCATCAAGCAAAATTGTCAAGTAGATGTCTGTGGCACCAAAAATTTTCTTTTGGAGTAGGCGCAACCTTACACAAGATGAATACACAGAAAGCGATCATACAAATTGTTTAAGAAGACGAATTCAACACGTCACTATGACACAAAACCTCTATTCGGTTAATATTCTGGTTCAAGTATCCATACCCCTATTGTGAAAAACTAAAACAAAATCTTCTAAATCGAGGACAACTTTGTGATAATATGGATAGAATGATAAATAAACGAAGATTTAATTATCTTCTTTGTGATCTCAGAAGAGAATATGAGTCTCTAACCAAAAAGAAATATTGATCTTTTTTTTTTTAAATCAAATGACGTCCGACCCTACGACTTTTACCGTGTCGAACCTTTTATGATTATAATATGTTTGCGATTCGTTTTGTTCACTTTTTTGTTTGTTCGTCAGTCTTTCTTGGTAGCCGAGTGACATCGGGTGATGACTTAAATTGTGAAGTCATGGTTTTTGACGGTTTCCTGTGGCATATTTCCTCTCGTTAATTCATGATCACGCTTGACATTTTTTTCCGAGACAATACGATACAAGACTATTTGCTCCTTTCAAAATCATTGAAAAGTAATAATACGGCATTCAAGATCATTGAAAAGTAGGCCTATATGGCATGAAAATGATAACATTTGCCAGAGATTTGATAAGAAATTGATTTAGTTTCTAGGGGTATATGTACAATATAATGCTGAGTTCGAATACATGTATTACTCAAACATACGACCTGTCGACACCGAGCATCTGTCATTGCGTAATATGGGTATATATTTCTATCTCTTTCTTCTTCTCCAACCTTCTTATGTACAACTATGATTATAATGTATGTTATTCTCTTTATAATTATGTCCCTCTGCGCCTCAGAATAAGCTACTAGATAGATGGCGCATTACAAATATGCTGTACTTATTATTATTATTAATATTATTATTATTATTATTATTATTATTATTATTATTATTATTATTATTGGTATCTCTATCTTCACAAGATATCTCTTGGAGATTAATATCACGTCAAGTTCCATCCTGGAACCTTAGACTTCCAGTACTTTTCTCAGGATTCGTGCCGTCCCCAGCAATGCTGCTTTTTGGAGCGTTTGCACTCGATCTGGCACACCAACATCGTCCAAGTGCCGTCGCAGCTGCTTTGGCGTTATTCCGAGTGCTCCAACGACAATAGGGATCACCTTCGTTCTCATATTCCACAGGCGGCGAAGCTCTCTGGCAAGGTCTTGGTACTTCTCTATCTTTTCCTTCTCCTTCTCGGCTACTCTGCTGTCTCCCGGTACCGCGACATCGAGGATTGTGCACATCTGTCGAGCCCTTTCTACGACGATGATATCCGGACGCCTGTGCTGGATGACATTGTCAGTTTGAACATCGAAATCCCACAGGATTTTAACTTGATCATTTTCAGAAACTTTCTGTGGTTCGTGCATATACCATTTGCTCTCACATGGTATTATTATTATTATTATTATTATTATTATTATTATTATTATTATTATTATTATTATTATTATTATTATTATTATTATTATTATTATATTATTATTATATGGTTATCTGAACATCGTTTAATATTTTCTCCGGTTAGAATTGTTGTTATTTCTCATTTGTGTCGTGTTCCCACTATCAAGATTAACGCCGCAATTGAAGTCGTAGTCTTAATGGTGGAGTATACAACAGTGGCGATCTTATCAGATCTTATCAGATCTTGATGTCAGTTGTGTCAATCGTGTTGATCGTATACTACAAAGGAAAAATTTGGACGGTTCAAAGATTGTCTATGATCAACATTATTTATCGTCAATGCACAAATGAAGAGTCTTTAATCATAACATCAGATCATACTGGATCGTGATAAAGTACGAAAGTTTGTATCCAGTAGTACAGCTGCTTCCAAATCGGTGATCGCGACCAACCTTGGACAAGATAAATAACACGAGACGCGCTGCGATCTCCCATGATTTGTAACGATATGTGGCCCCCTGTAGAGAACCATTGCTCACGACCTCACACAAATGACTCACGAGGAGATACGCGTTGATACGAGTTGATACGAGTAGATGCGAGTCAGACGAGTAGTCACGCTTTTGCATGGACGCTTACAAATTCTTACGAGTTCTTGCGCCAACATGCACACGCTGGGGACAAAATTGAATGCGCCTTATTCTACGCTTGAAGAGAGCACTTTCAACGAATGGCTAGTAATTATTGAAGCCTTCGAGGTATGCCACCAAAGGCATCAGAGGACTAAAGGGAAAGGGAAGGGTTATCCCGCCCCTGAGCCTCAACCAGCCCAATCAGGGGCGGCACCAGTGGAGGCAGAAGTGGCGGTGGCGACCACCCCACCCAGAAAACGAAGAGAAAGTAAAGAGTAATTACTTTTATTGAGCGAAATGAAGAAATCGTTTAGTTTCTTGTGAGAAATGAGGTCCTCTATATCAAATGTGGGTTCCAAGAATGTCACCTATATGAGGGCGGCCTATAGGCATTACAAAAAAAAAAGGAAACAAACTTCTACGATCGCAGATAAGAACGGCCAATCGTGGCGCTCGTAACGGATTGCACAAAAGTAGGAACCTACATTACAAAAATATTAGTCACAAATTACTATTGACATGATAAAGCTGTCTACGTCTTTTCGCGTTTGTTCATATGTGCTGCCCTTGTCATAACAATCATAACAATCCTCATATGTGATTTAACAAAATTATCACTGCTAGATTTCAATTTCATTTTGTATGCACTTCTCAATTTTGACTACGTTTATCAGTCGTCGTGGTTGACGAAATTAATATTCTTGTCACAGTTAATAGGTTCAGCTACAGTGCCGGTCTATTTGTCTATACTATATCTGTTAAGGAAAGAAAATTCAGATTCTTCAGCCCAATACAGAGAACAACTGCCAGATACAAGGTGGAGGTATATGAATCAATTTATTCGTCTGTGATCTACAGCTCTCAAAAGTTCAAGTCTTTGGGCGTCAAAACCCTTTAGTGTTTATGTCCTAGAGGAAACGTCTTTCTTCGATAGTTTATTTGTTTTTGCTTTTATTTCTTGTTTTTTGTTTTTTGGTGGGTTTTTTTTTTGCAAAATTTTTGTACATTTTTAGAGGGCGGCGAGATGGCTCAGTCGGTAGCTTATCGGCCTTTCAATCGAATGTCTTGCGTTCGGGTACTGGTTCGAATCTAAGTGAGTCTACACTGAGCAATGTTGTGTGTTATCATACCATCTGGTGCAGGCAAAACAGTCTGTCACTTGGATAGGACAGAAAATGGATCGAGGTCCCGTGTGTGACAGAGTCACATCCCGTGCACATTAAATGGATTGGAAAGTATTGATTGAGGTGAGGATTCAGCTTTTGATTTTTTTTTTTTGTGTGTGTGAGATACTTACAAAACCTTTAAAGAACATACAATTCTAAGAGGAATTCAAAGTTTATTTGACGACAATCGGTTTTGAAATGGTGGAGAGATCAAAAAAAAAAATCAAAGCAAAACAAAGCACTCCTAATAAAAGGTGGGTCCCATCTTTTTAGGATAGCTTTGTTTTGATATCTCAGCTATTTCAAAACCCTTTTTTTAATCAAAATGAGTGGTAAACTTTAATCTTCTCTTAGAATTGGATGCTCTTTCATATTTCATAAGAGGTTTCTGATTATCACCACCAAACAACGTTGGAAACCTGAAGCCCCATCTCAACCGAAAATGTATCATCCTTTTAAAGATCCCCCGTCATCCATTCACAATAGGGAGCTTTAGATTTTAGACGCGCGGACGTTCAAAGGGGAAAAACATGGTCTGAGCGTGCGCAGTAACTTGACGTGCGCTATTGCGCATGCTCAGATCATGTTTTTTTTTTTCCCCTTTGAACGTCCGCGCGTCTAAAATCTAAAGCTCCCTATTGTAAAGAGCAGGGTGTATAAACTCGATGAAGTGGTCCACCGCAAGTACTCACAACAGGGCACCGTTTCATGAAAGTTGTCAGCGCTGACAAGTTGTCAGTCACTGACAATCACCATAGTAACAGTCAGTGACCAGAGCATCTCAGCCAATCAAAACCAAGGATTTTACTGAAATTGTCAGAGACTGACAACTTGTCAGCGCTGAATAAATTGATGAAACACCCTCCTGGACTCCATGATACGTAGACCTGCTATAGTACAGATGAATATGGGCTATCCAGCCATCTTCTCAGATGGAAAAAAGAAAACAAATAAACAACAAGCACATTATATTTATTTCGAATGCAAATGCACTAGAGTCCATACACCTATACATTAAACCAAACATATTGCGTCCGCTATACCCAAGTCGCAACCCGAGTCATGCATTTCTACGGACCTGTCTTCTTTTCAAATTCATCTGTTACAAAGATTGTCATGGAAACGATGACATTTCCCTCACTAAGATAAACAAGGGGCGATGTGAAATGAGGTTAAAGGGAGCAAAAACCAACTGCAAAAGGAAACAACAAAAATTGTAGAGCTCGAATCGGTATTACGTATTGATCTGCTGAAGGGTTTTTGGCCAACAATGTGGAGAATTCATTTCACAATTCAAGGGCAAACACGTGTCTAACTTGAAAGCGGGTTAATTTGAAAGGAGCATGCTTCTGGCCATTCATTGTCATGCAGAATGCTTATCGCCAACAACGGAAGGCTGTAGATTCGCCGGGGCTAGATATAGCAGAAGTTTATGGTTGTAAAGACAGGAAAGGCCTCTTAGAAACAAACACCCCATTGCAGAAAATAGCTTACCGCCACACCGCAGGATGTGTTTCAGTGATAAAGGGACATTGAGCTAATCAAGCGTTCTATTTTTCGAGGGAAGTTTTAACAGCTCCGACCAGTATACAGTCACAAAAGGGCAACCAGTACGTTCGTCTGGGCTGCACGATCAGGTTCTACAGAAAACCAGAATCCACCTTTAAAGGGCTACGAATAATAGAAGTATAAAAGATTTCATTACAGTAGCGTCAGGTGTGGGAGAAAGGTAAACATGCTAGGGTTACCCATTTTTATTTGAAGGTCAGGTTTTTGTCTAAATAATTATCCTTGTTAAAATAAACGATCAAACATACACACACATACAGCACGCACAGACACACACATATCATTTTGAGAGAAGAATTGTAAAATATATATGAAAGGTTTGTTGATGACTCCTTTAATATCACAGAGTCAGTCAACGCAGTGTCCTACGATTATAAAGACCTTTAAATAAAGGTCACCTCTTTCAACTGACTGGTTCTTTGCGTTTCTTCTGATGTACGTGGTTTTTTTTTTTTTGCATGCTAATTATGCATATTTTTTTTTTCAGGAAGGACGTGCAATAAGCTCGGTCATATCATGTACTGGACGTACGGACAGTCACATCTGTTTCATTTCTTTTATTTTCTTCGGTCTGCTTCAATTTACGCAAACATTTCCTTTAACTTCAACTTCGGAGAAGAAAAATGCCACATAACGAAGGATTCGTTACAGTCTCGGCCATACCCGAACCAAATGGGCCCTGTTTACTGATCTCCACCTGTAGAGCGGTCGTGTATTTTCAATAAAAACACACGTACACAGTCGCTCACTTGTTTCAGCGGCGACCTGCCGAACCTTAATTAAGACAAGCTGTAGTGTGTTTTCTACCCTTGAGCTCCCTCGTTACTGTTGAATCAACCTGTGCTCGACCTATGCTTCATGGTTAACGGTCACGTTGACTTTGACCACAGGAAATGTAAACCATGCAAAAAAGTCCCTGAGTAGCCGTGGGTAAAAGTAAAAAGAAAGCGTGAAAATTAAAACATTAGTAAGGTTGTATGCTCAATGGATTGCCGGTCAGAAAACTTAATCAGAATCCAACTTTAATAAACGTACTTACCAGGTCTGCGGGGAGGGGAACCTGTAATGATCACACAGAAAATATGGAGTGTAATTTAGGCTCACTATTTTTGACATGCTTAGAATTAAGATCTTCTTCTTGTTGTTCTTTAAATCGTGTGTAACCGAACAAATTTAGATTTTTTTAAAAACAAATTCCCAGTAGACCTCATTGAATTAAAAGACATGGATTTTCTCACTGACAGAATCAAAGTAATTCACCTGGGGCCTACTTTCTCGTAAACATGTAAAGGAGTGTAAGGAAATAAAAGAATATGATTCTCATTGATCAATAGTCTACTTGAAAGGCTTTGAAATGAAACGCAAACTAAACAAGTCTAATTAATACATTGTCATTGTTAACATAAATCCTCTCATTTGGTTCTGTGTATGGAGACTAGGCCGGCCAGTATGCAGCTTTAATCTGACTGAGAATCAGATGTCGGACTGCGTGTCTTTTCACCCAAGTACAACGTGTTAAAAAAAAAAAAGTCTAGCCTTCGTTCAATGAACCGCTTCCTTTCGAGCGTTTCCTCTGTACACAAATTATTCTTGACGCGTATGACAGATCGTTGAGAGCTGTCGTAACCACAGTTAATACGTGGTGTTAAAGGAACTATGTAATGCTAGCGCATGTTGGCTTGTGTTGCTTCATGAGACCTCAACCTTATTTATGTGGCCAAATTAATTTCTGAATGCGTGTTATATATTTTGTATCAATATTTAATTCAATTCAATAGTTTATTTATTTACATTAAAAAACATGATTCAAAGCGATACAAGTTGTCAATTAGACTTTCATTCATCTGATAAGGACAGTTCGTCGAATACAATATAAAGTATATACAGTTGTATGCACGAATGATGTTAAAAAAAAAATCTTCGACTATTTTTCTTCAGATTCATGATAATGATTTACAAAAGACATTGCAGGGAATCATGCAAGTTATGCTCGGTTTAGGGGAAGGCGCATTCCACTGTCTTTTGTTAATCATACCAGTACTTTAGCAATGATAGACAGATGACGTCACAGGCAGAATCTTGGATTGGAATTTTTTGTGTTCGCATCCAAACAGTATGAAGAAAAACAATAGATAGAAAAAAAAAATTGACACATTTAGATATTCATTCGGCCACAAAAGTGATGATCAATGTATTATATATGAGTCAATACAAGTCAACATGAATTTGCATTGCATAGTTCCTTTAAATCATCCGCTACGTCTCGAAAGCTTGGACATGTTGTGTGGTTTGCACCAGCCGTAGCTCACTGACAAACGGAAGGGACTGATATGACCAAAGCAAATCTCACGATTGTTTTACTGTCAAAGAAAAATTTCCCACAGTAATGGGGTCTTGGTGAAACCAACAACAATGCATTTTATTGTTTGAATCACCATTGCTGATTGGAGACTGAAAACGAAAATAAAACAAATTTCGGCAATCGACCCAAAAGTTTGTTTCCAGGTCAGGTCGGGCTTGGCGTCTGGTGTGGTTTGGTTCGGCGACTCATTGTAAAAACCAACGCTGCATCGAATGTGCCAATTATGCAATTATGAATGAGACAAGCAGCAAATATCCTGGACACGGAACATCCCTCTTCTATGAAAAAAAAAGCAAGAATAGTTGCTTGAGGCAAGGAAAACATGCCATTGTGTTCAATGGTGTAAGTTTGCTCTCGTCACTTCCTCTAGGAAAAGAGAATGACAGTTGATTCAACGTGCTTTTTACAGTGTGATCACTGAGGTATCAGCTCCATGGTCTGATAAAGAAAAGTGTTTTCTTTTTCTTCCCTGAAGTGATGTCTGTACAGCTGCACACACACACATGCTGTCAGACAAACAACCATACAAATCGTATATTTATGATGATAAATGACAAAACAGATACAAACGATCTACTAAATGGGTTGTCTGTTATATCGGTTCCAGATTTAGAGTGGAAGAATTCCAAATATTCACATATCGAAAAGGTGGAGTAAACTTTGAAAGAACTAAAGGCCTGTGCATTGGCTGCATTGTGAACTCAAAAGGTGTAGCCTGTACACTGAAAAGCTTGTTGGCTCAAAGACAGTCTCAAAGACCCAATAGGTATCACACTCAAGGGCGCACGTACACAAAGACATGGGCACTCAAACGCTACAGGTACGCTGGAATGCTAACACACTCATAGGCATTGTATACTCTCAAAGGTAGGTAGGGCCTAACAGTCTAACCTGTCTTAGCGGTCACCTGTCTGTAGAAGTCAACTGCCGCATACGGCCCCTAACCCCCCCCCCCCCCGAGAAAAGCCATGTTAAAGACCCTGTTTATAGCTGCCATCTGTATTTAACGGCCACTTTTCCATCTCCCTCAGGTTGCCGCTATAGACAGGTTTGATTGTACATGTGTAACGGCATATACACGTAATAAGTATAAAGATGCATACAATAAGAAAGACGTGCTTTCAAAGGCATATAAACTCAAAAGCATGGTATATAATTCATAGCATTGAAAATTTATACGCTCGAAAGGGTAGACAAGGAAAGAAATAGAAAAGTTACAGGCCTATGAAAATTACCATCTTATTTATTATCAGAATAGCTAAAAGATGTCCTTTCCAGGGAAAAACCATGAACTTTAAGAGTTTCTTATCATTCTAAGTGATGTAATTGGTGATGTGATGTAAACATATTGCCTGGTGTCACTATTACCTACACACAGACAAGAAGACGTGTTATTCATTATGAGTCAAACTAATACTTCATCATGCACACGTGACCTCTAAAAAGGGCTTCTACTGCCTATGGGACAGGCCTAATATCATGTGACAGGCCTGATATCACCTGACACATCTCCCTAGATATCTACACCATGAGGAAATGCCGACAGTCTGCTTGTCGGGACATCCGGGCACTTACGTGTGCATTTGCCGACTTCGTTCCTTTTCCAGCCGTAGCAGCAGTCACGTCGGAAGGCCCCGTAGCGGCAGAGGACGTTCCGGCCCGACGAGGGCTGGTAGGATGAAATCGCGTTATTCTGTGGCCTCGAGAAGTAGGGTCCTCGGTATCGCTGTGATTGGTGGATGAAACCCCTGAGAGGGAGAGAAGCAACAGGTGGAAGAAAAGAATGAAGTGACGTCACAGGACCGTGAACAAACTTTGAGCAACTCACAGAAAGGTTCTGCCGGGTTGATTTTTTTTCCCTAATTAGGAATTGACATTGCAGGATAGTTGGACACATTGAAATGCAACTGGAATAGTACTCTAAGCAGAGTTGTTTTATTCTTAACACAGCGGGTACACATGAAAGTACATTTAATTTTCGATATCATATTCACAATACTGACACAAACATTGAAAAATGCAAAATCTAAATCGAAAAGGATGAAAGCAGCTCTTCCTCGGACTTCTGACAAGATGACATCAGCATTAATTGGTTATCCAAACATACAAGGTGCATGTTTCACAATACATTCATTGTAAAGTATAGAGCGATCGATGTACTAATATTGTCTCCATTAATCAAACGCAAAGATTGAAGTGGCACCGGAATGTGTCAAATGAGTTGCGAGTTGCTCTCCAATACTCTCTTACAATTCTGTACTCCCTGTTTTTGTTTCCCTGGTGGGTAGATAAGACACATGTTTCGAAGAGCTGTCATTATATCATAATTATGCACATTCTCTCTGAGATACTTTGAACAAGTTCCTCTAGCTTGGGTTACTAGCACCCCGGAAATGGTCATATTACTTCATAGTGGGTTACACGATCATGTGTAAGACTTCAAGCTGTCTTCTGCAGTAGTCAGTATCAACCATGTCAACTATATAAAGTTCAAAAAGTCGTTGACAACGTCAGCGACGCAGACGCGTAACCAATCCCTCTTAACAGACCGGAGGACCTCTTCTGTCCCTCGATAGAGCAGTTTCATCTCGTTCCGCCTTATCATTTCATCCTTCCCGTATTGATGAGAGATAAGTGGAGCTGGATTCGCCGCACCGTAAACGGCTAGTCTTTCGCTAATCGACATCATTATTCCGTAATTCAGTCCCTCCGACAGCGATTAGTTGATTACATCAGCAGTCAGGATACAAGCCGCACGGAACATTTTGGTCTCAGTCGCAAGATAATATGCTAAGCAGTACATGACCTAGACAGTTAATATCTTACATCAAGGATGTATTATGGAATATAAGTCATAATGTGCCTGATGACGATATCTAAGGTTTGATTAATATTCCTCAATGAGGTTCTGTCATTTGGATCATTGTCTTGTTATATAGGAAAGGAGACTCCATTTTTCCAGCCAGGCATGTTTTCGGCTAATCATGCCTTCATGCCGAAAACTGGTTTTCGTGTCAACAGAGGGGAGATAATAAACCAGTTTGCCGAAGTCCAGCAGTGGGGAATTAGATTTGAAAAGTCTGACGTAAGGTTTGGTGCATATACCATTCACTAATTCACGTTCGCGGTGAAATAGAGACGGTCACTTTAAACCCCACTAAACCTTAGTATCATAACATGGCTGCCGATTTAGAGTGGCAGCAATCCAAAGTGTCCTCAGATCCAGTGATTCTTTAAATCAACTTATTGTTAGCATTGGGTATAAAGATAAACACAACAAGAAATTCCTAATGAAAATTCACCCCCACATTCTACGAAATCAATTCAAACAGTAATGGTATTGCCTTCAGATTTTATTCTAAAGATGAGAGCTATGTTGAGTGTCGTTTCTCTTAAAGACCTCTTTGATTTTTATTCTCCATCTAAAAGCATTACTTTTATACTATGTAGTTTGCTAACAGAACCAAAACTTGGTATGACATGTATCTCGTTTCAACATCTGGGGAATGTTGTTCTTGTAATTTCTTTGAAATTTTTATTTTCCACTCGCAGAACCATGGTTTATGCCAGGAAATTACTCTAGAATGAAACAGTCGACATGGCAGGAAGGAAATGCGCCATAAGTCAATTAAATAATTACAGACTTTAGTAAAAAAAAAAAATTAATAAATAAAAATAAAAATAAAAATTAAAAAAAAAATGTATTTTTGCAATGTGTCAAGAAAATGTCAAGACATGCTTGCCTGTTGAAGTTTCACGCTAGACAGAGAGACATGCACATTCAGAGCTAAACAAGAAAAACTCACAAATTGAAATCAAGGAAAGAGAAACCGCTCTAACTATACACCTCGGTGTGAAAAAAGAAAAGAAAAAAAGCGGCATTGCATTGTAAACGCCTGCCCTTGTCACGCTATAATTCCTAGTACATTTTGTCCAATTCATTCTATCATCTTTACAAGGAATTACACGGTTGTTGTGAAATGGCTCCTTGCTTTACGTTGTCAATATGCACTCAGTCTCTCTTGTCAAAAAAGATTAAAAAATGATATTTCAAAGCCAAGGCTTTTGCACGCACATCGTCGCACACACATAATATGCGAGTTTCAGGTCATTTACAAGTGCCTGACTTCACGGATGAGTTGAGTAAGGAATCACATCAGTCCATTGTGTGTTTCCTGAACAGTCTACAGTCTAGATGATAACAGGAAACATTAGAGACGGCCACTCTCACAAGTTAATCCTATGAACATTTCCGCTTGAGAAGTCACAAAATTACTTCATATCAGAAATTGTCGTGTTTTCCTTTCGTAACAATAAAACAACATAACACTTTTTTTTATCTTGTCTATCAGTGCAGCAGTATTCGGGTTCAATGTATAGGATTTTTAAGCTTTCTTACACGAAGGGGAGCATTCATTGTATTGCATAATGAGAGATCTACGACCACATCTCTGTACGATGGATTGTCGATTTCTCTTCGTTACATGTGTTGGATAACCACGCATAAATTTTAAAGGCTAGTTTATCAATGAAAAAGAGCTTGTGTGTAGTTGTCATGGTGATTTACAGTAAGATTACATTTCTTGATATAAATGGTGGATGGTGCAATCTATGATAAAGGTAAATGAAAGTTGATTCAACGTCAAGTCCGCCTTCTCTGATTAAAATTGGGCTTCTAGCTATCATTCTATACCTCTTTACACTATGGACGTACAAGTACCTCCATGTTTACACTCCACGAATTTTCCCCTTGCGCTCTCATTGTGTAAGCTTATAGAACTTGTGAAATTGATGTCAATCTTAATATTGGCTACTTGGCAAACATGTCTTAAACCATGTTGTAACTTGGGTATATGCTATGATATCAATGCATTGATTGATTGGTACAATATTCACTCTGCTATACAGGTATATACCGGCTTCATCTCGCAACGCAGCATTTCTGATAGTCAAGAAATCGATGTTGGAGGATGTGGACCGCAGCCGCCACTTAAATTGTTGGCGTAAAAATTGACCTTCTGTGCCGGTTTCGTGGATTTCTTTATTTCTGCAACGCGGGAAATGTATCTGAGCGTGTTAATTTGATTGTGAGCCTTTTTTTTTTTTACTTCAACTCTACGTTGAAATACGTGAAAATCTAGGCTCGCATATTGTAGAACCGAATGGAGCTGCATTTTATTAGCTGTACAAATAGATATGCAGATACTATGATAAGGACAGGATTGATAGTGCTTTGCGTGGAAACAAATGACTTGAAATAATACTATCATGCCATTGTTAGTATGAGTGTGCTATACACGAAAATATACTGTTTTAAAACCTCAATTCCATTATGATTTTGTTTTTCTGTGTGGATGGGGAATTAATTTTCCTAATTGACCTTGCATTCTACCAGTGGGAAGTCACAAGATATATATTATTGTCTGTTCTCGCTGGCTCATCACTTCCATGTATCTTACGTAGTTTTCTCACAATAATAACTCAACCTTCCCTCAGGATTCTTCACATCTACTATAGACATGATCGTTTGATATTCATCTCAGTCCAACTAGTAGAACAAGGAAATGTTGCAGTGTTCAATACCAGTACTTGATATCAATCCGTATTGTACATAGATTTCAGCCGTACACTTTCTTTCTTAAGGATAAAGTCTTTTTTTGTTGAGACTTATCATGGCTCCCTTCCAATCTGAACTACTCTGATTTAAGTTCAGGAGTCAATTATGAAAGAATTCGCTGCAGATGTTTTCCAATCCGATATGATGTATATTATGTACAATATCTTCATTTGTTTTTGTTTTTCCTCCTGAAACTGTTATTATGTGGAAAACTCATTCAAAGTCTTATAAATGTCAGGGCATTTGCTACGTTCGTATGTTTCGGTATTGCGTTTGGAGCAGCCGACATTTCGCGTCACAAAGGATATACACTCCCTCCAACCTTTCTCGAGGCACACTAATGAGCATCTACGTTGAACAAAAGATTGAATGTCCCAAAGAAATTGTTCAATATAAAATGATATAAAAAATCAATATCCAGCTTGCAGAAACGTGGCATTTAGGGAACAAAAGGGCATTTTTTCTGTTCTTTGTCAAAGCTCATTTAATTGTACACATGTCCCTGGGCACCTGACGTTTTGGAAACACCCGTTTCATCAAAACAAAATAAAACAAAACAAAACAAAGCAAAACAACAAACTGGCTGAATCACCCTTGGATGTCCTTTTAAAGATGCGAGTGCCGTTGCCATGACAATAGCTACCCCCATATTTGCCTAACGTACGTTGAAGCATACTCTAAGGTAATGAAACAATGACCAATTTATATGTTTACTCCAAATTGTTTTAAAAGGGCAATCTCATTCCGTGACCATCGAAAATCAGCTTTCTATTTTTAATTATCTTCTTTAAGACAATACATGAGCTTCCATTGGACATACACAAAAGTTGATAATGATAGAAAATCTGACTGGAAGTACTGAAATATACTTAAAGTGTAAATAAAACGCCGAGAATTAAAATGAAAGGATGTTTAAAAATACTATCATGTTTGTAAATGTAAAGATTTACTAGTGTCATTGTCAACGAAGTTCAGCTATGATGAAAGCAGGAACTTCTAGGAGTGTAGGTTATTAAACATGAAATTCCCTTGGCTTGTGATAGCTAGTGATTGCTTACTAAGTTGGACAAGTTTCTCAGAGGGTATGTAAATGCTGCGATTCCACGTACCTTGGTAGGTGGCAGCGTACAAGTGAAATATCTGACAAAAAAAAATAAACAAAAATCTCCGACGAGACCTACAGACGAGTGACCAAATAAGGAAGAAATGTTATTTTGCCTAAATAAAAGATACGCTCATCACGCTGGATTGGTGTCTTTGTGAATGAAGGTTAATCAATTAAAGTTATGCATATCAGATGACTCTAATGTTTACTTCACAGCGAGCTACTAATAGAAAGAAACGCGTATGTATAGTCTTTGTGGAAAATTCACAACCGAAGTTGAATTTCTCTGTCTTGACGAACACACTTTGAGGTTCTCATCACAGAAAATGTAATCAGGAGCGCAAAGATTGATACTCTGCGCAAAATTAGACAGCAGCAAAGAAACACCCCATAATTCATCTCTCAGTTGCCATGGTAACATCGTCTACATGATTTCCCACTTGCTATGCAAGTCAGATGGCAGATTGTCTCCGCCATGTCTCTACAGGAGAAGAAGTCATAAATTTGGACAGTCCAGTGACATAGAGATAGTAGGGTGGCGTGATGAAATACATCGGGTTTATTGAGGACATAAATTCTGTCAGCGCCCGTTTGAAAGACTACCAGTTTGCCAGGGAGTATGAGGCTCCCATTGCGTCAAAAGTGCGTTCGTACTGTGTGCTGAAATGTTGATGATGATTTAAAGGGTATATATATCTACTCTTACGAGCAAATACTACTCGAGACTCGAGAATCGTAGCCTTCATGGCTGTGTTTAAACCTGGTGCGCCAGACAGAATAACTCACTTATATGTAATGAAACACACAGTAGGACTGAATCTGCGCCCATTACATTCTATTATGAACATGTGATGAATTAAGTGCACTTTGCACGTGAATCACATCCCCATTTTATGAGGCTGTTATAAAATGGCTTATGTCCCTTCGTGCATGCATTCCCTTTAAGATTCCATCCATATCCTAGAAGGCATGAATGATTGAGTGTGGAAGGGGTACCAATAATGTTAGCATTCCTTTCCCCCATTGAAGGAATGTTCTGAGCCACGCCACAGTGATCATACCGTCAAACCGTGTGACATTGGACCAGTGTAGCTGTGAGGTCCTCAATGGAATTTTCTTGATATCTTCGGCAGATATGAAAGTACGCTTCAGACATACAACTGCCTTGTGTGAGAGAAAGAAAGAAAGAGAGATAGATTGGAGGTCTGTGGAGGAGACAGAACGACAAAAAAAAAAGAGAAGAGAACGATAGAAAGATAGGTGGATGAAAAGGGTAGAAATGGAGAAAGGACTAGAGGCATTAGACATCTCTTCATAGAATGGCACAGGTGAGTTGGGATAGATGAAAAGGAATAAACTAACCCACCAACAATACATAATACAGACAAGATTTAGGTATTCCTTCGAGTGTGTACATTTTCTGTATTTCTTTTTTGTACTTTTGTGATGCATGAGTGTGTGTCTATAAATCATTGGTATGTGTATTGATGTGCATGTGTGGTATATTCATTGTGTGTGCTCAAAAGAACAAAAGCGATACGTTGCATTGGTATGGGAGGGAAAATAGAAACCTGACTCGGACAAAACAGAGAGACGAAGCCTGAATGAACCAGAAGGAGTTAAACAAAGAGGAGGAAGCAAAGGTCAATGGAAAGAAGGAAGAAAGGAGAAAGATGACTAGAGGAAGTAACTGAATATAATTTGAGGAAACTGATGGAAGTGGTGGTGGTGATGATGATGATAGTGATGATGATAATGATGATGATGATGATGATGATGATGATGATAATGATGATGATGATGATGATGGTGATGACATGAAAGATGAAGATAGATGGAGAACAAATAAGAAGAAAAGGACCTGTAGAAGTAAGGGCGAGGACAAATAATAGTGCGCTCAATTTCGCTAACAGTATGATGATTGCAGAGGGAGAATGAGTTAGCTGTTGTCAGTTTGTTTTTCTCGCACCGAGAAATCAGCCATACTGAATAGCGATAAAGCCTAGATTACTCCTGACATCAACTGGGACGAGAATTATCCTCCAAGAGACGATGTCTTTGTCTCGCACTAAACTGTTCTGACAGACCGCCAGGGACGAGGTGTAAGAAAAGGAAACGAGAGTGAGATTAGTGGGAAGAGAGACGAGTTCCGACGAAGTCTCTGAGATGTGCAGGAGAACTGATCTCAACCCAACGACAGGGAGGAGGGAATCAGTATCGCTTTCTCTTTGTTCAGTACGTGAGTGCATATTGCAAGAAACCAGTAATTACTTTGTTTTCATTGGTATTCTGAAACATTTTAGCAGACCAGCCATTAATCATTTACTGCGGACTGGAGGTTAAACATTTATTTTGACGTGCAATAACACACAGGCTACTCACCCTCTTCTTGATAATCTTTATTTCGCAATTTTTTTTCATTTGTTTTAAGGGGTCGCATTCTCCACTTACAAATATCCATGGTAATCTTTTAATAAGATTATATATTCTAAATAAATCTAACATGTCAGACGTAAAGGAAAAGAAACTACTAAGATCAGAAGAGGAATCTCAATGTTAGGTTATTTTGGATCGTAACAAATCTTTTTTACTCTTAATTAATGTATGATTTTTTTTTTATAAGTAGATAAGCAAAATTGTGTGGATATACAAATATATATATATATATATATATATATATATATATATATACCATATCTATATTATAACTGTGACAAAGATTTGTACGATAGAGAAAAAATTTTGTTGCTAGATATTTAGAGTCAGACGATGATGCAGCGGAGACGTGAGAATCATTCGAAATTGGGGATTTATGCCGCTATTGTGGGAAACAATGAACTTTCGGGAATGCAGAAATATCTAACGAATATAAATAAACTAACTTCAGTAGAGACAAACTGTTTTGTGTTTGACTCAGAACCTACATATGACTAAACCCTGCAGTCTCGGAAGGTGATGATTAAAGTATCAAATAAAAATGAGTCTTGTGTGTATTTCCCTTTTTTTTTTCGACAGCAAAGATAGTCCGGTTACACATCGTTTCATACATTTTTCCATAGACATGTCATACGATGGCACGTGACCATTTACCTCACGCGTGCGATGGACAGCCAAGGCTAGCCGATAGATAAAGCGTTTCCCCTTACACAATTGACGAACCTTGAACGGGACTATCTACGGTATCTTTAGATAGCAGAACAGGAAATTGGTCCAATTGAAAGCAATACGTGCTTCGCTAATTAACCTTTGAGAACATGTAAGATGTCCATTGGGTGAATAGTGCACGCTACATGCGACAAAAATAAGATTTTCTTGAGCCGTGGTAATTGCTGGAAAATAAACGTAATATCCCGCGCACACATACATATATTTAAAAAAAAAAAAAAAAAAAAGATGTTATGTTATTAAGATGACACTGGAAAATTAACTGATGAGATTTAACTTGTGACTCTTTTTTTCATTTGATGACGATTAAATAAAAGACGTAGCTTCCATTTTATTTTTGGATTACAACCAATGCCAGTCAAATTAAGTACAATAACAGTTACTGTGTCACCTTGGAGGAATCCAATAAGATGTAAGCACTCACTTACTGCGAAGGTTAAGTGCAAGTATTGTCATTCAAAATGAACCAATTTCCTATTAAACTGTTCCCAATCATGGTCGTTTGTTCTGAGGTCAGCTTTAAGTTTTCTGATTATAAAAACTGTTGTTAAAATAATTTTCTTTCTTATAGCAAAACCTTAACCTAAAAAAACACACGCGCACACCATAACTTCAACCCTATTTGCCAAAGTGTCGCTGTTCTTTCTCAAATGTGTGGAAGTAGTGTTTGAAAACTGCATGCTGTCTGGAGAAACAAAAACAAATGTCTCTCTTGGTAAATTTGTTTCATGAGCGAGTGAGTGATTCTATCTTTAAGTTGCATTGGTCTTTCCATCAACATCACGAAAAAAGAAAATGGCTTTGTATAGCAGCTTTTGGCTATTGACCATGTAAATTGTCACGACTGCAATGCACGGAGCATGCACGTCACATCAAGCCAAAGTTAGTTTCTATTAAAAGAAAAATCATGACTCAGTGTGAATGAAATCGCCTCACATCACTTTATTCTCTTGCTATAGGGGTTGGTGACTGTGCTCTTGGGTCTACCACACCTGTCGACTGGCGAGAATCTATGGCGTCGCTTGATTTCTCTATGGGTACTCATAAAGGCTCGTAAGCGAAGGCGCTGCGTTTGTGTTTGAAATTCCCCTATACACACGTACATAGAATGTAGAGTGCCTGCATTTCACCCTATAGAGCATCCCTGGGGCACATCTTCTTGGTCAGATAACTATACGGTAGACCTGTTTTGGGACGGGATGTTCATCCTATCTCGATTTGGAAGGGCACCGTGCTATAAAGGTACACGGTAACTTAACAACATACTACGAGGTAACACAGCCGTTGCCGCGCTACTTTGGGTCATTGTTAGTTCATTTTGTGCGTCGTCTGCAAATACTCGATGACACTGCTCTCCATTGTAGTGCGGTTCCCCTTGCAATTATGTCTTAAATGGTATAGAAGCCGGATTCTCATATCATAGTAAATTGCTGAAAGGCTCAAGCTGTATATATGATCCGAGTGCCCCAGCGTACCTTGTGGTTCCAATGCGCTCTCCCATTATCCGATATCTGCAACTCAATATCTTTTGATAATAATGGCTCGAGCCTGCAATCAAATCACCATTGGACGCATGGACCACGTGTGTCAACCGTTCTCTTCTGATATTATTCTGTCTGGTTTTGTTTTGAGGCTGGATCCTTGTTTGTTTGTTCTTCCGATATTTGCCCTTGAGGAACGGATATGAGAGATAATTACACCCTCTGGTATATGACTATCTAGTTTGGTTGATTTGCTGACCAGTTTACTTTTGCTGGACGATACGTTTATTGGCTAGAGCGTTTATTTGTTTGTCTGTCTGTTCGTTCGTTCTGATGTGTGTGTGTGTGTGTGTGTGTGTGTGTGTGTGTTTGGGGGGGCTCCTTTATTCCTTCATCCATCTTATGAGTGACTTCATTACCATAGACAAGTGAGTCTTGTTTTTATTTTCTTGAGTAATTTTGCCTTGTTGGGGTCTTTTCTTACGCTTTTCTTAACGCAAATGTAGGTGATTATGGAAAATGTGCCAGATATTGATAAAATCAGCGAGTTTTCGCATTCTACCTATACATCCAACACAGCGGGAGATCTGTGTCGGTTAACTGTGAGGAAGTTCAAGTGATTGAGCCTGATTGCTATACCCACTACAGATTCAGAGACGCTTTGGTTGACGACTAGCGAATTCTTGCTGATCATTGGACTAATATTGTCTGGTGAGCGACAAGGGCGTTGGCTTCCCCTAAGGCAGGCAGAAAAACACCACACCCAGGGGGTGTGCGGTCACCCCTTGATGAGGGTATGTTTGGCTCCGGAGGAAGGCGCGATACGTGAGCGGTTTTACTTCTAGCAATTACTTACCGGTATATCATCCACAAACCAGCAAAACGAACACTAAATTAGAATAAGTCAGTTCGTAATTAGCTCATGTGCACATGGATACAAATGACCTTTCTTTTTTTTTTCTCAGGTGGTAGGGCGCTTCACTGTTTTCAAAGCGACATAATGCAAAAGATTGCCCGACGAATAACAGTTTATGGAATTCATAATCAAACAAAGAATGAACCTGCGGGTGACAAGAATGGTTTGTCAGATACCACTGAATTGGGGAAACATAAATTTCATTGTTTTGCATTGAATATATTAAAAAATTGTTTCTATATTGATATTGTCAAATACCAGGGTTACTTACTGTAAGGTGGCTGTGCTGACAAGCATCATTTATAAGGAATACATAATCATTACACCAGAGATGTTTATCTAAGTGAAATTACAAACCAACATGGCTACTTGTACAAATGACCTATTTCTGCTCATGCGCAAAGTGGAATTACGAACTGGTCTTTAGAATTAGGACCTACATGGTTACCGTATTACCCTGACAGCAAAACGTCTTGTGAACAATGATTTGCTTTGATTTTTATAACTACCATACCGATCCGCGCAGAATGACTGTGTGTAATCCTACTTCTGACTCATTGATTATTTTGACAAGAGTGATTGCACAGCCGCGATGAATAATGGAAACCTCGAAAGCTTTGTTGAAGTTAATTATATTAACTGTGCTGCTTTGTCATCAACACCTTTATCGATCCATGGTTGTCATGATTGTTTCAAGCAGAAAGACAGAATCTGACGTCACGCTCTTTTAAAATGCAATTTCGGCCGTGTAGTCTAAGAAACTTCTTTTTGGCAACATTAGTTCTATAGTGCGGCACAATATCAACATTGTAGGTCCCTATTGCCGTTCTAAACCTTATCACCTGCAGCGTACTTGCACAACGGAGAAAAACAGTAAAGGCAAATCATGTTAATGTCATTATACCTTATTTTCCTTAACACAGTTATTCACGAGCAGGACATTAAATCGTGGTTTGAGGTCGATGTGAGTCAGCGAAAAGCACGGTATATCTTCTTTAAACGTCAACGTCTTGTTACCGCATACGGAAATCTTACGTAGAGAAGTTCGGAGTGAACCGAAGTACCGTCCTTGAACGTACAGCATAATGACATCAGTATGATAGAAATGATGAGGTTATCTGAACTGCCCCGTGTGAGATAGAGATGCGGCACCCTTTAATCATAACGTGTACTATAACAACTGATATGTAATCATCTCCAGGAGGACGGCGTGTTTGCTAACGGTCGAGAGTAATAATGAGGCCGGGCGGTCTTTAAACAGGCGCCACAATCTAGAGCAGTCATTGTAACGACTTTCTTGCAAATTTATTTCACTGAAATAGACTGCCAGGAGAAGTTAGATTCTTTTGCGAGAATTTTGCTTCTACGTTTTCCATGAAATGTGACTCAAATGGTATCCCTTTAAGATGAGGCTGTGAACGGCTCACAGAAAACAGGATCCAAAGATTGCAGTTTCAGAGCTGATTGACAGAATATCACGATTTATAGGTAACCAAGGTCGGGTAAAAAGCCACGCATGAGCTTCCACCCAATCAATATAGTGAAATATATCTGAAAGATGCTACCGCGGTAGCCTAGAATCATATAAAATGGAGGTTTAAATTGTTTGTCCGATGATCACGAAAACTTTTGTAAAATTTGAGATTCACAGATCAGCATGGAGACACTTTCATTAGTTCTGAGAACGATGAAGTCCATGAGTTGGTGTTTCCCCTTATTTTACCATCGGTATTTGTGTCAGATTTATGACATCAATTCTATTGCTGCTGGTACAAAGAATCAACGCTATTTAGAGCTACTGAGAAAACATTATTGCCGAGAAAATGATCATCAAAGAAAACAGCGTAATTCTCCTGGCGACATTTTCTCCGGGCATTTCGTTTTCATTGCGGAGCGAAAGCAAATAAAAACCATAGCAGAACGACTTTATGAGGTTAGATATGCTCGAAAAGTATTTCTACCTTCTGGGTCTCCAAGAAATCGGTATTAGTATTGATAAGTTATTTCTCACTATTCTGCCATTCGAATTTACTCGAATTTAGTCATGAAAAGGCAGAAAGTAACGCAAACACACGCAAATGAATTAGATTAATGTATTTCAATTCACTGCCTGTCTCCAAGAAGACTTTGGGACTACCGATTTTCAAAAGCGACAGAGCTTTTATCCTTCTCAGCAGCGCCATCGAGGATTGCAGAGTATTTGCTCAAATCTCTACTTAATATTTTTCTGTTTGTTGTCGCTATCCTGAAATATAGCATTGGCGAGGATTACTCCAATTTTATCTCCGAGAGTCCACTTGGAACATAAAACTGGGTCAATCTCATTCGCCATCTTGGTCTAGAAATCCTTCAAGCTGTACTTTCCCCTCTATGACGTGTTCGGCTTCAAGAGGTTACAAGACGACCCAGGTTTATGTCTTCCCAAAGAGCTTGTGTTTGAAGCTCCTTGGTCTTCCATTCAAAAACCTCAAGGAGTCGGACAATGGTAGAGAGTGGGTACGTTACGACAAAAGAAAAACAAACTATGAACGAGTTTCTCTTCAAGCCCATTGTATAGGCCTACATACGTATCATCATCAACAAGTTACCATGGCAACCTGGGAATATGACGGTCTTACAGGGGGTATCGTTTGTGATGATTGCGTACTTGCGATCTTAAGCGATTGCATTGTTTATTTGATACTTTGTTCGGAGACATAGAGTGATAACATTCAGAATAATGTCCACAATCATAGCATGGAGGTGTTTAATGTTATTCTCTTCAAACGTCTCGATATGACAAAAACCCTCCCTGATTCGTAGTGAATCAGTGCAAGGGGAACATGACTTTAACAAGTCGAAATGAACAATAGAGTTAACTCAAACTTAGATTTCACATTTGAACAAGTTCAATCATACCAATGAAAGAAGAATCAGCATAATGAGTAAGTTAGCTCTGCCACTATCCAAGAATGTGAAACCAATATCCAATAGAACATAAACAAGAGACCCGCGGGTCTAGCGCTCACCTGAGTATCGCAAGTTCACCTTTCACCCAGTCACTAATCTAAATTATTCACAGCTCTACTAAAATTTGACCAGGCTTCTCAAGTAGAAGATGAAAATGTACAATAAGGGCCGAAATTTTTAAAGATTCCTTCATTTGGGGGGATTGGGGGCCCCCTGGGGCCCTCTGGGTGGGGCATGGTGCCCATTTTGATAAATTGAGATCCTGACCCCCTAGGGATGCTACCTGCCAAGTTTGACGAAAATCCATCATGAGGTTTTCAGGAAGAAGATGAAAATGTACAATTCAGGCCCCCATTTGGACCTTCCCAACCCCCCCCCCTGCCCCCAAGAGGGGCACCCCTGGATTTGCTATGAACAAACTTGAAACTACAGTCATTAATGTACTCACTCATAGTATTATCTTAGCTCTATAACTTCTGATTCTAGAGAAGATTTTTAAAGATTCCTTCATTTTGGGGGGTTTGGCCCCGCTGGGGCCCCTGGGTGGGGCATGGTGCCCATTTTAACAAATTGAGATCCTAACACCCTAGGGATACTACCTGCCAAGTTTGGTGAAAATTGGTCATGGGGTTCTCAAGAAGAAGATGAAAATGTATAATTTAGGCCCCATTAGGACCCCTCCCCACCCCCCTCCCCTGGGTCCCAAGGGGGGCACCCCTGATTCTGCCATGAACAAACTTGAAACTACAGTCATCAATGTACTAACTCATAGTATTAACTTAGCTCTATCACTTCTGGTTCTAGAGAAGAAGATTTTTACAGATTCCTTAATTTTGGGGGGTTTGGGCCCCCCTGGGGGCCCCCTGGGTGGGGCATGGTGCCCATTTTAACAAATTGAGTTCCTAACCCCCTAGGGATGCTACCTGCCAAGTTTGATGAAAATCGGTCTTGGGGTTTTCAAGAAGAAGATAAAAATGTAAAAGTTTACGCACGACGGACGACGCACGACGGACGACGCACGACGGACGACGCACGACGCACGACGCACGACGCACGACGCACGACGGACGCCGGACGAAGGGCGATCGCAATAGCTCACTTGAGCCTTTGGCTCAGGTGAGCTAAAAAGGTAAATCTGATCAAACAAAGCCGGAGTGTGACTGGTGAAGACAAAATGCTCTCATCTCGAAGAGAGTGACAATTTGTCAATCAGTAAAATAATTGCCCCTAAACCAGTAAATTGGGAAACCATTCTGGTCCAGTTTGATATCATGTCGTAGTAGCCATTTGCAGCAGGTTTGAGGGGTTATATTGTGCATATGACTCACTTTTTTTTTATTTCTGCATGACAACCAAGGATTCCTCACCATGTGTGTTTGTGACAAGTAGATGAGTAACTTTACGTCCCTGCCCTTGGAGCTATGCAACGCTAAAATAATTAGAAGATCATTTTCTAAATCAAGCTGAACATACAATCACCCAATGTTAGATACCAGGTTGGGGTGTTGCATTTAGAGTTTTGCTCACGCGAGGCACTTATTTTTGCATTTGCGCGCGAAAGAATGTAATGGAGCAGGACGGATTGAGTGTTCTTGTTGTCTGCTTTCATGCTGGCATCGAACTCTGCTCGGAGATGGCATGAGGTGATTGTACCGGCTGGCGGATGAACATTTCAAGATCCACGTTCGATTTGCAAACTGACGATACGAGACATCGGCTGAAGTAATGACAGATCGAGTGAAAACATCTCGAAAATCTTAGTGTCAACCCTATGAGAGTGCAAATAACGCACAAGCCTATCCTTCTGCAGGTTCTGCATGTACTTAGTGAACTCTGAGCCTCTATGCGTCATTCGCATTAACGATAACCCCACCCCATCATTTCATTCGACAAACACCAGCATTCGTTGGCCTGTCTTATCTTTCGTAAATAAGTTCTATTGTCAAGAAAAGATGATAGCGGTGAAAGAACATGATTCCTAATGCCGAGAAAATATAATCAGAATCTGTCATCTCGAATGAGGAACTTGTACAACTTTTTTGACGAGATGTATGTTTAGGGCATAAATATATAGATAAATGGATAAATAAATAGATTGTAAAATGAATAAACAAGTAAATAAACAAATAAATACATAAATATAAAACTACATAGATGTACAGATAGATAGATAGATAAATAAGTAGGCCTATATTACGTAGTTTTGAAGCTGGATTATATTTTCATCCATTTCATTATTTTGATGCCGAAGTGATTCGAGGAGCTTTTTTATTACACACGATGCCAGTAATTCTGAGACATTGAATGCTCTTCTTACTGATAATTAAACTAATAGATTGGACATTAAGGTCTATAGGCCCTTAGCGCATAACATTTACATAACCCGAGTCACAACGTAAATATATAAAGCCATGAAATAGCACATTCCTTGTATAGAGGCTAAGCCCCATCCAGTGCTAGGCTTATCCGCCTTAAAATAAGGACTTATCGAATAGCTACAAAAACACTATTCTTGCTGATCATAAAGGAAAAATACATATCGGCCAAAGCTTTTTATCCATCTACAATGAGAATATTTCCCGAAGGAGAAAACACTAAGCCCGCAACGCGAAGACGACGAATTTCAGCAAAAGAAATGAAAAACACGAATTTAGTATATTAGACCAAGTGTCATGCACTCGAAGAGACACGCCCATAAAGGATTTCCCATCAGAGTAAGGGGATAAATTCAGATATTTTCTGAATTCTCTGCAGCAATCAATTTTTTGTTCTAGTTTTATGTTGAGTAGTCATCATAGTATGAGAGTTTGATGCCGCACGCTTGAATAAAATAAAGTTGTAGTTGTATACCTATTAGCTGGATGACTATCTAACTCGATACCTAGCTATTGAGTAATTTTGTTTGCTATAAGTCGTTTTGTTCAGTGAGGGGTTCCCATATTACATCTTTCAATTCAATTGATATCAGGATATAGCTAAACAATATCTTGTAATATTCTAAATTCCTCTCTCTAATCTAGTTGTCAGGTATAATCTTTAAAGCTATTGATGAAGATGAGAAAATTTTAGCACTGAGAATCCGACGATTTATACCAGTTGCTATGTACAAAGAAAGATATCATGCTTTAATATTTGTCAGAATCAAGGGTCTACTGGATAAAGCAATATCTGTATTTGACTCATTGCGTCGCCTTTAATGGTGAGATTAGAAAAGGGTTTAACAAAGGGATATGTGTGTTTAGGGGTTGAAGAAAAATAAGATATCGTTTTTACGGTATCTTCATTATTTTGCCATTTTGATTTTCATGGACGATTACGCAGTGTAAATGATGAAAACTTTGTGCTTGATTCCTGAAAAGCCAGAAAAAAAAAGAGAGAAAAAATGAAAGTGGGAAAGGAAAACAGAAGAGAGAGAGAGAAAGAGCGAAAGAAAGTAAGAAAAAAAGAAAGAAAGAAAGAAAGAAAGAAAGAAAGAAAGAAAGAAAGAAAGAAAGAAAGAAAGAAAGAAAGGTGAGTTGAAGAGAGTAGAATGAATTACTATTGAATTCGGAGCTCTAAGAAGTATCATTATATACGTGAAGTACAGCCGAAAAGTTTTAAACGATTAAAGCGAGAAAAGAAACATTGCTTTTACGTAACCTATACACAAATACAGAAGTTGAAATTTCACAATGAGAAGATCCTATAACCACAAGTTGCCCTTTAAATGGACACGGCACGGGTAGATTTTGAAAGAGCGACTAACAGAGGAACAGAGGAAACGGATTCATCGAAAACTCGTCGACACACTTGGAGCGAGGATAGCCTACAAGGCCCGAAGGATTTGGCGTGAACCTCAAAGCAAGAAAGAACAAAAATATTTCCCCAGGATATTTCGACTAACGTTCATCCGCCCTGCGTGGTCAAGTGATAAAAACTAAAGGCATCGTGACAAAGTGACATTAAGAACCGTTTCATCTCTCCTTTCTCTCTCTTTCTTTTTTCTTTTCCCTCTATCTTTCTATTTATCCCTTTTTTTCTTCTCAATTTCTCTCTTGTCAGGCAAGATGGATAGTGAGAACCATTAAACACCCAAGTATTAAGATTACAGTTGGATTTCACTTTTGTTGCTCCGAGGAGACAACTTGGCCGCAAAATGACATGTTTTTCCAACAATCTTCCATTATTCATCATCCTGCCACAGTTATGAAAAATGGACAGATGTTAGGTAGATCAATGAGACGGCTTGTGTGAAATTGTCTCCTTCAATATTTATAAGATGACAAAAGCAGGACGGCTGACGTAACACTCTATCTGTTCCAGTCATAATTAAGCCCGCCCTCTCCTGTCCTGTTGTTTCAGCGTGTTTTTGTTTACTTCTCAGGCTTCCAGTTAGCTGTTTGTACACTTCAATAGGCCTGATTACGAGAGTATTTCGTGCAAAATCATTAAAAAAGGAGGTGGAGACACACAAAAATGATGGTCACTTGCGGAGTCACGCTGGAAAATGCTGGTGATCGAATGTTTAGTGCACTTGTGTTTGTGATAATGCTTGTACAACATTCCTCCTTCACTCTTTATTTTACTTTATTTTTCTTTACTTCTTAAACCTTGTCAAAGTATAAAGAGGTATGTAATAAAGGTACAGTTGTATAATCATAAACGTCAGTAACACTAGCAGTTGTAGTAATGCCTGTACAACATTCCTCCTTCACTCTTTATTTTACTTTACTTTACTTTTCTTTACTTTTTAAACCTTGTCGAAGTATAAAGAGGTATGTGATAAAGGTATAGTTGTATAATCATAACCGTCAGTAACACTGGCAGTAGCAGTATCAGTATCAATGTTATTCATGATTTTTACACTGTTCACATTAAAACGTGTGAGGGGGAAGTAATTTTTCGTTGCATTGGCGTTGAGATAGATGCCCCTTTCTTATGTCACATTACCAACCAAGCGTTAACGAGTTGGACGTATTTTAGCGATTCATTTTATTCCACGAAAGGAAGGCAAATTTAACTTTAACCACAGCTGCTGTTACTCTTTTCTGTTTTTGTAGTTTTTTTAATCATGAGACACTAAAGGCTTCGTTAAAAGTTCAGGTTTATGTATAAAATTTGCGGGCCAGAATTTCTGTTTATTTGTTCTTAGTCATGAACATTCTTGATGCCAGGTCTAGGTAGCCAATAAAAGTAAACAAATTGAAAACAAAGTCTTGTTTGATTCATGATCACGTGTGGAAGATAGCAGAGATGTTGGTAAAGAGGGAGACAGAGATCACTTTTACACGTGAAATTATGGCAAAAAAATTTACACAAATTTGAATCTTCCATTCCATCTGGTAGACGAATTGGAATGAATTAGATGTGAATGAATTAAATAAATCAATTAGCTGTTAATGTAAATTTGGAATGAAGTAGCTGTAAATGCTTAAATCAAGGAAAAACGAAAAACAAAACCTAGAGGTGTCTAGGACACTTCATGCACATGAAATGATACCTGATATTCCCGAAAGGAAATCCTTTAAGATTTTGTTGGTCGGGATGATGAAAATGGACTTTTCTTTCTTCCTCAGATACTTGTAAACTCGTGTTTATACTTTTTGTTTCATTCCGAATCCATCATTTTTCGTCTGTTGCGATGCCTTTAAGAGCCTTAGGGTGGCGTCCCAAATAAAAAAAAAAGAGAATTAAATGACTAGATAGATGGATAAAAGACGATTTAATAGCAAAGTGAAAATAGATAAACATATAACTATGAACACCAATCAATCATTAATAATTATTCTATCAATAAAATATCGGGTGCTCGCAGGTGACCAATCAGTAAAACTTGATGCAAAGCTAGACAACTTACACGAAAACCATGACCCTCCCAATGTCGATAAATCATCTACTATGACATCTTATGCAGAACTCAGATCGTTCGTGTAGTGTCGCCTTTTCCAAAGGGATGTAGAAATATGATGCAAGAAACGTTTCTTGTTGTATCTTTTTTTAGTATTTTTTCCCGCCATGTAGGCAATCAATTCCTTCACCGCTTTCAGTGAATATGGGAAGCGACGAGTAGAAAGTATTAAAGTGCGCGCCTTGGGCACTAAATGAATCCTTCCACGTTTCTTTAGGCAAGACAGATGTGTGTTTACATGACCTCTATACACACAAGGTCAGCTTGTCCTATGTTTAGCTCATCTCAGCGAAGGGAGAGAGGGTACCACGCTTTTAGAATATGCCTTGGAAAGAATGCTTAGACTTTCGGAAGGATTACATCATCGACCTTAACGTACACGCGCTTTAAACGCACGCGACACCGTCCTCTCTTGTCTAGCAATAAGCCGGTAAAAATAAAGACAACAAACAGTTGAAATGAACGACAGATTAATGAGAGTCAGAGGTACAGCGCCCAGTCACCGAGGCCACCCCGCCGGACAAGGGGAGGAAGCGCACACCCGCTCCGTTGATACGTTCATATCCGCAGCTGATTACTGTTGGTTCGCCCGTTGATATAGCGTGTGCGTATACCGCTGTCTGTAGTGGTTGCTGTCACGTCAATTTGGCGAAGCAAGTTTTAGGACAGCGGTAAAGACATTTTCACCACAAGCCCCCCTCTGCTCCTCTGCTGATCATTATAAACTACCCCACGAACCACATGCAGTGTTCTCCTTTCTCGATTTGGCATCACATCCCCCTCCCATTATCCCTCCACGTATACCCTTCTTTCTCTCTTCTCTCCGATCCTATCTTCTCTCCGTCTCGCTCCCTTACTCTCTTACTCTCTCTATCTGTCTATCTTCCTTTTCGTCTTATTTTTCCATCTCTTGGTTCTTTCCTCCAAACCTCTTCTGCTCTTCAACCTCCTGTAGTCCTGGAGATTGTCACCGAGAACTCATCTTATATACACTTCGTATCTTCCCTCTGTCATTCTTGTCATTTTATGGGGGATAGAGGTGCTCCTGTGACAAACGTTTTGCATTGTTTCACCGTGGCGTATCTCGTGAGAAACATGCATCGATGGAGTGTGGATGATATAGGAAATGAATACAATTGATGCCTTCCAGAAGACAATTTCAAGTTCCCTATCAACGAAATCACAGAGGTCCCGGGGACCAAAAGTCAGGACAATCCAGCGAGTGCTCGCAGGCATTTGACTTCTCTGAATGTCCCGTGATAAGAGTCGTGTGCATTCGTTGACAGCTTTGCGCATGCGTGAGAGTATTGGTCCCTAATAATTTATTTATGTAAGGAAAACGTTCATGTAGTTTTGATGTATAGTGTAGAGACAATTGAAAGAGTCAGTGATACAAGTTCAGCCCGAAGTGGATACACCTTTGTCTTGGTCATAATTTATCTGATGTAAGAAAGAGCTCACCCATCCTCCATTATTCAAACGAAAGTTCAGTGTCTCGTATGGCTCCATGAAGGGAAAAAGACCTGGAGGCGGCAGACTGAACATGCGCGTGCTCGGCTTGGATGATATCACCGAGGCATCCATAGGATCTTAAAGGATACAATCTAAAATTGATTTCATGTGCCAAAAATAGACAACAAGTGGAGATACACGGATGTGAGTACTGTATGTTTCACGTTGACTATTAAAATGACGGTATTCACCGAAAAGGAATCGAAAGTTAAGGGGTTTACCCATAAAAACGCCTGTACAAATTTACCCAGATCGTCTGCGCAGAGGTGACTTTTTCTAAACTCTGACACACTTCCGACGAAGGCAGTGCCAGGCTCATTGCCAAGGTCACTATGGATTCCCCTCCCCTCGATTCCTAACATCTTTGTCTTTTTTTTTTCTTTTTGTGATGTATTTCCACCCGTCAATCCACCCCCCCCCCCCCTTCGCTCATTCTCTCGCTGGATCTCTTACTTCTCACCTTCTCTTTCGGACTGCTCGCCTTCAATTATTTTCGGAGATTCGAAATGCAGACATTTACAGCTGCTCATCAAGTATGATTTGCGGCAAAGCCAACAAACTTTCTGAATGAATGTCATTGTGACACTAAACATCGAGCTTGTCATGCTTGTGGTCACCTCGCCGCCGCCTATAGAGACTATGTTTGGTAACCTTTCCCTTTACTGTACTGAACCCCCATGCCTGACTGGGAACTGTATTTATTACGCTCTTTGTGGCCCAAGCACCCCCCCCCCCCTTCTCAACCCTCACCCCTCCCTATTATCCATCCCATCGTCTTCACTAGCTGCCTCCAGTAATCATTGCTTTAATCATATCTGGGGTTCGCCACACGCTCCCATCCTCACCCTCTCCCACCCTGAGAGCCCCGCTCCTCATCACAGCGAGAACGAAGGGGGATGAAGAGAACACCCGCTTGAAGCCAAAGTGAAAAGTATGCGAGAGGGTAGAAGGTATTGGCAGCCTGCTCTCCGACCTCGTGCAATCTATACCCTGGTTTTAAACACCAAACTCCTTAAGATGGAGATATTCAGCGATAAGACATGATGGTAAAGCAGGTCATCTATACGGTATCGATTTGTAATGGGTGTCGTTTGGCACTCAGAATTTTAAGATGGAATAATTGCCTTTGTTAAATTCTTTTTTTTTTTCTACATTGTATGTTCGTCTTCGTGTACGTCTGTAAGGTGTAAGATGTTTTTGAACTTGAATAACCAGAATGATTTCTTCCATTCATCAAATGCAGAAGAAATTTGTTAACACTGGAAACGTTTGAATTGCAAAGAAAAAATGCTTACCACATTTCTCAATATTCATTGCTCTAAAGGTTTGCCCTTCCTAGGAAAAGACCTACTTTTGTAACATGTTTGGTTGACGTGAAAATGGTAGAAAATGAAATGATCCCATGCAAACTATCTGTATCCTTCCTAGCTTAATGGAGCCTTATTACGAATAATGACAATAACCTTCCCTTTCTATTTGCGGCGTACAGACATGTGAAAGGGAAAACATGATGGGGAACGCAGAAAGCAGTACATTCGAGTTTCCAGAGAACTTTGTTAAATAATGATATTTACTTAGTAGATTCACATCACTTCAGATGTCGTTTTGAAAAATTTGGAATCGGGAAAACGTGGGGACAAAGGGCCACCGTGCAAGTAAACTGTTTCATTCGTGCCATGTTTTTGCCTTTATTTGCACGCCCGCGGCCATTTCAATCTTAATGAAGAATTGAATCTCTATAGATTATGCTTATCCAGAGACGAGCCCGGGTACTCAGGAAATAAAGGTAGGAAGTTCATATCTTGTTACACACTTTACATAAAACGATTTGGTTGATACACTTCGCAGTGTTTTCCTATGAAGAATATTTAACATATGAGAGCGGGTGCACTGCTTCATATCATTATGTTGGTTTGTGCCATCGCTCTCAAGGCATTCCTAACCTTGTTTTGAAACATTCTCCCTAATCAGTCCTGGAACTCGGGGAAAACAAGAACTTGGCATAAATAGGGATGGTATACATTGTACAATAGAGCATCAAAATACTACATCCAAAGAGACAAAATAACCACACACACACATTGGAACAAAACAAAGGGGAGGTCAGTTTTTTAGTTACACCAAAAATTTAGGCGTTTACTTTGAAATATTCATCTGTATAGATGTTTGAGCCACTAAATTTAGAATTATTGTGCTGCTAAAATTGTTGAAATTACTCTCAGCATCAAAAAGCATATCGTTAATTTCAAGATTCGAATACACGGTTTTACTGCATGTTCCTACAAGCACAAAGTCATGATAAAGAAAAAATATGCCTACATGTTTTCGAAATTTTTCAATGTCTTTCGCTTGTTGTCGTCAATATTTTTTGAGTGGGGGTCGAAAATTGTCCGGATGCATGGTCAATCTAGCCGTAAACCAAGAGCACAGGCTTGTTTTCATAAATTGGCTTGCTCTCTATTGGTAATTTTTGTGAGTGTGTTTGCGCGCGCGCGGGCGGATATAAAAGTATTATAAGAAAGTCCATGTAGGGGTGTGTGTGTGTGTGTGTGTGTGTGTGTGTGTGTGTGTGACTCTCAACGTGTGTGAGTGTATGTGTGAGTGTGTACGTGTGCATGTGTGTGTGTGTGTGTGTGTGTGTGTGTGTGTACGTATAAAACTATACTCCAGAATTGTAAAGCTATTACCCAACTTAGGGCGCCACAAACGCACTAAGATGGGACAGTATAGTCTTAAAAATCTCAAGTTTCTGTGTGCAAAGAGCTTTTCGAAAATTGGGGACGTTCATGTCACTTTTTGACGCAAAATGCGACAGTCTCATGTTTCTATGTCTGGGGAGCTTTTCGAGGGCATGCTAACAAAAACAAAGCTTTCCACTCTACGCGTTGTCGGACATACATTGCTGTGCTAGATTGGTCGGGAGGAAATTCCATAAACCGATAGGAAATCTATTCAATCAGTCCATATAAGCGTATATTCCCGCGGGGACGTAAACAAAGCTCGCCCTGTTGTTATCTAGGTACATTCATGTGAAGAATATATAGGTTCGTCATCTCTGCCAAATGGCAACGTGGAGTTGATTTAAGTCAAAAAGTTGATAACGTATCTTTAAAAAAGGTAATTGTCAGACAGTACGATAAATGATTATTATAACCAGACTGCTTGATGTATTGCAGTCCTCTCTGGTTTATTTATGACATACGGACATAATCATGTATGTGAAAATAATGTTTGAGGAGAAAAATAGAAATAGATACATTCAATCATTGTCAATTCTGAAGTGGTTTTTAATATAAGGCTATTGACATTGAAGATGTAGGTCACTGGAAACGTTTCTTTGTCACCGTTCTATGCTGCTAACCTTGAAATCAAATAAGCTATGTGCTGCCATTAACATAGATGATGCATTTTGATAGACCATGCTCCAGAAATATGAAATTGGGACAACTATAGAAATTAACAGTTGATGAAGTTGTTTGTTCGTTAAATAATAGCATTATCTTGTTTCATCTCTCGTCTGTTTAAAGCGTGGTGTCCTAGCTGAATTTCATGTCAGTTTATTACAGGCCACCGCACACTACACGATCAGACTGGTCTTAAAGTCTTAAGCCAAGCTGGGTCTTCAGACCAGTCGTACGACCGGACACCGCACACTATACGACCGAACCTTACGAGTAGGCTTACGACTGTAAAGCGCGCGCAGTGCGCACTGTGGGCGCTTGCACTTTACTGCATGTGAATGGCTGAAAGCCTACGACCGGTCGTAGAAATTCAACATGTCAAATCTCTACGACTGGCGCTAAGACCCAGAAGTACGACTAGAAAATGGCAAGACTGTGACGTCACACTTCTAGTCTTAAGGTCTTAGGACCGGTGAATCTGGGCAAAATCGTGTAGTGTGCTGCGGGCTTTATTCGTTCTGTTCCACATTCCAATGTAACACAATAATCATATACAATTGGCCTACACAGTAGGTCATAGTATAACTCTAATCTGAACAACATCACAATGAGAAAAACACAAGCAAACAAACAAATTATAGGGAAATTACATTTCATTGTGCTGATAAATAGGACAAGACAATGATAAGGAAAGTGGGACAAAACAACCTAATTCAAAAGCAGCGCTTGTGGGAAATAGGGAACTGGGTTCCACAGTTAACAAGATCCAGATATTCAAATTGAGGTAAGTGAGAGAGGGGAGGGGAGGGGAGGGGGGGTGGGGACAAGAGATGTACCAAGTATTGGTATCATCTCGAATGTGATTACATTACAGGGTTACAGGTGAGTCGAGCATCGGAGAAAACACGAACTCATAAAAACAACTTCTTACGATGCAGTATATACGGAGTCATCTCCAGTCTGACATGCAGTTCGACATTATAGAGACATATAAAAACATTTTAGACTCTGCTTTAAGTCTTTGATTTTGGAATGAACACAGGCCTATACAAAAAAAAAAAAAACTAACCTAAAGTTACTTGTTTCCGAAAATGACACTTAAAGACAACAGTGTCAACTTTTCGTTTCCTTTCTTAATAGTTACTTGCGTCTCTTCCACATTTGATATTTTCACACACGTAATACTCTGTGTACAGAGAGAGAGGGACACACACACACACACACACACACACACACACACACACACACACACACACATACATCTACTAGACTAGTCTATTGTCGGCCTTTCGTTGTCCGTGAACCTCACATGGGTTGGACTCTAGTCCATCGTTGGGTTGCTGTTTCCTTGTACAGCCTCGGTGACGCTTAAAAGCGAACTGACAGAGCTTGTTGGTGATGCTATTTACGGTGTCGCTAACAACGTTACAACACCCCTGGCAGGACGAGCAAATTTAAATTTGTTGTGCAAGGAAGAAAATCTATATGCCAAACGTGATCCATTCATGGATAAGACGCTTGTTTCGACTTTCCACAAACGCAAAGCCAGAGGATGGAACAAAATGTGTGCAAAGTGCGCGGTCGCGTTCAAACGCTTAGAATTGCAATTGATTAGGAATGCGTGACAACATTTTGGGCTTTTGTCCCGCCAATACAAGTACAAGTCAGAATGTTCCGGATAAACATTTGTTTAAATCGTTAAGATATATAGACCTGCGTAGCCGACAGAGAATTCGCTTGTAGAAATCGATGATCTCGGCGTTTTTGAATGTGTGTGTATGTATTTTTTTCCTGCGTGACTGTATTGTAACAGTCGGTAAACTTTACGTTGTGGGGTTGTCCTTGTAAAAGATCAACAACAACAAAAGATGAGCATCATTACATGAACGTGCTTTTATCACTTTTAGAATACACATACAGACTTAAACTTTAATGCACTCAAACATGATGTTAACACTTAAGCAAGAATAAAACACTACCACGCGAAGCACACTTTGCGTGTCACTTGGCCAGTGTTGTTCCTTCTGTGATATATCTTAGTCATGCTGGTATGAAAAATCAATTTTATTCCGTTGTCCACGTTTGACGTATCATTCCTAAAGTTTAAAAAAAAAATCCTAATTCAATTCAATTTTCTTTTCAACGATGACCCCCAAAACCAAGAACAGAAACAAACAAAAAAGAACAAAATAAAACAATAACAACAACAAATGAAAATATACGGCGTTGTAGACTATTGGTTTGGGGCCATTCATGGTAAACTTTAAAGGCATAAGGGTTGACTGACTTTTCCTCCATTGAAAATACTTATCTCTACTGCATATCAACAGCAAGGAGTCCGTCTCCTCGATATATCTCAAGCAAGAAGCTCGTCTCCTCTACATATCTCAGACAAGACTCCCAGACACTTTATTCCAGAAATACCTCCTATCAAACCGACATCTTGGTCGACTGCAAAGGAAAAGTGTTTATCACCTTTAAGATAAAGGGACGGCTGCTGCTGAGACGCCGTGCTTGGCGTGTTTTCTCCATTTAACCAAGTCCAGGCGGAGACGGGTTTCTAACAAGCCTTCTGGCTGATGTAGTCCGCATCTGCATTTACTCATCTTTCATGAATTTCGGAAGACTTGAACTTTTCCTGAATCGCTAGTGTTGTCACGTGATCATATTAGAGGTGTCAGACTTAAAAAAAAAAAAAAAAAAATGCTATCCCTGGATATAAGCAACGTGACTTTCCACATAGATTTGATAAGAATGTATGAATGTGTGATATTAAAGGGTCCGTACATGATTATATTCTTGTATGCATGTATGTATGCATGTATGTATGTATGTATGTAGCCCAGGTATGAATGTCAATATGCATGCACACTGACATGATCTCTACCCAGGGTGGATTCAGTATAATCACTGTTGACCTTGAGGGAAATATCATTAACAGAACTGGAACACTGTCCGTTACCATGGATACACATGGGTCTTGTTCCAGACTGTCTGCAGTGACCAGGATTCGATCAAAGACCCCCAGGTTTAAGAATTCGGAGCCTTACACTACCTGAATCACAGAACGCCCACGACACTCTCAAGATGCGTTACTTTCATATCGGTAGGAGAAGAAGAGTTTTTAAGACATCTATCTTTAAATAGTTGTCTATTATAGTTGCCCTATTCTATACACTGCTGTGTGGCCCGATATAGCTCGCGCGCCCTGCCTGAAATCATTTTAATTCACGGTTGATTCGGCGACGTTTATCGTCATGTTTTTATCATCAACTCATTTTTATCATCGCTTCTTGGAAAAGATGAATGCGAAGCAGCTGCCGGCGGAGCGAAACCGATTCGCACAACAAACATCGGTCCCGAGAAAGGTTAATGTTTAGGATAGCACAACCACTAAAGCAGCAAGGACCAGAATCCGGGAGGGAAGGCGCAACTTTAAGCCCTTTTTATCTCATTAGATACATTACATCGATGATTTTCCCAAGTGGGAATCTGTTAGCGGATAAACAAGAAGTGGGAAGCCTTCAGGAGGGAGAGATCATTCTGAACGCCAAAGTGATATTCCATGCAAAGACTCAATTTGAGTTACTTAGACGCATTTTGCTTTGAATCAACCGTAATCACCTATTTTTAACGTAAAATGTTTGATTCGTGGAGCGTAGGTCCAATGGAGAATCATCGACATTGTCATTCGATAGTCTAGAAATTTACACACCAGAAGGAAAGCTCGATGTGACATAATTCTTCGAGAATTGATAGCATTTCCAATAAATTTTAGAACACAAAATATATCGACGACAATTTGGGAGCATATGAGCTGCTAAATAGACCCCGATGAATGAAATAAAATATGTTTTGTTGTCTCTGGATCTTCAGTTCGTGTTTATGCACGATTTCTTGTCACCGGGAACGTCTGGCATAAGGCACCTGGAGAAATTCCATCAAATTCATAGTTTAACCTCCCAGCGGCTACCAAATTTCCCGCCCTCTGGTGATGAGTTTACGTGGTCATGACAATCGGGGATGGAAGTGCTAGGAGGCAGGGGTCCCGGGCAGGGGTTCGCACACGTCACCTTGCCAACGGTCTACCGCTTCACCGCATCACGTAAATTCTCTTTTCCTGAGTTTGGTTTTATCTAAAGGATTGACTTCAACAAGTGCAGTGGGGTACCAAAGACCAATGGACAAGAAAGAGAGACTGGGTTCGATGAATCGGACAAGAAAAAAAAAATGAAAATGTTGGAGAACTTTAACGGTATATACGTTTTCTCGGCTCACCGATATCACTCACAAATACATTTAGCTGTCAAAACGGAACAAAATTATGATAATAATATACTGTATCCCCCATCAGTTTACGCACAAGTTTTCACTATTAATTGCTACTATTGCTATTACTATAAAAACGGTGACCATGATATTTATCCTCAACATCATGATTTCTGTAGGTGATGACTTAGCAGCGATCACTGTCAAAATTGGGAGTTTAATACTTAATCATAGAGATATTGAGTGGAAAATTGATAGACGTAATTTACTTCGGATGAAATGATGAGAGATGCCAAGTCGAGATATTCTCCACTCAATGGGTAGGTGTAAATATTTTTGAAAGCTTTTCAAGATGTAGAAGAACATTGTTTTGGGAGAGCTAGGTTTGACCAGAAGAAAAGAAAGTTGAGGTCAAATGTCAGGTTAAAGTATCAGCATACATTCACCACAGTAGACTTGCGATTAAAGTAGAACAAAATATGGATGATAAACAAAGTTAAGTGAAGTGAAGTAAAGATATCGAGTATGAGTCTGGTTTCAAGTCTAAGTGCATCGAATCATTTTCATCTCTCGGCGACTATCATCATCTCGACTTTATCCAAATATTTTTGAGGGATCGTGAGGCTTTGAGAGTGTCTCGCCGGGTTTGCAGCCCCCTTAAAGCAGGAATTTCCCCATCGCAGACAAGTCTGGGCTCCTCTCATTTCGCTGAGTCAGTCGGGGGATGATGGCTTCTAATGTATTTTATATCTCAAGGTGCTTATACGAGGGGAGCAATCTAAAACAAAGTGCTGCTAGGCAAAAAAAAAAATAGTTGGCAGATCAGACTTTCGAGGCGGGGTATTCCATTAAGGTTATAGCGGGACTTATATTGGGTTATTCCATGCATTGAAATAAGGTCTTGCGGATGAATGACAAAACAAGAGTTTCAGGAGGGGAAAAAATTAGTCTTTTTACACGTCACGTAATGAAGGGTGCCACATTAGCTGCTACAATATTTCTACTCAACCTTGTTCTATTTTGCAGCCCCCTTATAAAAAAAAGGGGGAGACAGAATATAAAAGGCCTTAACAAACTTGCAATTTTACGTATCAGTTCAATAGGCCTATGTATACATTACAGACTCACTCAGAGAGACCTGAGAAAAACTTTTGTTTGTATGTTTGTGTTTGTTTGTTTTTCGTTTGTTTGTTTTTTCATTTCTTTGTGTCTGGATAGTCCGTACTCAGCTAACATAGCTGCAGGTCTTCCATAGGTCCAGTTCAATCAGAGTGGACCACTTCTCCCTGTTATACACCCTGCTCTTTGCGATGAGTGAATGAAACGGGATCTTGCATCATGTGTGTAGGTTGTGACTCTCTCACACACGGGACCTCCATTAATTTCAATGTCCCATCCTAGGAAGATAGTGTTTTGTCTATTACTAAAGGGCATGGCATGACAACATGCAGCATCGCTCAGTAAGACTCAGTGGGATTCGAACCCGCAACCCGTACCCGATCCATTTGATCCGAGGCAGACACACTACCCGACTGAGCCACCGCGCAACCCTTGTACGAAAAGTAAGAAGACAAACATCAGTCATTAAGAGAAGCAGTGTCTTACAGTGACATCGTGTCTTACACTTGAATGTCGTTGTCATCAAGTTTGCAGACGATCGATTAGAAAAAGAAGGCAGACAGGCGGCTCAACATGGCAGACAAAGGAGCGAAAGGTAGGTGGCGCTCGTATCAGTTAGTTTTCTAGACGATTCATAATTTTGTCAATAACTGCCCCCTGTAGCTCCTCCAGAGTCCCAGGTAAGTGTTGTCAAGAAGCGGGCAAGAAGACCAGACACAGTTTTTGTCTTACTTCTGGTAATTTGACAGACAGGATACTTCACCACGGCGGTCGTGTCTCTGCGGTCTCAACCTCCGTCACGGTGTTTCCCGCTCAGCTCGATCGTGGCGGGCGATCAGCGCATCGTCTGTCTGTCTGGCCCGACTGCGCGTGGGTGACGTCATCTCGTATGCAGCACACCTTGACACGCACTCGCTCGCAGTTTTAGCGAATGACCCAATAACAACAGTAGAAATGAAAATACATCGTATGTCAACGGGACGCAACTGTTTGAAAAGAGACTAGAAGAAAGTCTGTCTGGGTGATTCAACTTTTGGGAGTACGAAGTGAAATGATAAGAATTTGGACGAAATGACATGGTACCGTTTTCTCCACTCTTGTGCAATCAATTACATACTGTATTTGGGAATTGGAATTGGATACAAGAGTCATTGCTATTTCAGTTTAAAAAGACGCACAGTCTCTCTTTTGTTTGTAGTTTATATGATTTTGTAATTCGATGGGTACGTATAACGATTGGGGCGCAGGAAAATACGTTACGTATTGTTTCCCTGTCCAGTGACATAACTAGAGATAAGATATCTTCAATCTGTAGGAATAATGTCATTATGTGTGATGGTAAGTTTCCATGTAGGACCGATGTAATGTTTCTCATCAACCTATTATCAAAATTACTTTTGATTTCATTTCAAGATACAAATAGCTGATTTTCAAATTTTATCAAAATATTGTTCATATACTCCCTATGACTTCTGGCATTATCTGCAATGGTGGACTTGATATTTTTCATAATCCTTGTTGCTAATATTTGTCTGGCAGTTTCATTACACTTAAAAAAAGAATCCCATAATCATCTGATTATCGTCATCACCAACGTCAATTGTTTTTTTGTTTGTTTGTTTGTTTGTTTGTTTTTTGGGGGGTGAGGTTGTTTGATATTGTTTGATATTGATATTGTATTTTGACTGCAGACTGATACTAGTATTTATATTGATTAATTTGACATAACCTAGTAGGCAGCATGCAAACTATTCATTATGGTGCGAGCAGGGAGGTGAGAGAGATGCATTGTCTGCTAAACAGAGATTACATCCTATGTATATCATTCGCTGATTCTCCTCAGTAGTTTACCCAGCACAACGGTACAGTATGAGCCTTATACTTTCTGCATATGATTAAACAAAAGTAAAATCTGCATGAAGAGGAAATTCACTCATCAGTGGTTAAGGTTGGTTAATGTCCTGTTGCTGTGATCGAGAAATTGAGGACGGGCTATAGCTTCCCCCCCCCCCCCCCACCATCTCCCCGTCATCCCCTTCTCTTTGTGAAACCATAAACGTCAGCATGTGGCTTCGGTTTCCCACACTTCCTCCTCTCCTTAACTCACGAATGTGATTCAGTGGAGTTTGTCTTAGTCTATCATGCACAACATTCTAAATATAGTGTGCCATAGTACCCGAACAATAAGAATAAAGTGTGAATATAGTGCAGAATTGAAAGAAGAAATGTAATGTACAAAAAGTGCACAACTTGATAATCTACGGAGCATTACTGAACGGGGGCAACGTACGTCACCTTAAATGTATCATTCTCTCTATTCAATTTGATTCGTGAAGGTCGAAGACAGTACTATCAACTGCAAAAGTATATATGGTTGAATTCATGTGTCGTATAGCAAATGTAATTTGTAATGTTTTATAGTAACTGTATACACGTAACAGTCAAACACCTCTTCTTCAAGCTGTGTAGAGCTGTCACTGGCTGTGACTCGAGGTATCACGCAATTCGCTCCAATGAATATCACGTCTTGTTAGGTCCACTGTCACTCTCGGAATTTTCATGGAAATCCATCTTAATAAATATCGGTGGATGCTTATAAAGCTTTCACCCCCTACGATACGACTAGCTCCTCGCACCTGTAGCAGTTTCAAATCATTAAAGGAATAAATATGAAATGCAAAATGCAGGTTGACTTGTGTTGATTCATGATTATCATCATCATCATGATCATTATCAATCCTTTTCTTTTTAATAATCCACCTTTAATTCTTACTTCTATTAATATATGCAGAAAAAATGCACAGAAAGGAAATATTTTTGTTAAAGTGTCCAAACCACGCGTATACTTTTATCATGCCAGGTTGTACAGAAATACTTGTTTAGATTGCTGCCTTCATATCCTTTGAATAAAAATGAATAAATACCATTAAAGAAAAAGACGATTCTATGGGTGGTAGTGCACTCACACTGGTAGGGATTGATTCCGCAAAAGATATACATGTATCATCATAGCTTATGTCAAGGGCCAAACAAAAATGTGTGAGTCAAACACCTTGACCTCAATGTTAATCGGGTCATCGTTAGAGGACGCACGCAATATTAATGACCGCATTATCCCTGACGTCACGGAGATAGAGGGTTACACCGATGCCATCCTCCTTGTGGAATCTCTGAGAGCAACCTGGAGGATTTGGGGCTTGGTACCTGACAGGGACAATCAATCCTATTTAGATCACGGAGGATCAACCAAGAAATAAAGGACAAATCTGACAGAGGAGTATTCCGGTGATTGCTGAAGTGTGTTGGGTCCGTATTGGATTCCAAGCGTCACAAATTACGCTAGCGATACCTGAATCGCGGTATAAACCTCAGAATTCTAAACAGCTTTCGTATGAGGGCGTTCTGGCATTATGAGATTATTCCGGCTCTTCCGTAGGGCCAAGGTAGATTGTCAAAATAAAGAGGGCAAAACTGACATCGATACAAACAACGTTGCACAACAGAAATAATTCTCATGCTCAACCGCAAACCACCGATCGGGTGCCATATCCCAGTGGTTTCACTAAATCAGTCACAACAAATGGGTGTCAATACATCCAGGAATAGATGTCAATGCTAAAGTGTTTATCTATTCTGTTGGGTTTTTTCACCTCTAACTGTCTCTCAATGAGGATGTGCTACAAGCCTCGAGACATCCAGCAAACTTTGACCTCACATTCTAGTCTAAAACTACCAGACACATTGTCGGCGGCTAGGTGTGTCGGCGGCTAAGTGTGTCCGTGGGATGAGATGGTTTTCCGAGAACCACCTCTTGTTTCCATGGGGACCAAACCCGAATGCACTCTGGTCAACCCACACGGCTATCTGTCATCCGCAGTTATCATCTACGTACATAACTACTGCAAACTGTACTTTTCTCAGTTGCCTGTCATGACGTCAATGTAACGATCAATGGGTCATTGGCAACAACATTAATGATAATAAAAGGAATGAAATTGACCAATATAGTAAACGTCAGAATTATCTTTCCAATGTTTCAAGGAGGCCTGTCTCAAAGGTCGGTCAATCTTTTCACATCTTGATGCTGGAATGAGACGTCTACTCAGAATCAGACGGGGGAAGTGTACTTTAATAAAAGATCCCCCCCCCCCCCCCACGGAGATAATTATTTGCCTATCGATAAGATGAAGATGTTCGCTTACTGATAGGGGACAAAATCATTGATTTCGGATTTTAAGCCAAATCTGAGGAGCATCAAATTGTAGCTGATAAGACTGCTCTTGAAGGGGGGTCAGGGAGACTCTGAGCTCTGGTTCGAATCATCAAAGGAGCGAAAATCCCAAATCAAGATGTTTAGAAAACGATGTCCCTCTCGACTCTAGTATAAAGTTTGGTAAATAGTCATTAATTAGTAATTATACTGTCAATTCATTGTGAAAGAAGAGTTATGTCCACTTGATATTCTATCCAGGACAGACAACACCATACTTTGTGTTTTATTATTATTCTTACACTGGCGCAACAGAGCATCCCTTGTAGATAGATTATGAGTTTCCCTGCCTCTGTTTACCGAAAAACAAGCCTCCCGCGTTACAGTTATGACAAGGTGAAAGCCATGGCAGACGAAATTCGGGTGTAAGTCGGAAGACACAATTTCCCATTCCTGTTGGTAAGCTCAGGTGGAATCTCTGACACCAGACGGCCATGACAGACTGTATTAGTCGCAGTCGGCTACCTAGCCAGGCTTCGTTCACAACTAGCCGTAGGCACATCTCGTCCTTTGCTCTTCACACGTGATGTTAAACCTCGTTTAACATCACGTTATTCAAAAGTGTCGAAAAAATCCAAGCTACAGTGTTAGTAAATCTGACTCTGCAACGGATGAATGTGAAAGAAAATTGAAGTACACTCGAAGTGTTCTGGAAAGGAGAATGACAGAAGACAGAATGACTGGGAAAGAAAGCATGGTTCTTGTTTCAAAAACATACACAAACTAAAAAACAAACAAACAAGCACAAGTACATAACGTACTCAATCCCACGCATTAACCCTTATATACACGTACTTTTATAGTATAGTATCTGGAATCGTACATGCATTCGTAAAGCTCGCCTAGGCTTACTCAGGTACATGACCTTGAATATCTGATACGCAAGAAGAGGTGGAGCGGAAGCTAAAGTAATCAGAATGGTGGATGGTTTTACGCCTTTCTTAACTTTGTTTGAAAGTGTTGTAGAAATATAAATTTTGGCGAGTCGATCAGACAACGCCGCGACCTTGAATGGAACGTTGCGTGCGTGCGTGTAGTCCCCTCCCATACCACTACCCAGGGTCAAATGCTTCCACTGTCCGACAGGAAACCATTCATACATACAAAATCGCACGTGCGGGGGCAAAGGAAAAACAAACCCTCTTTTCTTCTATCGTGGAAAATTTCTCGCCAAGTTCCGACCTCAGTGAGTGCACAACACATCCGAAAAAGGGGACGGAATTCTTCACTTTGATGAGTCACTGGGTGCCATTGCCATGGAAACAAAAATGTTCGCTGTGGGATGGCGTACGGAAAAGTAGATCAACAAAATAAAGGATTTCTGTTACTGCGCGCAGAACACCAACCAGGCTGGGGTCAACAACACCGATATCCTCGCGAAATTCTGGAGGTCTTTATGAAGAAAAGATGGAAGGGGGAGGAGAACGACGAGGGGGGATATGACTATACTCTGTGTTTGTTATAAAACGAGCTCCTACACGAATAATCTTCCTATCATATCAAAGCTCCCAAGATCTCCACTCTGGACTCTCTCTCTTATGTCAGCCAGTGGAATGAGTATGATCAAGGAGGCACTCTAGTACATCCTTGGTCATACGGTGGAGATTCATGGAAAAAAAAGGGCATGTCTATACGTCATGGAAGCTGAAACATGCAGCTATCAAAAGGCACTTTGGGCAAGTCCTCTGCAATTTCTACCAGCTGAACAATGGGGAGGGAGAAAACTTTTGGATCGCTGTGATGCTATACGTAATAACAATGATCACATGTATTTTTTTTTAACTCGATGGCTTACAGATATCATGAGTATGAGCCATTCATGACAGAAAAATACTAATATGTGTTTGTTTGTGGTTTGTTTTCAAATGACTGTGTTACTACAAAAATAAATTGTCAAAAGGCTTTTACTTCATGCTCTTTCACATAAGCCAATATCTTTTGTTTGCTTAAATCTATATCAGATGATGATTTAGAATAAAACAAAGACCAGAGGTTTGATATTAGGGTTTTATAGTTTCACTTCAGATGCTGAAAATTAGAGATGGTGTAATATCCTCATTTACTACGTGTATACTTACCAACCGCAAACAATGGCACCATGTAACCCCTTCTAGTATGGTGCTTTCGCATTTAACTGAATACCTATTTACCTATTTATCGATATACAGATATATAGACAGATAGGTAGAGATAGATAGAAAGAAAGAAAGAAAGAAAGAAAGATAGATAGATAGATAGATAGATAGATAGATAGATAGATAGATAGATAGATAGATAGATGGATGGATGGATGGATAGATGGATAGATAGATAGATAGATAGATAGATAGATAGATAGATAGATAGATAGATAGATAGATAGATAGATATAACATTCTATGCGTTTATATATCACGCCTGATAACAAACCCGGGCTTTACAGCACTTTAGAGTACAGTACATTGCGCTTTGGATATCGTCTCTGCAAAGGATATAAGACGGAAGCGCGAACGAAGCGACATTTATCAAATAAATGCCTAAATTATGTAGGTATACCCTGGCGAATGATGGAGCAGTGTAATTCTATAATCACGGTTTGATAACTCTCATCTACCCCACGGTTCTCCCACCCCACCCCGTCCTCCTCGAGTAGCCTTGAAATTGGTGGAATACTACATTAACCTTTGCACCGTGACACTCATTTCTCCCGACTCTGGTTGTGAATAGACCCTTGATTCTTTCCTTACTGCCTCTTCGTCAGCGACAGAAATCCGACAAATGACCGTTTAACGACCATCATCTATCTCACCAAACGAGCTCCCCCACATATCCGTCTCCACAGCAGCTGGAAGGGGTGTGCTGAGGAAAGACGTCAAACCCATCCTCCGTATTCTTTTCTTTGTTTCTTGTCTTTTTTTTTCATTTTCTTCCTATTCTTCTCCTCCTACTCTTCCTCCTCAATCTTCTCCTTCTTCTTCTTGATATTTTCTTGTCTCTTCTTCTTCACCTTTTGTCATCTTCTACATATTTTTCTTCCCCTCCTTGTAAACTCGTCACATCTTCCTTTACTATCTCGTTAGTGTCTCGAGTCGCATTCCTTTATTAGCCCTTTTTCTGTATTTTTCACTCTGCTTGAACTTGCAAATGCAAAACGAAATTCTCCGAATTTGCTGGGATCTGCTTTGAAAGAGTAACATCATGAATAAATAGGATGCGTTGTACGTTGTAACAATTAGGAGAAGTTGTCTAATCATTTGTCAAAATTTTATTGTCAAATTAAAAGTCCAATAGTTTGTTGCTTTTTTGCATAAACGTCCTTGAAAAACGTATTGCGTGTATCCTTTATTTCATATAATTCCTGAAACATCCCCCCCCCCCAAAAAAAAAAACAACAATGCAGGCATATCACTTTTTCCTTCTTTTTTTCGATCTTTCTCTTCTGTCTCTCTTTGTTTGTTTATTCTCTATTTCACGTTAGAAATATACAGAAAAATTACAAGAATAAAAAAAAAATATATACAAACACGAGAAGAATAAAGGATTACCTATTTCAGATTCATAATTACAATGATTCTGTTCTTCCATGGGGTCTATTGTATATATACTTTCTGAACTCCAATATCCATACTCGGACTCTTACCAGTTACAGTATACAGCGGGAATTCCCTTCACTCGCTATTCGCGCGTCGTCTGTAATACCATTCCCATGTGAGGGGGGAATAAAGTTGCGGGTTTGTTGCCTGAACTTGAATCATTTGACAGATTTCATAGAACTATGTCGCGGGCAAGAGAGAGAGAGAGAGAGAGATGAAAAAAGGGCAAAACTGAGAAATGTTGCACGCGAGCACATCGTCAGGGCGGAAATCGAAACTTCCGGTCCAACTTGCATTAGTCACGGTGACAGAAAGCCACAAAGAGATACAAAGGGAGAGAAAGAGAAAGAGGGAGAAACAGGGAGAGAAGGAGGAGGGGAGAGAACCAATGGGGGAAAAGAGTGGGAAGGGTGCACAGACATTGAACAATATGCGACAGCAGTCATGTATACCAAGTGGTAATCATAACGAACTTTCATTTCATTTTATTTCATTAGATTCATTCATTCATTCATTCATTCATTCATTCATTCATTCATTCATTCATTCAATTCAATTCATTCATTCAATTCATGCATTCATTCATTCATTCATTCATTCATTCATTCATTCATTCATTCAATTCATTCATTCAATTCATTCATTCATTCATTCATTCATTCACGTTTTATTAAGGGGTTAAAATTACTTAATCCTCCTTTCAACAATATTTCTGTCTGTTTATCTATCTTTCAATCCTTATAGTCTTTCTCTTATTCCTACCTTCTTCTTTTTTATTCGTCTTCTCTATTCATAGAATACACGGACTACTATTTCCACGAATGGTTCAGCTGTTTGACACGACGTGCGGGCCTCAATATAGCACTTGATGGATAATCTCGGGCAATCATATTTCATACTCGGGCAGTAAAATGTTGTAAAGCAGACACTGAAAACTGCCGCAGAAGTACTATGTCATCAAATTGACTCTACAAAAAGATTAGTTCTCGTTATTATTTTCGTTGCAGATTTGCATTTTTATGATGATCATGTAATACTTATCTATATTGCGTGATAGCATTCACATAATATCATTTTTTTCATGATAGACGCCTAGAGATCAAAGTATGAAACATAGTACCCATATGCATATGAAATATTTGCATATAAAAACATATGCATATGAAACATATGCATATGAAACATATATATAATTTATGTTTCATATGCATATTATGCATATGAAACATACACATAGTCATGCCCAGCCCCATAGACATAGATTTCTTTCCTCTAACACTTTACATACAGTACTATACATCGTGAATGGTCTGTACATTCCAAGGAATGCGCGATTCGTTGAATCATAGGCGATAGAACTTTCAGTAAAGTTGGATTTAATCATACGCTGAAATACACGAAAAGTCAAGTTAGCGCAAAATATCATATTGATTATAAATCACACACACACACACATTCGAGGGTTAAACAAAGAAACAAATAGGAGGTGGTCCTACGTACATCTCATTATGTTCATAGAATTTCAAATGCCACTAACAGACGGGGAAATCATTGAAATCGGGAAGTCGGGAGGTGGAAGGTTTCTAGCATTGCCTTTAACATTGACTTCATTCCAGTAACCATGAGACGAGGGTTGATTTCTGTCCCATTCTACCACTCCCCGGGATATTTCCTCCCCATCCCGATCCTCCTTCAGCCCCAATCAGAGCCAATTTCATGGGAGGAGAGTTCAGCGATTGACCATTAAGGTGTGTCGTTCGTCAAACGGCCCCGCCCAGCGGGTGGCGTCTGTCCGAACGTCTCGGCGGGGTACGGGAGTGGTATCTGGGTCGCCTCTCAGACAAAGGTACCGGTTGTTTTCACTTGTTACCATGACTTCCTCAAAACTGTTGCACTTTTGAAACCTCTACTTTATTGCAGGCAAGTTGACCGTGTCTACTGATTGCAAAGATACACCTGGAATTTGAGAGAAAATGAAGGGCAAACGGGGCTTACAGTAGGCGTGTCTTCATCAGCCCGAAGTTCAAACTAGGAGGAGCTGGACATAAGACTGAAATATTATCATCTCGAGTCTTTTTGTTTGTTTGTTTGTTTGTTTGCTTGCTTGTTTGTTTGTTTGTTTGTTTGTTTGTTTGCTTGTTTGTTTCTTTCTTTCTTTCTTTCTTGATTTCTTTCTTTGTTTTAGGTTCACGTACTGTGCAGATATCATTGCACGTAACCAAGTTGCGTTCTCTTGTCAGATACGAAACTACAAGATCTGCAGAACTTCCATCATAATTATAGATCGTTGTATTTTGGTTGGTTTGTTTGTTTGTTCAAATCTGGTTATTCTCGACAGTTTTATGGCAAATTTATGATGAATGTATTCCTCAGGAATCCATGAAAGTAATTTTTGCATCAATATCGTATGTCTCGTGACTTGATGGATGCTGTGGTATCTCAGTGCCTTGGAGTCTGTTTTCTCATATACATGATATAGGCTCATTGAAGGTTGGCTAATAACATGTGAAGCAGTGCGATCCCGCGGGCGAATCGTGAAAATTACTACTGGCAGGTTTGCGACCTGAAGCATTTATCATACGTGATCAGACGTTCCAGATCTATTAATATTGCTCCCAAATCTATTTCGATTCCGTCTCATCCCTTGACTCAGGAAAAGGGGGCTGCACCTGTAACCCCGTGTGATAGGCGGGGATGAAAGCAAACGAAAGCCAGGAGGAAGCTACTAGTTAATTTCATTAAATTAAAAGAGATTTGGCGGGAGACGGTAGCGCGATGGAGAGGATCTGGCGATGTTAGGATGGTGTTGAAAAAGTGTCCTTTTCATTTCCAGTATCAGTGGAATAAGTCTGGTAAACTTTGATACAGAGAGAGAAATTAGCCATAACACATGAAATAAGAGATGGAAGCGGTGCACATACACACACATTCACACACAAAAACAAGACATGCTACCAAATGTTACTAACTGTATAACAAAGTAGTCACTTTCCCAAAAGCACGCATTGCTTCATTACCGGCAACGAGAAATAAATCTTAATAAAGTCTTTAAAAGATAATAATAATGGAATATATATGCATATATATATATATATATATATATATATATATATATATATATATATATATATATATGAAATTTGGGGAATCTCGATGCACCGTATCTTCTATATCATTTGTGATTTCATATATTCCTCCATTTTTTTTGTCTGTCACTTATATTCATCTTATTCTCAAACGGCACATTAACCTGATCATTCATAACTCTTCATTTCGAAGTGGAACCAAACACAAAAGCTTTGAAGAATATGAAATCTGAATATTACGTTATTTGAAATTGAGGGCCATGGTATTCGTCTGGCTATTTGGACGTAAAAACATTTTAGACCTTGTAATTATGAAATTACGCAATGGATATCAGATAAAGCGGCTATGTGACCGCTGTATGACCTTTTCTTTCTACGAGTAACGTTCTCAAGGATGCGTAGAGAAAGCTGGCGAGCATACGGCGACATCTCTCCACTCGGCTGTGAAGATAGTGGCCAAGTGAATCTTTCACTGCAAGCAGGCTTGGCAAGGGACTTTCTAAAACTTCTGTCATAATGGTGGGGGGGGGGGGGGAGCCCCTCAGTGGAACAGACGACATGAAACTGAGTTGAGTTTACCCGACTGATGTCGAGGGTTGCATCCTCTCAGCTCTACCCGGAAAAAGAGGATTTTACAATAAATGACAGTGCAGTATAAATAGATTTAACTCTATTGTGTCTGTGTTTGTCATAAACTACGATAGATTTTTTTCTTTTGTTGGAGTGGGGGAGGGGGGCTCAAGAAAGACACAACTGTCAATTTGTCATCTAAACTCTTAGCAGCACGACTGATTTAACAATGTACTTTGAATGAGTGTATGTAGCCCAGGGTAATGTTGACAAGTTATTTGTAATGTAGGTTTTAAATAGCTTACAGTTGGAGTCTACATAATATCCTGTTTGAGGCGCCGAAACACAACATGCGCACCGCTACTCTACAGCATCAAGTATCGCGTTAGACTATCTTATATACCGTGCGAATGTGCCAATGTGTGCCAAACGCTTGCTTTGAATTCTGATATGTTTCTCTTTGTCTCCACACTGGACTTCAATGACAAATGACCAGAAGACAATTCATACGTGCTTGAAAAGGGAAAATTAATACGGAAAGTCAAGAAATCTCACAACAATGAGGTCCTATAAATCTTATAATCTTTTTGGACATCATTACGGTAAAAAAAAAAAGTAAAATATAGTGCCTTTTTCTGAAGACTACAAGGGCCTAAAGACCATGGACTTACTAGTACTCAGTTTGACATTCCTTCACATACTTTGTTTATAGACATACGTTTATACCCTTTCCAAAATGAGAATTCAAGGGAAAGGTAATAAGCCAGATCAACTTGTCTAACGATCTAATTGCCCATTAGTGCTACCGAGTAGATTCTTGGTTGTGGAGCATTTGATCTAGTTCAAAAGCGGGGCAGAAAGCGACCTTTACGAAGTAACACGATTCACTCGTTCAACAGGTGTTTACAATGGTGGTTGGAGATGTTCAACAACTGTCTCATCATCGCCGCATCAGCGAGTATGGGTATTATACGTGTAGATCAGTGGTGGCGCTTTTCACAGGTGACCGGATTTTGCAATCAACCCTAGCTTAACATGCAAGCCCGTCTCGTTTCACATGCGTGTATGTTGCCAAGCATGAGCCGTGTCGCGAAAACAGCGAGCGGAGAACATGTTTTGCTTCTAGAGGTGAAATCGGGAGAGACAGATTGCACGTGAGGGCTTGACTTTACCGTCGAGGATGTTCGTGTTAACCAATAATACCATTCCTCCTGCGAATGTTCCCCCAAGTGGAGATATCGAGACAAAACATGTGCTTTTCATTTGCACCAACCTAGGTATTAACAGCTCACCGCCACCATTTTCCGCTCTTTTGCCTCATCGATTTCACACAGAAGTGTGAAAAACAGATATACAATCAGAAGTATTTAGATGATGCATACCGGTAGCACGCCATTTGCATGGTTACACAGTTTTTCTAAAATGTTTACATCAAATGGCTCCACGCATTTGTTGCCGTCAAAGAAAATAATCTCTTAACGAAATGAAGTTAGCTGAATATCTTCCTATTTTGACAGATGCATATAGGACATAGGCCTACAGAGAAGATGTTTATACATAAAGCACAGAAACATAACAATCACAAAGCCCGCGTACGTGAGTGTACGTGAGTGACAAATAGACAAGTTCCTCCAAAGTGTGGACACGTTAAAGCGTTCTTCTTTACCGTTCAATTTCTCGTGTTATAGGAACCCTGGTTCGATGAAACGATAAGTGGACCAACATAGGGTCGAAAACAAAATTAGGGGCAAGTGAAATCGAGTTTACATGGAGGAATGTGGTGAGGATTGCTGCTTGTGCAGACAGTTTCCATCAAAGTGCCATCGTCACCCCCGCTGACATCTTAAATTCAATATGGCGACCAATTTTGGCTGGCAGGGGCAGGAAGATCCATTTTGGAGCGGGAAGATGACGGGAGATCGCCCGGCGACAGACAGGAGCTATCACCCTCAAGGCTTCCGTTCTTTTACTCTGCTTCCTCTACCACTGTTTTTTTTTTTTTTTTTTTTTTTTTTTACACAAATTCAACTAAAAACATCGATTACAGTTGTGAAGCGCCTGCGTCAAAGACTACTAAATGTATTCTATACTTCATTTACTTGATCGAACAAAGGCAAATTTCTCATAATCCAAACGTTCTCTAACTTGCTCTTTTTCCTGAATGTTTCAATGACAGCATTATGTGAATGATAATAATCTCATTCCAAACTGTCACATATTTCCTGTGTGTTCTGACAGAGATTAGAGGTAGAGCCTGGGTAGAGTCGACGGGGTATCCGTTAAAGCAGCGTGGCATACACGAGCTTTAAATCTTGTGATGACATCTTATCATCGAATAATTCACATGGAAGTCTTTTCTCATTACTCATGCCGGTCAATGAACCCTATCAATCAAACAGATCTCTCACGTTAGTTGACCAAGCAAATAGGAGCAGTGTGCAGATGATACAGCTGTATCAGATCGTCGCCATTTTGACGCTAAACAAAAAGACCTACTCTCTTAACCCTCAAACTCTTGCACTGAGTGCGAAGTTGAATGACCATACCAAGGTTGTGATATTTCGCCAAAGCGGGGATTCTCCATACAGGAAGCCGTGTCTGGGTGAGGTTGTAAGATGTGGTCTTTTCAAAGCCGAAATAGCCCGGATATCTCTGTCTAAAGGACTCTGATCTTTTATTTCAAACTCCTGACGGTCGGGACTTTTATCCCCCTCCCACATCGAGTCACACTTGAATTGATTTGTTTTGTTTTGTTTTGTTTTTGTTTATTGTTTGTGCCAAACATCCAATGAAAACATATCGTAATGTTAATCTGGCTCCTAAGAAGGTTGGTTTAAACTCTTGTATGAGGAAATGATTTACTTCAGAAGAGAAGAGTGCGCCGAGATCACATTCGTTAATGATATAAACAAAGTACGCCTACTGATAAAACACTCAAGTCATTTTTCTATCATCCTAGCCACACAATGACGAATAAAGAAACAAATCAAGGCTAAACTAGATATGACAATAAACTTTGTTTTTGCTATCCAGCCCATTGGTCATGACGTCACAATACCGCTGTCAATGTTCGGGCAGAATTAAAACCAAAGGGTTTTTGGATCATTAAAAAATGATTCTTACTCATGCCGTCCCAGTCGACTTCGTTCTTGAAAATAGCTCATTTATCATAAATGTTGCAGTGACTTGCATGGTACCGTTTTTATTCCCTAGTGCATGGAGGATATTACATTTCTGTGACTTTTACAGGGTCTGAAGTTTGAGCTGTCACTCAAACTTCTATGAGGTGTTGACTGTATTGTCTCGATTCGAGATTGTCGTGCTTGAGTGCCTGTTGGTAATCACGACTTGCACGCGCCCTTTTAATACTGCCTCGTATACACCTGACGTGCTGACTGTAAATCTACATCCCTGCAAACCCTGTTTACTCACGTTCTGTTTGTTTCCAGCATTTCTTTCCTTCCTCTTTTTTTTTCTATCGGTGATCCTCTCGTTCCTTTCCAGTCTATTTTCTTCTTTGCTGGCTAATTAGACATCTCCTGCAGTCCTTCCTGTTTTGGCTCAGCTCACAAGTCTTACTAACTATAATTATGAGCCATGTGCTCACCATACTTCAAATCGTAGGCTTAAAGGTGACACTAGGATGATATTGCGTGGATGACGGAAACTACAAATTTTGATTATTCAAATGCCCATCTGTTTCCTGCGTTTTGTCTTATACGGCAGACTTAGTTATGTATCAAACATTGTTAAATGTTTTGTTGACATTTCGGAGGTCTGCTGTTCAATGCTCAGTGCTGAAGGAAGTCTAAAGGCGAGTGAACTGGTAACAGTTCTTTATTGTGGAGGGTTGAATGTCGAATCCGTCCTCCCTTCCGCCTCCGCCTTTTCTCTCTCTTTGATCAGTTGGAAGAGAGTGAGGGCAGCAGACATTTTTATTGAGATCTAACCAAGTACCACGTGACCCTAAACCGATGACCTCTTTATCTCATCTCAAGACGGGACAAGAAATCAATTTACCGACCTTTCTTAAACAAGTCACGATAAAACGAGACCTAACATTGCAACACTTGATTATTTCATTTCTTTCAATCTATTCATATCAGCAAAAGGAAGGGGCAAAAGACGTTCTCACATCATTTTAAGTAGCTTCGAGCACAAGTTGCTCAATCGTTTGGACAAGTTATGAACTACGCTCAATATTTCACTTCAGGCATCTTTAAAATCCATGTGACACGCATACGCCGCTTTAACCTTAAATAAGTAGATTAGTAAACGGCCTTCAGTCACTTATTCCCCTTTCGTTTGTACCTCATACGTCTGTCTCACCATCTCCCGGACGTGGCGTCATTCCAAGCACAAACGCGTTTCAGTCCTTTCAGTGAGGTATTATAGCCAGAACTCTATCACACCACGTACAGGGGAGCGAGCAAGCCAGCTACGCAGTCACCAAAATGGAGCACTATTTTAAGGGGTGCAAGGGATGAGCAGACATGCTTCTGAGGTTATCACAATTTAGCGGCAAAGCGCGAATCACCAGAAGGAGTCCTAGATTGCCGTGCGGAGAAAAAAAAGGTCAGACGTGGTAGGAAGAATATATGGCCAATTTCGAAGAGTTGCTCACAATTATTGACCGGTTTGACCTCTAACTCGAAGAAACTCACGACTGAAATCTAGGAAAATCGCGAGTAATTGTTGATGTCTATGGAAATAATACATTCAAGCAAAAGCAATAACTCTTTCTGGAGAAATAAATTGAGATGGTGCAGTTTACGCATGAGAACCATCCTTGCCTTTCGTATATCCAGATATTGATCCGGTCTGCAAAAATATTCGTGTTCCTCTGTTAGGCCCTATACACAACGTGAATGATTCTCAATGAACACCGAAAAAAAAAATACTCAATGATTTTAGCTTCTTCTGAAAGGAGCTAACAATTAAGTTTATAATGGTAGAAGTAAAGTTACTTATAAGTTGTTGATTGGTCAAAAAGTTAGCCAGGCTGCAAAAGGTGGAGTAGGACATTTATCAAGGTCTTGACATGACCTCACCGTATAGAGATGGACATTACAAGAAATATATGGCCGCCTCTTCGAGTACCCATCATGCACAGCTTTCGAACACCCTTAAAAGGCTCATGTGACTTAAGGTGAGGGGTGTCAGGAAAACACAGCAGTGAACCAACAGTGTTACAGCTAAACAGTCAAAGTATTCGAAGGTCTGTTTGACAACAAGCATCATGTTGCTGGTGCATGGATGCAGTCTTTGTAGGTTTGGCGCCACTCATCAGATGTGAATTGTAACCAAGGAGGTATGGAGAGAAACTCTCTGTCCTCAAAGAAACTGAAGTGTCTCAAAGATTCACTTTCCTCATAACTTTGCTTAAGATGTAGGGCCTAAGTAACTATGCATAAGCATCATCCAAAACAGATGAATGCAAACAAAAGAGTGATTATTTATTTGACAATTTTTTGCACGGTTTAGATAAGGTAAAAAGCACTCGCGTGACTATGATTTCAGAAGAGTCCATCAGCGGTGTACAGATTGTAGGATGACCCACTGGATAAAATGACTATGAATGCATGAGAAGGATCTAAACTCTGCTTTACTCCTTATCTAAAAACAACTGTCATCGTCGGATTAGTCCCTAAGATCAATGGTTACTATAATGACATTAAAGCATTGAAAGTAGGGGCTCCCCAGGCCTCCGGGTGTGAGGAAATCTTGAATTAGCACACCGTCTGAGCCTATATGTCAGATGACCAAGTCTACTCCTCAGATTGGTGAACATTTATGACAGCAATTGTGATAGAGAGAGGGGAGGAAGAGAGGGAGAGCGAGCAATGTTTTGACTCGCAAATTATCTGCAAAGCAAAATAAATTGAAAATGAAATGAATCTATCGTTCTGGAGGACGATGCGTAAACTATACATAACATTGTCGCAATTGCAATCGTCCACAAACGTTGTGCCAAAATCGATTGGTTTTTCTCCCTTCTTCAAGAGGGTTGAACTAGGGAGGTGAAAGGGGGATTCCATGCACCGTCCTGGTCAAACAAAAGAGATTTCCAGATAATATCCATTAAAGGAAGACCCTCCATTAGAGGAAATATGGAGATATACGTGATATAATTTAGTGGCAATGCCATGCGATCGTAGAAAAAGGGATACCAACTCTGCATTCCACATGCATATATTTTCAGTTAGATATGACTTGGTAATCTAATTTATGCGCCTTCATAAACAAACCATGAATTAGTATAGCACAGTTCCCCAAATCTAATTGACAATGAAAAAAAAAAATCTCAAGGAAGTCTATACGATTGTCTGGTTCCGGTCTGGGTTTGTTCAGTCAATCTGTCTTCACTCAAGTCTGCAACACATGAATTATAATTACTTCATAATGTGAAAATCCCAGTAGTTAAAAACACTTTCCAACCTTCTAACATAAATCCCGAAAATGATTGAAAACAATTCGAGCTCGAGCTTGACGGGGCCGAACGGCGAGAGACAAAGGTCAAGACAAAGTACCGAGCTGTAATATGTTAGTCCGCTCTCAGTGGTTGTAGACAAGTCTCAGGGGTCACCGGTCCGGGTATCGATCCCATTTTCGAGGAGGCTAATCCGGAAAGGCATACATGGGATTAGAGACAGGTCAGACGCCAAATGTGGTTTCTGGGGTTCCGGAAGAACCCGTGCAGTGAGCTCAAGTTCAGTAGCAGGCATCTTTATCCTCGAAGCGCCGGCGACCGGGAATTCCTTCTTCCTTCGACACGACGGCGATTACCGCATGCCAGACACAAAGTTTGCATGGTTTGATATGGCACTTCCTGGAGCTCCTGTATACACATAATAATGGATCAAACAAATCGACTGCTTCTATGTGCCCTGCCTTTGTAGGGCATGTTTGCACTTTCTCAACGCGGATCGTTGCAGGCCTACTTTCTACAACTCTGTAATAGTAACTGTATGTAACAAAATGTGAATCGAAGTTCCAGTGAAGTTTACTCAAGTCGGAAAAGAACTTGATCGTGGAGAAGGAAGTGCCCCCTTTTCGCACAAACATTACAAATAAAAAAGCTCTCTGGTTGAGATCAAACCCTACAATCTAACTCGAAAAGGAAAGCTGTGTCGAATATAAGATATCTATACCTGGGTTACTTTTAAAATGATGTGTAAAAGATTCTTGGATTGGAGCTAAGCCTAAAGAAACATTTTGAACTGCGCTCTCAATATATTCATTTGACAAGATCAGATTCAGATTGACGACTTCACAAGTCAAATTTCACGTTTCAGAGTCGAGTGAAGACTCCATGGTACACATTACGTTTTTACAAATTGACAAAAGGGCGTATTACCAAAGTTCATCTTGCCAGCAGGAACGTTGTTTGGAGAGCCTTGAACTACTGTTGGTTGTTGTACTTCTATGTTCCTAATCAGACGCGTCTGCTAAAATTTGCCATACGGAAACAACAGATAAAGGGTGTCGTGGGCAGAGGTTTATGCCGACATTTTGCTCTTCTGTTTTGTTGGCTGAAAGGCGAAGGAAACACAAAATTATTCCAGGTGCTCTCCATATGTCCCTTGATTATTTCTGGACTTCTGCTTTGCAGACGAAGTGCTTTGCAGACGAAGTGGGTTACAGGTTGCCACCCATCATTGGTGCGCACAGATAAGAGTCGGTGATGAACATACTTTTATGACTTAATAAACTCCTTCGACTGGACGACTCCTGGTGGAGATTTTAGCTGCTTCATACTCAATTTATGATAACGATATACTAAGACCCTACCAAGGAGGTGACTCTTCTAGCTCATTATTACCTCTCTCTGTGATTCTCCGCCCAACACTTTGCCCTTTCATGAGCACTCGGGAAGCGAGCGATTAGGCTTGTGTATTTCACCTGACTGTTACTGTTAATTTTGAGCTGCGAAAAGACGATTTCTTTGAAAATTAATTTGTGTCCTCCGCAACTCTATACAGAGTTTGTTTCTTCGTATTCAGCCATAATCGACAAAGACTGCGTGGCTGGTTGTGTGATCTAATAGTGTACTCTTCTGTAGCATTCATCTTGATCATAACTTCCATCTTTATTCACGTATATAGAACAACTGCCTGCATCTGCGCTGTCTAGTAATGTATCCACTTGTTCACTTTTTGGTGCATTCTTCGCAAGACATGAGTTAATCGAGGAAGATTGTACATTGCAATATATCCTGAAGGTGGAGACTTTTTTTCGATCTTGTTGCGACATAATCGTATTTTGGATGTGAACTTGAGCTCGGAGTAATGGCTTGAGGTTGGAATTCAAGACATAAGTGCATCAGACGTTTTATCCACCAAGAATCCTGTCTGACGTGTCAAGAATCATCTACAAAGTATTGATTCTGCCACCTGAAGACAGAACGGATCCCCAGGTGGACCAGTGTAGTATTGCTTCCAGACCTCTGTATACTCTTGAGAACAGGACTGATCCGTATGAGCAGAAAACATCCGGTCCGAGACGAAATGGCATCCTAACCTCTTATTCAGGAACTGGTGGCTGCATCCTGTTTGTAAACTAACGAGGTGCATTTCCCGGGTGCATCTTTAATAGTAAGGTTTCATTTCTGCCTTATAATGTGGATTATTGGGGAAATGAATGTCTGTATGTCAGACCAGAATGGTTAAGATGTTGATCTCTAGATGACATGAGTCACGGATTAGCGGTGGGGAGACACCTTGCTAAGATCGTCGAGTGAACCTCGCCTGACTCTGAGCAAACACAGCAAGATTGCGGTCTAGGACGAGCATGTCTGCAGGTACCTTCAACAACCCCGAGAGACTCAAGTGTTACCATACTTGGCGGAGGTTATAAGTTATTATCCCTCATTGATCCACACAAACATAAGATTAAATGGCGTGGGACTACGTCGATTCAGAGGAAATGAAATTGTAAATTTGTTCGGCAAAATCGTATTTGCTCTGTCCGACTTGAAGCTGGTAGAAAACTATTACTAGTAACTTATCCCCACCACTTTTCTATTTATGAAGTCAATGACGAAAAAGAACTTCACAACACTTCGAGAAAACTTTTCCCAAACTACTAGTGGTTGAAAACATTGGCTAATTCGTTGAATAGTGCGCAACAGGCTTCAGAATGACATCCTTTTTATCTATCCGGGATGTATTTCCGATAGCAAGTGTGGCCAAACAATCACTAACTTCTTATCAGCATAAAAATCTAGAGTAGATTGTCTCTTTTATCGGTGTCATTGGTGATTTCAATTTCAATACCGGATGATCGCAATATTTTTGTGCTATGTGTGCAATGAGCTAGTTTTGTCCATTATCATATCGTAACAACAGTCATAAAGATGACACTTAGCATACATGACGTCATTTAACAATGGCCTAGGATAAACAATATATTTGATGATGGAAGAATAGAAGGAGTGGAATTGGACTTTATAGAGTAGATTCAGACAGATAGGTGGTTGTTATACGTCAAGTACGAACCCATCATCTTCTCTAGCATTCGCTGTCACCGGTTCATCGAGTGGAGAGAGAGAAGTTATTAGAGTAATGCAGTAATCATTACATCTTATCGAGAAGATGGTTATGATAGTCTTGGTTTCACAGTGCTTGAGTTATCTACCACTATCATTCGTGGGTAGATCAAAATGAAAGCAATACTATATCTAAGCAAAGAATCACAGCAGCAAACAAGATTATTTCTTTAAAATATAAGAAGTATTACGAGCTTGGATGAAGTCTTAAAAATGGAAGAAGGAGAAGGAATTACGCACTGGAATGAAGTTATGCGGCGAGATATTGAAATATTATTAGAATAAATTATCTTATACTCTCGGCCTTAAAGTAAGATGAGTTGACAATAACAATGAGTACACCAGAGGTCATCGTACGGTTCTTGTGGAGTCCACTGCAAGGCTGAGAAATAGAGATTGATAAATTGGATCGTGGTAACGTATTTGTGGTTCAACCTCAGTTGACGCATATATTTTGCCTTTTATGACTCTCATGCCTGTTGCTCTATTCTTACCCCGCCATAGGGCGAGTTTTAAGTTTAGAGAAGTTTCATTTACACCGACCTCCAAGCTTTCCCTTCAACACTGCATGCTCAAAAATAAATTAGATTTAAAGACAAATATGCACACATATACCCTCGCATCATGCAGACCTTGAGACTATGTGATAGGGCTTATTGAAGTTCAAGGAAAAACAATTTGATCACAATTGAGATGATTGAGTCGTGTGGCCCAAGACATTGTAGATATCTCACTGCTCAACAGTAATAATGTGGGCGACTTTAATATTGTTGAGGTCCAGATTGAAAATGATGATAAAGTATATGGCTATGATATATTATAACAAGGTACGTTATTGAGGTCCAGATTGAAAATAATGATGCTGATGATGACATCATGTATGGCTATGATATAGTATAACCAAGGACGTTATTATGAGTAAACACGATCATTGATGTCATATCGTGAAATTGACTTTTGATGCGTATCCTAGGCAACGGAGGAGAGTGAGTGGTGTACAGATTGAAGTAAGTTTGACGTCCTGGGATAGGATGATGATGTTTATTAGAAATATGACGTATAACAGCTATGATGATGATTTATCAAGGGTGATACAGTAGCTGACGAGTTAGAGTGCAGCTGATAACAACATACTGTAAAACTATCACTTTTTTGTTCTTCCACGCCCACGCCATACTCATACACTATCATTGATGGCTACGCACTGATCACAGTGCCCCTCACCCATCTGCTTGCTTTCATCTTAAAACCCAACAAAGCATCAAATTCAATAGACTCTTTAGTTAGGAGCTTCTTATTTACGAAGTTAAAATGAATGTCCTCGCAAATATAAAGGAAACAACAACACCGCGCCTGTAAACAACAACAACAAAGTATGCCTACCTAAACTCATACTCCAGACTTAGAGAGCATCACACATCACCTTGGAAAATGGATGTATAGTAAAGCCGTAAATAGACGAGAGATTCCCACATCTCTTTTGGAGTCGGTACTGAGAGTCAGACCTGGTCATTATTTTGACAGTGGTACTGAGCTTGATTGACAAGGTCATCATAGCTACTTATGAGGGATTTCACTGTTTATATGAAGTCTATACGTGACAGAAATATGCCCCGAGTGCTTGCAAGAATTCACTTGTTAATTTTCCTTTCAATCGCTTACCATGTGATGGGTACAAAAAGTGTGTTTATATACCGTCCCCTATTGGCTGGGTCATCTTCTCAGTTTCGAGCTTCTATCTTGCCGCCCGGTGAGAGAATGTCAAGAACGTTTTGTAGGACGCATTGACTTCCTGCTCTACTCGCTAAGTGATGGACGGAGGCTGGGGCTAAATGCTCGGGGTGGAGTACCCAAAGCTTTTGCACTTTCACTAAGTTGTCCCGAGGTTCTTTTTAGCGTAATACACATACACTTACACATATTTAACAGCTATTAGCACACAAGGAAAGTCAGTGAAGAAAGGCAAACACTGAGTGGAAGATTTTTTTTAAAGCTATATTGGTCTCTAATGATATAACTTTGCTGTCCTTGCTTGTGTTATCACACGTTCATCTCTCACACATATCTTTCATCTTCCTACAAATTCAAATCTTTTGTCCTATCTCTATTTTGCTCTCCGACGTCAGTGTGATGACTTCCACCCCCTCCTCTTCATGGTAACCTTGGTAACCGCTTCGGGTTTGTCTAATCGCTGTAGACTCCAACAGGCCACAGTGTAAAACATGCGTGTCAAAGCAGAGCCTCCTTGCCTTTTCCGGTTTCTACAATCGGTGTATAATAATGTAAACATGAGCTTTCTGACATGACATGTCATTTCCCCTTGTCATTATTCTTGTGCCTTTTATCCGGATGTCATATTATATTTCTGTCTGGTCTTGGATACAAGTAGCAGGATTTCATCGACATGTTCCCTTGTACATTGTCTTCTGTTGGTATTAGTTTGGTTTCTTTTGGTACCTTTATATCGATAACACATTTCGCACATATCCCAAATTGATTTTTTTTTTGTTATTATCCTTACCATTTCTTTCATACACAATCTATTCAGTCCTTTCCATGCAATAAAAAAACCCCACTCCTTTAGGACTTCTCAGACGAAGATAGATGATGTCAGTTTGGTACTATACTACTATACTTAAAGAGCTACTGGTGTACCCAGTCGGTTCGATCTGTTGTATGCATTTAAAACAAAGCAAAAAGACGCCCATCAACTTTCCTCTCAACCTGCCGGTTATGCTCAAGAACTCATCAAACCAAAGACATTTTTTAGAAAAGTGTTTTCTTTTCCTCCATTGCACAATAGATATGTTTTCATCGCATTGGAATCGTTCTCCTCGTCTTGATATGTCAAGGTAGAGACTGGTTTGCCTGCGTTAATTCGCTGCATCGAGTCACATCCTTCATGAGTGAAATGCCCATGGCTGACACCCAAATTAGTCTACCGTCATCAGCCACTTACAAAGCTCTTTCCTCTGTCCATTTCTCACGGTGAATCTCAAATCCATGGTGACATGAACGGACGGTGGAGCAAGCTTCTGTGATGGGGAATGTTTCAAGACGGGGGACCTTTCTTAGCACTCAACATTGGGGGAAACAAGAGCGGAAAGATGGCCAATGCCTGATACGACAAGCCTCCCTAAGAACCCGACCCGTTTCCAGGCATCTCTCCTGCATCATACAACGTTTACCTCCCATATATGGTGGGAAAGAAAGACTCGTTTGTGACTATTAGCAGAAAGCATCACAGTGAACGTAGTTTCACCACTGAGATCGATTACTCTTAAACCATGTCCCCATCTTTTTTTCAGCGGTTTACGTCTTCTTACCACTTTTACCGTGAAGTTCAAGCTGATAACCTTACAAATTTTGGTATTGTGTAGTATGAATTCTTGATTGTGCTATGAAACTTTTATCAAACTGGCGTTATCGGTCAGGTGTGGGTTTTGAAAAGTAAGGTCCAATTTCTACGAAAGAATTCCGAATTAACTTTTCTTTTCTTACCCTTCTTTTTTTATTTTACGTGGAAGAAAATCTCTATAAGTGAAATCGTGTTCTTATAGGTCCCCTGCTGATAATGATGTAATTACCTTGCAATAGCAATTTTCATGTCCCCCCCCCCCAAAAAAAAAAAAAAAATTAAAAAATACTTGCTCCACTTTCCTTATACGTTTAGACGACTGAGCCATGCATCTACACAGAAAACAAAAGTATTATTGATGATGTTATTTTGTATCGAAATGTTGGAAAAATACTATTCATGATGTTATATTTTGAATCGAAATGATGAAAATGTAGAAATATAACCAAACAAGCAAACATCTCGAACCAGTATTTTCCTTGTATCGTTTTATTCCCCCACAGCTATGACGTGCATACATGTAATACCCACAATTTATGTAGTGTTTTTCTACCGTTTCACTTTAATTCACTGTAATTTGACAACTGTTTTGTTGAACGACTCTACGAAAAAAAAAGACAAACTGTTACCTTTCAATCACATTCGTGTGTCAGATTACTCGCTTCAATTGTACAATCATTGCTTTCGTGACTTTGATCATAGAGCTACAACTAGCTCTATGCTTTGTTCTTGGTAGTAGATTCGCACAGCAATGACTGCATATTGGAAACACACTCCCGCAGTATGGCACAGAGATATAATGTCTGATTCATTGGATTTTTAATCATTTGGGACTAAAATGGGGCTGGGTATCCAGACGTTAATAATTGAATATTGACAGTTTGTCATTTCGGTGCTCTCGTCTATCAAATGAACCAAGTTTTTTCCCTGGTTGTGGGTAACTGTGGAGCAACTGGCTGCTTCCCTGGAAGTGGACTAATTTTCACTTTGACTCATAAAGCGAGGGAAACAGGTTCATTACAAACACCCATTGTTTGAGCGCTCTGCCTGACACTGCGTTCACATTGTCCCCCGCGCCGCGGGGAAAGTCCCGAGCTGTGGGACTTTCTCCTCCAAAACCATAATGTGAACGCTCGCTGGGACTTGTCCCCTCGTCCCCGCGAATCAAGTCGGGTACGGGGACAAGATTTGGAGGGGAGAGTGACCTTGGGGCGAAATTGATAGCGTCCAGCTGTGGTCATCAAATGTGCGCATGCGCTATGCCTGGCAGAGCTCGCCCCAAGCCCTAATTGCCCCCACAGCTCGGGGACAGATGAGATACCAATGTGAACGGTCAGTCGTAAAAAAGATAAGATCTCTTGAGGCTGTCCCCGCGGCGCGGGGGACAATGTGAACGCGGGGTGAGTAGCAGATGCGATGCAAGCTCTTGTGGTAATAATGAGGGTATACCCAGCTTCCGTAAATTACTTACATTGGGTGCCAAGTGCGGTGAAAACTCAAGAGACATGAACACTTGTTTCTGCATCAGATAATTCTACAGATTGTGTCAGAGTTCAGTCACATGAAAATATCCAAAATATTTCAAAGAAACACATTCCACCCATTTCATCGTTTTAAAGATAAATCCTCCGTGAACAGTGAAGTGCATAATACCATTATGACTTATTCACTAGGGAAAATATCCGTGTCTCTCTGTAAAGTTAATCGTGAATAATGGATCCCATCAAATAATCATCCATAAAGCACACTGGCAATTGTGGTTTTGGCGAGCTTGAGTTTATTTGCAATACAACAAACAGTTTACATTAGAATAACGCTTGATTATGTCCCTGGTTATAATGATCAGAGGAGGAATTTTGCATTTCTCGCGGATCAAATCGGATATAGTTCGAGTTGAAATTCGACAGTGGTGATTTTATTTTGTTTTCTTTTTTTTCACCGCATGTGACAGGTGAGGTGCTTTAAATGCTGAGAAAAGATGTATCTTTTTTTAACCCTATCAGTGCTATGATGTCAAAATTATGTTTATTTTGCGCACACACAAGAGTTCGAGTTAAATTGTCGCTTTTCAGGATCTACATGCAAATTTTCTGCCGTATTTAGTGTCTTTGCACTGATGCAAACAAGACGCTGACTATATACAGTCATGGAATTATCTGACACGATATAAGGAAAATGTCGTTGTCTTTTGGAGGTATACCAGGCATATATTTGTGACAGAGTTAGGCTAACTCGGCCCTTTAAGGCCCGAGTGGGGGAACGACTGATGAGGCATGCTGAGCGGGAACCTGACGTTGACCCGAGCGGACAGGGCGCGGCTTCTCGCATGGAAATCTGGGGCTTTGAGAGATGACAAGAAATCCACCCCCACCATCCCAGTCGGAGAGAAACAGAAAGAAAAAAAAAATGACTGTGGAAATATACATGTCATAAACGTGCACATGGAAACTGCGTATGTTCCTTTAGCGAGCAACATTATCCTATAGACTGCGTAGAAGGCAAATGTACACAGGACAATCCGGTGACTTCCGTGCGGCTTGGCACGCTATGTCACCCGGCTGTGTTTTTTCTTTGTTCTTGTACAGCGTCGTCCTCTCAGAGAAAAATCCATTTCTGTCATTATCCTTGTCACACTACAAGTCAGTCAAGTCCATGAGACATAATGAGGTCATAGAAGGTGAGATTACCAGGTCCTTTTGGTAAAACATTTTATAAGTAATCGTTGTTATTGTTGTTGTTTTCACCACTTTCCCCTTTACAACTCGGGCATTAGATTACCTGTCGTCAAAACGCATGACAACGCACTTACACACCGTAACTCTGACGCATTTTACACATGCTGTTGACGCGAGATTGGCAACACAAATGACAAAGTATTCAACCAAAAAGAAAAAAAAATGAATGAATCAGAAATTGCTATCTAATCTATCCACACTTAATACACTGTCTCCCTCTTTTTTTCTTCTTTTTTTTGGGGGGGGGGGAAGAGGGTCAGTATATTATTATTCATCCGTTGATGTAGCTAAGTGGATGATACCTCCTTGGTGTAGACAAAGGACAGTTTATCGTCTAGACGCAGAGCCAACAAGTGATGTCTTAAAACCGGCTGGATACTATCATGAGCTGATACCACCGTTACCTCCAACACCAACATCGTCATCGTCATCATCATCATCATCATCATCATCATCATCATCATCATCATCACTACATGCCCCCCCATCTCTCTCTCTCTCTCTCTCTCTCTCTCTCTTTCCCCACACCCTTCCTCTGTTTTTTCATGCTCCATCTCGCCTAGGTATCAACTATCCTCATTCCTCCTTTTTTTTCCCTGACCTCTAACATGGCCCCTATATCGTCCAAAAATCGTCCCCGGAAATGATCGACAAAAGTCGGAAAATGGGATCGAGTAATATCTCGTTTCGATTGGCTACATTCCCCGTGGGAGTATGAGGCCGATCCCTCTTTTATAAGCGAGAGATGGTGAGATGTGTTTATACACGATATGACATGGCTCCACATCTCGTGTCAGAACGTCTCGATGGAGTTCGCTTTTTTACTGGCCACGAAATGACGATTGTCCATTCACGAGACATATAAGAACAGTATTTCACATTCTTCAGTGTTTCACGCTATTCAGTCATTGACAAAACGTTCACGGTGGTCAGACGCTTTGAATACGTAAAAAAGCAGTGACATTGTAGGAACAAATGAATGAAAAAAATGAACTGAATCAGACAAAGGAAATGTTGAGTAGTCAAGTCTGTTTTGGATGGTGACTATTAGGACAGTATAATACGTGTATTTCTTCTATACTAATGGACTCACGTGCAAAAGTTTGTCTAGTTGATCAGACTGATATTTGTATATGAAATCAAAACAAAAGCAGAGCTCTTGTTTTCGTTTTAGGAAAGAAGTGTTTGGATTTATACTTGAGCCCACCTACACAGTACAACCCTTACAGTATTTTGTGCATATTGACCTCGTAACCGTTTTTGTACCACAGGATGACCGTACCGCTGCTGCTCTCTGTGATATCTTACTTCTCTTTTGTATCAAATTTTAGACTTTCCTTTCCTGTTTGCTGTTTTGTTTTGAACGATCTCTAGTTTCTACTACACACTAGAAAACATAGATTAGAATATCATTGCGAGGGACGGTACGAGGTTTGAGTTTTGCCTCCGCAAATTACACACCAATCGCCTACGATAAAAAAAAAAATGAGAGTGAACAAAACAAATATTCCTAGATCTGTACCACCCAGTCGTCGTAGTGGAAAGGATAATGGATAATATTGCCTTCATTACCAAGCTGTGCAAATATGCTATGTGCCCAACGACTGTGGAGGAAGCAAACTGAATTGATAGAAAAGAGACGCGCGTTTTCCCTGTATGTTTGTGCAAGATATAATCATGGAAAAACGGAGAGAGGGGGAGTCCTGAAAATTCGGGTTCACGTCAGCCGTTCATGTCTTCAACGAAATCATGCATGGCATCTAACTGCACATTTCCTCCCTCAGTTGGTTACATTTTGATGGCTAGGCATATTCATTTATTCAGAAAAATGACGACGGAAAATACTGTCGTCATCTCCTTGTGTTATATATCGCATGTCCTGACTATTGTCAAGTTGACAAAAATGCCAGTCCTTCGTAACGTCTAGAGAACCACCTCCACCCCCCACACACACACACAAACGCACACACACACACAAAGTTTCTTTACACATTGACACAAAGATGTTGCAAAGTTAAAATGACAGGTTTTGAAAGTCTTACTTGCTCGTGACTCCCGAGACGACAGCAACTAAAACGGAAAGAAACAGAATGATCTGCATGATGGCTTCTTGTCGGCAAACAATCCAGCAATTTCTCAGCTATTATCCGTAAGAATGAATAGATTGCAGCTCAAAGAGGAGGGGATGGAAGCCGAACGCTCCTGTTTCTGACCCTGCTAATTTCTAGAATTGTAGCTTTCCTCGACGGCGATATACAAGGAGAAGACAAAAGAGTTTCAGCTGAAGTAGGACAGTTGCAAACGAAGGTGGACGAGCGCGGGTAATGGCATCAGATTTAGGGAAGCGTCAACGTCGGCAGCCGCGAAGCGTTGGAGATAGCACGTCCGTCCTTGCAGCCCGGCAAAATGTGACAACGCGCCAGTCGCTCGAGTCGCTGGCTTTCTACCTTTCTTCACACGCCTACTGTCTCGGGAGCTAGGTTACGTTAAATTTGACGGCCGTCCATCAACGGAGGCCCTACAGATACAGAAATTTATTTCTGTGCTTATTCGCTTGTGGTCCAACCTGTAATCGTCAGCTCTAAGAAAGACGCAACGTTAGATGACCTTAAAACCTGGGTGAGATAGAGAGGGACCGAGGAAAGAAAGAAAGAAAGAAGGCTTTTTTTCTTCGCACTTCGTGCACGGTACGATATGTGCGAGCTCTGATCGTCTGTCATTGGTGGCGAAGCGTGACTTCGTGGCTAGTGCGCAAGCGCGAAATAAGTTCTCTCGGACTCGTCCACTCCAAAACCGGGGATTCATTAGTGTTTGAAGAGGATTGCGTTGTGTAAAACACTAGAATAGAGTCAATGTTTGTTATTGTACGACCAACCGGAATTACCATTGGCACCGCTTCTTCTATTACAGTTGAATAAACATTTCGTAGTCTTCAATATTATTGATGACGTCAAGGAGGTTGGTGTCACACTATCTGTAAGTTGTAAGACAATTTACGTTGATTACTGGAGTATACATATCAGTGGCAGATCTAGAGGGGGCGCACCCGGCGCACGCCCCCTTTATTTTTCGTTAAAAACAAAAGAAATAAAAAGAAAAAATGAAATGAAACCCGGAAGTGGCACCAGAAATATTCGTTGCGCCCTCCCCCCCCCCCCCACCCTTACAGAATTCCTGGATCCGCCCCTGCATATAGCGAACTCAAAATCCAGCTGACTCGTATCATAACAGTCTTGACATTGGATTGGAATAATTACTGACAATGCTCTAGAAAATTAAACAAATGTACATCTGCAAAACCTTACGCATCCACACATACAATACCCCGAAGATCATAAGCAAAGCCAACCTTGCTATTGAGACGACTTCTTGAATTTTAAAAAAATGTAAATCAATGAATATATGATTAAGAAGACAAGAATAGGCTAGCCTCCATGCACTTGTGTATAAACTGACTGTAAAGCGTATTTTTGGTTGATTGAACTCTGCATTAGGAAAAAGAGCCAGTGGACCGATGAAAACATAAAATATTCCACAACCTTGATAATTCTAAATTCAGATACAATTCCATGGCGTTTTTTTTTTCATGTTGACTAGACACTGACGATTCTGTAACTTTTAAGATAGCCTATTACTTTTTATTTCTTAAGCAACATTATCCTAGATATGCTCATCTAGATCTTTCATCTCACATCAAGAGGTCGTTTTCTTTCATTGTCGTTCGTTATATTCTTTTTTAATTTCAGTTCCTGTCATTAAAATCAGATAAGTTCAAGAAAGTGATGACTAATTTCATTCATATTTCAGAGACAGCGAAGCATGATTTATGAATACAGGGATCTCCCCGACTGCTCCAAACATTCCCTAGGCATTGAATCACTCGAGTCGAAATCAATTACAGTAATGATGAACTTTGACCCTTGCAGAGGGACCGAATTCTCCCTCGAGAAAAATTAGATTTACAGAAATGTAAAGCCAGGCAGGTGTAATGTATGATGTCATCCAGCATACAGAAAAACGATTAGGGCAGATGACTCAGAACGCATAGTTTGCGACTAGCACGAACTGATAAATATTTATGGACAAGGGACAAGGGAGAAACGATGAAAAGAAAAAAAAAAGAATCATTTCAAGATTACATTATGATTTTTGACAAAATGAGGCAAGGTAAGTAACGAACACTGAAGTATGACATCATTTGCCCACATCCATCATTGTCTATCAAAAACGCAGCGAACGCAGTATCCATAATATGAGCAGATTGGTTTATTTTCGCTTTTTGCAATCAAGGTGTGCGTAGTAATGTTTCCTTCCCTCCTTTGGTAAACCACATCGCAAGGCTGTCGAATGCAATGACACAATTGATGTTGACGCGATTACGTGGGGAAGGAAGATTGAGTTATTTTGATTCAATATCCACCAATATTTCCTGTTATATTATCAACAACAACACATCGCATCAGTGAAATGAAGAGCGCATCCAGTGTATCCAGTATAAGTGATAAACAATAATTATTACCATCATCATTCGCTATCAAAGGGAACTGAAACTAAAAAGTAGCAAAACTGGATGAAAGTTGATGTAATAAAGATCAGAACTATTCATGAGATATTAACCAACAAGACATAAATTATGATTTTTGTCCTCCTGTTTCTTCTAGTCTCCTATGATGATCTATATACCGCATATCACTGGCACGTCACAATACCATCACAGTAATTTCCTCTCATTTGTCATCCATTGTTTATCGAAACCAAAGCACGATGCGTGGGTGTCGTGGTCCTGGGCCGGTATTCCATAAACTAGATAAGCATGCTTAAGTCAGAAAATCTAAGCAATTTTGCTTATTTTCTGGCTAAGATAAAATTCTTAGCTTAAGTTCGTATTCCATAAAATTTGGCTAAGAATTTGTCTTAGCATTTTGCTAAGAATTTTGCTTAGAATTTTGTCTTAGCTAAGACAGATTTCGGCTTGCTGGCTAAGCATATTTTCTTAAAAATGTGCCGTCGGTATTCCAAAACGACATTTGTCTAAGAAATTTACCCTAAATCTAAGACAGCTATTGAGCTGTCTTAACTTGGGTTCCAGTAAGAAAAAATTATGGGTGTAGCATAATAATGTAGAAAAGATGGCGGCTTTAGCTCATGATTTTTCATCTTTTTGCTAAATAAAGAAGTTCATCAGTAATCAGTAATGTAAATGAAATGAGTTCAGGGTTTGACGAAGCGTCTCGTGTGCGTCTCGTGGGAACTTGTACTTGCACAGTAACAATACGGTAGAAACTCGGTGGGCCATCGGGCCACGGGGAAATCGGGGGGGGGGGGGGGTATGTGTTGCGCGTATACTACGCGTGCCCTCGACCTCCTTCTCAGCGCGCATTAGCGGCGGAGTGGAGCGCGCAGCTAGAGGAACGCACATAGCCGCCCGGATATAAGTCTACGTTTATGCCACAACCCACTACATTACGTAGACGTATGCCCTAGCTTGCTTACACGTGCGGCTATCACAGTTTGTGTATCGAGCTGAGTCAGGCGAGTACTGTCACAAAGCGTCCTCTCCGGCTCTACCGGATCGGTGAGTACGGACTAATTATCTGGGCCTAGTAACTACGTTAGGGTGTAAACATAAGTACTCGCTTTGATTTTGATTCTCGTGATTTCATGATGTTTCTTTTTTCACTCGGTGTCGTACATGGTATGGTTGAGGGGTCTAGATATCGCGCACGTAAATTTGAAATGCTCTTATAATAGAAGTTATTCTATAATCGTACCTGAATTTCTCAATGAATATCACGAAAAAGCAGAAAAATCACCTCCCAGAATCTCCTGATGATACGATGACGGAGTAGTGCGCTGTCGCCGTTTGTATGTCGGACTTTTTTTTATGCGTTCAATTTCTCGGGGTATGTAAAGATCGCGCAGCTGCCCTCTGTAGTTTCATGCGTGAAAGTGTCTACCCCTCTGCGGCTGTAACGTGCTCCGGCTTTCGTAGAATATTTTTTCACTTGATATTAAATTTGTCCCTGTTATAAGCAACAGCAGTTTTACCTAACTTGTGTATATTATTGTTATTATTATTATTTTATGTGTTATTATTATTATCATTATTATTATTATTATTATTGTTATTATTATTATCATCATTATTACTATTATCACCACCACCATCATCGATCATCATAATCATCATAATCATTATCATTTTCATTATTATTATTATCACTTCCACCACCATCATCATTTTATCATTCTTATTATCATTATTTTTATCATTGATATTTTCATAATCGTTAATGATTTTCATTTATAAAGTTTTCTTACAATATTTCTAATCACTTTAACCAATAATATACACGTAATATAAAATGGAAAAAAGTAAAATATGAACATATACTTTGTGTGTGTGTGTGTGTGTGTTTGTGTGTGTGCTTACCCATTCGTCACCCTCTCATTTTCGTCACCCATACACTCTCATCTAATTTGTTTTCTTCAGTATCATTATGGCCCTCCCCTGTCACAAATATATCACAAGTTAGCGCAAGAAATCACAAGCAAATTCAAATTGAAATCACACTTTTATAGATTTCACACTTCGATAGACTGAAATATTTATTCCTTTGTAATATTATAATCGTTGTGTTAAAATTTGACTTAAAACACCATTTATTAACAGTATTTCAGCGTAGCTGGCAGCATACATTGTTCTTGTGTATGATGACGTCACGTGGTAAACGATCGATCGAACAAATTACGAATTCTATCGACTCCGAACAAGACAAGCGAGACGACACGTCTAGGCTACAACATCCTTAGAACAGATTTTAAGGGAAGGTAGGTTTGTACAAGGTAAAAAATTGGAAATTTAGTGGAAAACTTGTTGGAAATCAAAATTTCTTACCTGCTTCCTTCTCATGTTGAGCGGTAAGTCAGGTATGTTTATTCCATGGGCGTATCGGCAAATTTTGCGCTTAGTCCTACGCGTAATATCGCTTGCTATACGCAGTTACGCTATGCGCGATCATTAGGTCCCTGCGCGAGACCTAGTACCCTTACTATACTTGAAATGTGGTGTGATGTGATTGCGGTGTGAGTCTCACTTGTAAGGCCGTAACTTTGGCCGAAAAGATCAAAAACAACACGTAACTGTTAGGTCTAGGTTGCCTACTACTAAATAAGTAGGCCGTTTACTGACATTCTAGACACTGTGAGACCTAGAGTAATATGAAGACTTTGCTCCTATATAAAAAAAAAAGCCTCTGAAAAAGTGTGCATTTAGTAATAGGCCTAGGTATCTTTTTCCATGGGTGGCTAGGGTAGTTGCGATTGTTGCTTAAACACGTAAAATACATAGACTTTCACCGCGGGGCAGCTGTTCGCGAACAGTGATGACATGAATATCTTGCTTATATGTCAAATGACG